>NC_135580.1:50686984-50993121 GCF_965152235.1 Eretmochelys imbricata | reverse complement strand
CTAAAGTAGCTTTGGCCCAGTATTTAAGGAGGAACCTAAATCCAGGCCTTTGTAATTTTCCCATAAAGCTGGGCTAAAATGTCTGTTTTATACTTCATTGATTCCATTCAGTCTCCAAATTTAACACAAAACTCTTTAAGGGAAAATGACATTTTCTTTGCAATTTTGTAAAGAGAGTCTATACTTTTTCAGGAAAAATAAACTTTTAAAATCTCCCCTTTTTGGAAATTTGGACATTTTCCAGACATTATTGACATTGGAAGGAGCATTCTGCCTTCAAAAAATCCTCACACTTCCCCTTTCGCCCACTTACATGTCTCCAAAATATCTTAGACCCAGGCTGAAGAGTGGGACTTGAAATAATCCCATTTCAAAAGTATTTGCAATATTTGCCACAGCCCTAATCAAGATTTGCCAAAGGAAACGAGGGGCCATAAGAAATTATGAAGAAAAAATAAACACTGATTCATTGAATGGCAGCATGGGGAGTTTATTTTATAATTTAAAATAAAATGTGGGCACTTCCTTAACTACGTATATCAGTACGACACCATCAAAGTCAATGGAGCCCTGACAATTTACATCAGTTGAAGATCTTCCCCCATATCTCTATCCTGATGGTGGTTCAGAAAACTTTGAAAACCTGGCCTGAGTGTGTATGTGAGATTTCTTTCTCCCCTGGGGGGGCAAGAATACATATATATAATTAAATACCAAAACCACATTCAAAGACCATTAAGGTTACAAAGACAAGCAATCAGAAGTTTGGAATTATGGTTGCCCTTTCAGACTTAACTCTTCCCCCTTATGCATATGCATTGTGAGACAGTCTTTGTGTGTTTTTTTCCACAGGACTTGTACCTCACTAAGTGCACAAGATGGACTGCGTTCACTCAGTAAGCAGCCATTCAATACTTTTTATCCTTGTTTTTCAAGATGTGGCCCAAGGTCTTATTTACCTCATACTAGTCAAACCCTGCTCTGAAAACAGAATGATTAATTTCCTCCTGGGCTTTTCTGTGGCGTTCATCACTATCCTGTCTCAGTCCTTCACAAATACTAATTAATTCATCTTCACAACAACCCTGTGAGATAAGAAGGCATTATTAGGCCCGTTTTACAGGTGGGGAACTCAGGCACTGAGAAAGTAAGGCTGAAAAAAATCCACAAATTTTGATGCCCGTTTTCAGACACTGAGTGCCTGATTTTCCAGCGTGCTTAGCAGCATAGAGCACTTTATACATCCAAAGGGCAACTACCCCTGACTTCAGCTGTGGCTATGATTGCTCAGCTCTTCTGCAAATCAGACCAAAGGGCTCAAGTCAGGCGCCCAGAGAATGAGGATCACATAGTTAGGGACCTACTGTGAAAAGTTTGGTTCAAGTGTCTTGCCCAGCATCACACAGGAGCTCTGTGGCAGGGGCAGGGACAGAATCCAGTTCTCCAGGCCAGCATTCAATGGCCTGAACCATGACAGCCTCCTTTCTCTTCCTGCCAGCCCCCGTCTCATTAACTACACGCCTTCCAACTTCTTCAACAAATGAGGCCGGGGTCCTACAGACAGCAGCCTCCTTTATTGTACATCCCTGATTCATCCTCAGAGCACAGCCCATTCCATGCACTGAATGAGGCAGGGATCCTGTGACAAAAACACTACACGCAGGGCCGGCTCTAGGCACCAGCTAAGCAAGCTGATACCTGGGGCGGTGCTGCTGAAGGGGCCCCACTCCGTTCTTGGGGGCGGCGCTCCGGCAGCAGCCCCAGCGGCAATTCGGCGGCAGCACCTCTCCCTTGTTTCCCGCGCTGGCAATTTTCGGTGGCAACTCTTCTGACTCGGGTTTCGCCGTCGGTGGCAATTCGGCAGCTGCTCCCGCCAATGTTCCTGTTCGGCGGCGTATTCAGCAGGTTTTTTTTGTTTTTTGGGTTTTTTTTTTTTTTTGCTGCTTGGGGCAGCAAAAAACGTAAAGCCGGCCCTGTCTATACAATCATGTCATTAAAGATTGTATCATCATGCATATGCACAAAGGGGGCTGAATTACATTTACGTAAGAAACTTTAGTTCTGGCATTGCCTAACTTTTCAGTGCTTCACTTTTCAACTTAATGTCCTTTCAACTGTGTTTCTGCATGTGTGGAATTTCCAAGGATTTTAAAAAAGCAAACTGAAAAACAGAACATCCATATAATGGCACCATACTGACACCCACATGGCTCATCCTGTTAACTTGATATCTTTTTTCTTTTTTTAAAGATTACAACTTTGGTTGGTGAAGGTAATAGTGCCGACATAATAGACTTAGACTTCTGTAAGGCGTTGGACTTGGCACCCTACAGACTTCTGATTAAGAAACTAGAATGAAATCAAATTAATATGGCCAATATAACATGGATGAAAAGCTGGCTAACAGGTCTGAAAATGTAATAGTAAATGAAACCATCATCAAGCCGGTGTTTTTCCCTCAGGGATCGGTTGCTGGCCCTACACTATTTAACATTTTTATCAGTGACCTGGAAGAAAACAAAGTCATCTCTGATAAAGTTTGCAGATGACACAAAAATTGGGGGACTGGTAAATAGTGAGGAGGACAGGTCACTGACACAGAATGATCTGAATCGCTTGGTAAACTGGACAGACACAAACAAACAATATGCATTTTAATAAGTCTAAATGTAAATGTATACATCTAGGAACCAGGAATGTAGACCATACTTACAAGATGGGGGACTCTATCCTGGGAAGCAGGAACTGTGAAAAAGATTTAAGGGTCGAGGCAAATAATCAACTAAAGCAATGCTGTGGCCAAAAGCACTATTGCAATCTGGAAGCATAAACAGGGGAATCTCGAGTAGGAGTAGACAGGTTATTTTGCCTCTGTATTTGGCACTGGTGTGATCACTACTTGAATAGTGTATCCAGTTCTGCTGGCCACAATTCCAGAAGGACGGTGATAAATTGGAGAGGGCTCAGAGAAGAGCCCTGAGAATGATTAAAGGATTAGAAAACCTGCCTTAGAGTGACAGACTCAAAGATCTCAATCTATTTAGGTTAAGGAGTGACTAGATTACAGTCTATAGGTACCTACATGGGGAACATGTAGTTAATAGAGAGCTCTTCAATCTGTCAGAGAAAAGCTTAACACAACCCAGCAGCTGGAAGTTGAAGCTACACAAAATCAGATGGAAAGTAAGGCATACATTTTTAACAGTGAGAGTAAGTGACAATTTTTGAATCAAGATGGGATGTTTTTCTAAAGAATCTGCTCTAGGAATTAATTTGGGGAAGTTCTCTGGCCTGTGTTACACAGGAGGTCACAGTAGATATGCACAGTGGTCCCTTCTGGATTTGGGATCGAAGAATCAGCAAGACTAGAACCTTTAGATCCACCACAGTGATCTCTGCCACTTAAGCTAATGGAGTAACAGAGACCAATAATAGGCTGTCATCGCCTATGTGAAACAGCACTACAGGGGGAAGAGACACACCCTTTGCCAGTGGGTGTGTCAGATGTTCGCTGACAGAAGAGTATTTTTGAGACTCGGGAATCTCAGATTCAATTCCAGGTTCTGGAGGAGAGAGTACTCTAGCCACTGATCCTTCTGTCCCTGGTCCCCCAAACCTGACCTCTTCTGACCCTTTCCTCTCCAGTCTGTCCCTGCCTTAGTCTTGACTCTCCATCTCTTGGTCCAGTCCCAGTCTCCTTCCTGTTGGGCTCCTCATCCCAATATCATTCTACTTGTTCAGCCAAGCCCAATCCTCGCTCTGCTCCTTGGCCAATCTCAGCCTCCTCCCGTCCCTGCCCCCAGTCTCCATCCTGAGGCTTCTTATCTCAGTCTCTCCCCCAGCTCCTTGTCCAGCCAGTCCCAGTCTCCCCCCAGCCCTTTGACTCCTCAGCCAATCTCAGTCTTCCCCCTCACTGACTCCATGTCTCCCCCTGCCCATAGCCCCTTGCCTGGTTCCCAGCCCCAGTCTGCTTGTCCAGTCTATCCTAGAATCCCCCACCAGCTCCTTATTCCAATCTACTCCCTCCATCTGGATCTGCAGCTGTACTGATAAGCTGATGGCAGGGAATGGTTAGTGAGAACCCAGAGGAGATGGATAGGTGACAGCAGGCACACAAATAATGTTCCAGTGGAGGCTAGAGGGACATTCCCCTTCCTTAGACCTGGGAAACTCCATTAAAACTTCTAGAGTCTCTCAAACTCATGGAACTTCTTATGGGTGCCCACTGTAAATTGTTCATGGACCAACATGTGCGTGGAGGGGACTGTTTTCTCTACATATAATAGACCTGCAGGAATAATACATAAAAAATACTTACCTGATACTACATTTCACCTCTTTTTCCAGTACCCAACTGAGTCAATGGAAGAACTCCCCTTGATTTCAGTAGCTGCTGGGTCACACCTCAGTTGCAAACAGACCATTGTGTTTTTTTCTCAAATGAATTATTTCTTCAAAATTATTCAGTCCAGTTTTTCCTGAATTTCATTTATTCAGTTGTTTGGTCTATGAAATTGAACTCTATTCCTTACCCTGTGACTCTGTTCTTTCATTAAATTGGTGTAACCCTCACAATTCGGTTTTAAATTCTGTCTCGGTGGGCCTGGAACACCAAGCTGCGACATTTTGTGCATTTAAAAGTTGATCATCCAAAATTTAGTGGACAGTGAAAATAAAAGGTATGATCGCAGCCAAAACACATTTCATTAAAAATCTGAGTCAATATCTGCAACATTTATTTTGCAGTATACCCTGGCTCTGATATGTGCTCAAATGCATTGAGGGTACAGTAGAAAATTGCTGTAACATTACAGACGGACAGAGCAGTTTAAGCAAATGAAACCACAGCCCAACACTTTGCCCATTTCCTGGAACAAATGTAAACTTATATTGAAGATTGGGAGCCCATCAAACGTGGCAGCCTTTCTTCAGGACCCATTACCACTCCTTTCAGTTTCCTGGCACCTTCTTACAAAGTGCATACACCATATCCAGCACAATGGGGCCCTAACATGACTGGCTTGATGGACACTACCCTAATATGCACAAATATTGAGCGAATTGTAGCAGGAGAGAGTTAAGATGATCCAGCCCATATAAGTGGCCCAAAGAAGAAAGGGTAAAATATGCACTAAGCCTGTGGTTCCCAATCATTTCTGGAGTGTGACCCCATGTTACCACAGAATGGTTCTCAGGATGCCCCCTGCCATGTAGCCATAATGAAAGGAAGGGTAGTCATGACCCCTCCAGGACCTGATCAAACCTGCAGGTGCAGACCCCTCCTAAAACACTTCACTAATCCAGAAATTGGCCCAGCTCCTCCCCAAACCCAACCTGCCTTCCCCTGGAATCACAACCTGAGCAACTCAACCACTACCTCCCCATCACAGACACCGGGCACCTAGGTTTGCTTATTAAAGAAAAGAGCACTTCAGACCAGCCAGGAGAGAAAAGAAAAGAAAATGTTTTAATCCTCCCTGGTCCAGGGAAAGGAACCACCCAGTCATGATGGGCAAAAGTTACCATCATAAACTCAAAGGGCTTGATCCTCAGCCCTAGATCTGGCTGTGAGCCCTCTCTCTGGAGCTTCCAAGGCTGGACTAATCTCCTGAGGTTTCCTGTTATATTACCGCTTCCTCAAGTTCTGGGAGAGCCCCAAAATCAAGCAATGCCCAAAGTGCTTCGAGATGCACATAGTAAACACATGAGGGGAAAAAGAGAGGGGGTTCTCTACCTGCTTCCATTACAACACACCTAGATGCCATTTGTAATGACAGCAGGGAAACAATTTTCAGACAGATGCATGATTTTCAAGTTACTGGTGTCGTTATTGCTCTCAGTGGCATGAACATCAACTCTCCTTGATCCTGCAATATGTAAAGTTAAATCAACTTGCTCAGCAACTGTGGAAATCTGCCATTGAAGGCAGTGCTGTTACACTGGCAGGGCTAGGACACAGGGACTCAAATATTAGTGTTCCTGTTGAGCTATTTATGTAACCCACTGATGAGTGTGTGTCACAGGTCCCATTCTCCTTCATAGATTCCAAGACCAGAAGGGACCACTGTGATCATCTAGTCTGGCCTCCTGCATAACACAGGCCACAGGACTTCTCTGTGTTAGTTCCTGCTTCCAGTCCTATCGCTGTGCTTGAACTAATAATCTTGATTTTAAAATTGCCAGTGATGGAGAGAATCTACCACCTACCCTGGGTGAATCGTTCCAGTGGTAAAATGCTTCACTGTTAAAAAATTGCACCTTATTTCTAGTTTGAATGTGTTTAGCTTCAACTTCCAGCCATTTGTTCCTATTATACCTTTGTCTGCTAGACTAAAGAACTCTCTATTATCAAATTTCTGTTCCCATGTAGGTGTTTATAGGGTATGTCTACACTTCAAAACAAGACCCATCGTAGCAAGTCTCAGAGCCAGGTAACTAGCCTAAAAATAACAGTGTAGATGTTCCCATTCAGGCTGGAACCCAGGCTCTGAAACCTTCCCACCTTGATTGGTCTCAAATCCCAGACTCAAGCCAAATAGGAGCATCCACACTGTTATTTTTAGCCCTTTTGCAAGCCCCTTGAGCCCAAATCTGTTGACCCAGAGACTTGCTACCATGGCTCTTTTTTGCAATGTAGATGCACCCACAGACAATAATCAAGTCACCCCTTGCCCTCCTCTTTGTTAAGCTAAATAGACTGAGCTCCTTGAGTCTATCACATTAAGGCATATTTCCCAATCGTTTAATCATTTTCGTGGCTCTTCTCTGAACCTTCTTCAATTTATCGACAACTTTCTTGAATTGTGGACACCAGAACTGGACACAAGATTCCAGAAGCAGTTGCACCAATGCTAAATACAGAGGTAAAATAAGCTCTCTACTCCTACTCAAGTTTCCCTGTTTATGCATTAGGATCACAGTAGTCCTTTTGGCCACACCATCTCACTGGGAGTTCACGTTCAACTGATTATCCACCATGACTCCCCCTAAATCTTTTTAAGTCCCTCTGTGCCAATCAACAGAGAATATGAGTTGTTACAGCCCCCATCTGCAGAGGATTGGTTCTTTCCATCAATCCCTGGTGTGTCGGCCAAGATGGCAACTGTCACATTTACACATTAGGGTGGGATTTGCTTAAGCTCAGATGTTCACAATGATGCAGCTCTGACAGCAAATACAAGTCTTAACAGCAGCCCTGCTTGTGGTCCCCAGGAATATCAGAAGTGCGAAAGTAGTACTTTTGCGGCGCTCTGTCTACACTGATTTCAGTGGCAAACTCTTGGGTTCTGCTAAGGAGCCTGCGTGCACACACATAATCACACGGGTTTGAAAACGTGTCCAGAGGGACCTAGACAAATTGGAGGACTGGGCCAAAAGAAATCTGATGAGGTTCAACATGGACAACTGCAGAGTCCTGCACTTAGGATGGAAGAATCCCATGCACTGCTACAGGCTGGGGACCGACTGACTAAGCGGCAGTCCTGCAGAAAAGGAGCTGGGGATTACAGTGGATGAGAAGCTGGATAAGAGTCAGCAGTGTGCCCTTGTTGCCAAGAAGGCTAACGTTATATTGGGCTGCATTAGTAGGAGCATTGCCAGCAGATTGAGGGAAGTGATTATTCCGCTCTATGCAGCACTGGTGAGGCCCCATCTAGAGTATTGCTGCATCTAGTTTTGGGCCCCCACTACAGAAAGGATGTGGACAAATTGGAGAGAGTCCAGCGGAGAGCAACAAAAATGATTAGAGGTCTGGGGCACATGACTTACGAGGAGAGGCTGAGGGAACTGGGATTATTTAGTCTGCAGAAGAGAAGAGAGAGGCGGGGATTTGACAGCAGCCTTCAACTACCTGAAAGCGGGTTCCAAAGAGGATGGAGCTAGGCTGTTCTCAGTGGTGGCAGATGACAGAACAAAGAGCAATTGTCTCAAGTTGCAGTTGGGGAGGTCTAGGTTGGATATTAGGAAACACTATTTCACTAGGAGGGTGGTGAAGCACTGGAATGGATTACCTTGGGAGGTGGTGGAATCTCCATCCTTAGAGGTTTTTAAGGCCCAGCTTGACAAAGCCCTAGCTGGGATGATTTAGTTGCTGTTGGTCCTGCTTTGAGCAGGGGGTTGGACTAGATAATCTCTTGAGGTCTCTTCCAACCCTAATCTTCTATGATTCTATAACTCACGTGTTCACTACAGCTTCAAGTTTTCAAGCCATAAAAGAGTGAAATTTGTGCTGATTGCTTGCAAAAATACATTCTGAGACTACAAGTTTCATGGCATCGTCTAGGAAACTTGAACTCATAATCAATCTACTGCAAGTGTCCTAGACCCAACAACTCCACGTTGCCTCTGTCCAGCAGAGCCAAAATAGCAGCCGTCGATCCATACCTCCATCACTGCAGTCTTTCGGACAGCTCATGGGCACCATGGCAAAGGAGGATCTAGCATGTGACACACTGAACTATGCACTCTTTCCCAACTGAGCCACCAGGAATAGCACATTTCCACTCAGCAGCCTCCATGGTAGCAGAGTGGAGCAAGGGGCCTGACTGCAAAACACTCGCTGGACTATTGAAATAGAGGCTTTTACTATTATGCCATCTGAAAAATGACAACAGAATAACTGCCTTAAAGAAATCCCTCCACCACCTGTACTCAGCGCAGACGGAAACTTCCTGCTGCAACCAACTGTGGCTTTGTAAACATAGACACTAGGGGTCGCCAACAGGGAATTGAACTTGGGACCATCAGTGCCAAAAAGCAACTCGACCCTGCCCTTTGAGAGAAAAGAGAAAAACTCCTTCAGCCAGCCTATAGCAGTAGTTATTGGAGGAGCCACAAGAGAGGCCCATGATCACATGCCTTCCGCTCCCTGTTAGACATGCTCATTCTGAGCATCTGAGGTCAAGAGGAGTCAGGTCCCATCTGATGTGCCATTTTATAACAGACCGTGCCCATACACATGAAGACACCAGAGTTGTCAGTGGGGAGTGAATCTGGGACTTTCTGACCCAAATGCACAAGAGCCCACCACTATTTGAGTTCAAGGAAAGCTCTTTCAGCTGTTTTTACTGCTAGGCCCAGGCACAGAGGCAGGATGATCCCTCATGCTGCGTACCCACAACACAAGTAGCAGGGAGCTGGCGGGGAGCAATTTCCAAGGGACCAAACCATCCTCTCCTGTGCTTGTGGGCAGGAAGTGGATGGAGCCTTATCTCTGTACTCAAACCACAGCACAGCAGGCTGTGCTGATGTACTGGGGGAAGTGGTACAGGGTAATTGTCCTCTGCAGCAGAGGGAGGCTGGGAAGCAGATTGTGAGCCTCTGGGGCATAATCTGGGTCCAGATCTGTTCCTTGAACAGACCCGCTATGCGCTGCCCCATATACAGAGTTTGTGGAAAAGCCATAAGTGTGCCCATGATCTCCAGTGTCCTAGTGGCTTGTAAGTTCTTTGGTGACCAAGTGCATACCAGACTGGGCCCTCTATCCCAAAAAACCCACACAGCAATACTGTCCTCCTATGAAATTTCAACTCCCATCTCTATGTTAAGTTAAAAAAATCCTGTAGTTAAGGTTCAGAAAGTATCAGTAATTTATTGGGGAAAATAAACTGGAAAAGGCTGTTGTAATTCAAGGGGAAAGCCCCAGGCTGTAGAAAGCAAGGACATTCTGTGATTATTTTTCTTAAAAAGTCAGGACAAGATCTTCATCTGGTGTAAATCCTCCAAAAATGGAAAACAATTTTGCAAAAAACTTTTGACACATCAATGTTGTTTCCAGTTTGCAGGGTTTGAACTTGAACAATTTTTAATATTTTTGACATTTTTCATAAAATATTGTTTGGGGGAAAGTTTGAAAAAAATTCAAAATTTGGAAAGTTAAAACTGTTGAATTGTCATTTACCCCATTTTCTCCCACTTCTCCCTTTTTTCCTACTGCTCATTGTGTGCAATACGAGTGGTAGCCAGAGGTTCCCTACACACACATTATCTTTGTTTCTGAGTTACTTTTGCCCCTCTAACTTTTCTGAAGTTCAGCAAGTTTTGAAAATTTACACATTGGAAAAAGGAAAAAAGAGGGAGGGGGAAATCCCCCCAAAATCTGGACATGCTTCATTTTATTGCACTCAATGGTAAAAAGAAAAATGGCGGGAAAATTAAATTTTTAAGTTGGGAGATTTGGAACACTAAACTGAAATGAAAATTTCAATTCAAAACAAAACCAAAATGACTGTTTTGCCTCAGAATGTCCATGTAGCTTCACTGAAGGTGAACCAATTTACAGCAGCTGAGGTGCTAAGCTACCTGTCCCACCTTGTATTTATCTGTGACATTCTGAGTACCTTTCCCAGACTTCAAGAGCTCCCTGTACGCTCGAAAGCTTGTCTCCCTCACCAACAGAAGTTGGTCCAGTAAAAGATATTACCTTACCCAGCTTGTGCACCAGAAGCTGATATTCACAATAAACTTACTGTCACGGAGTCACCAGCCAATGCTCTGGAACTACTCCATATGAAGTCACTCAGGACTCTGGGGGAGCATGCCTCCTCTCTCTGAGCATACTGTCACCAGGGCAAGACGCTTACACAGCTTTGGCCTTCCTGGATCTGACCTCAGAGCATTCAGCATCCACTTCCCGCAGTGAGTCCGTCCGGGTGGGGCTCCTGGGGAAGCCAGAGGGCCCTGCACCCCAACTCCGCAGTCAGACATGACTCTCAGCCAGCCAGTAAAACAGAAGGTTTATTAATCGACAGGAACACAGCGTAGACCACAACTTGTTAGCACAGAAATAGTGACTTTCAGCCAAGTCCATCTTGGGGAGTCCTGGGCCAGATGTTCTGGACTCCCCCTCTTCCAGTTGTCCTAAGCAGACTGCCAGCTTCCAGCGACCCGACCTCAGATTCCCCGTTGCTCCTCCTCCTTGTCTTTGTCTCGCTTCCTGGGCAAAGAGTGACCTGGTCGTCACATGGTTGCATCACCCTCCTGGGTCTCAGGTTACAAAGGGCACTGGTCATAGTATATGTGCAGGCAGCTGGAGCAGCCTCACCTGCCCCAGAGGTCTCAGCCAAAGAAACACACCCCATTACCACCACCAAGGTATTGGTGCAGCACACAGGGAAACTGAGGCACACACTGTATTCATGCAAAACAGTAAAACTCACATAGGCTCAACAATAAGACTCACATACAACATTACAAGGGAAAATCCTCATTCTTCACACTTACCCTGAACAATCTTACTCTGGAACCCTATTTCCTCAGACTGTGTATTGTCTATCAATGCTGACAAGCTTCATGCTAGCTGCTGTGTATGAGAACACATTCCTTAGAGAATTAATCAGGAATCTTTTAATCCAGGAATTGTTGGGACTGGGCAATTCCTCATAGACTTTATGGCCAGCAGGTACTGTCATGATCATCTAAGTCTGACCTACTGCACATCACTGGACACACAACCTCACCCACCCACTCTTGCAGTGGGCCCAGAACCCCTGGCTGAAGTACTGAAGTCCTCAAATCTTCATGTAAAGACTTAAAATTACAGAGACTCCACCATTTACTCTAGTTCAAATGAGCAAGTGACCTGTGCTCCATGCTGAAGAGGAAGGCAAAAAATCCACAAAAAGAAAAGGAGTACTTGTGGCACCTTAGAGACTAACAAATTTATTTGAGCATGAGCTTTCGTGAGCTACAGCTCACTTCATCAGATGCATACCGTGGAAACTGCAGCAGACTTTATATATACACAGAGAATATGAAACAATACCTCCTCCCACCCCACTGTCCTGCTGGTAATAGCTTATCTAAAAGCCATTTCCAGCACAAATCCAGGTTTTCTCACCCTCCACCCCCCCACACAAATTCACTCTCCTGCTGGTGATAGCCCATCCAAAGTGACAACTCTTTACACAATGTGCATGATAATGAAGTTAGGCCATTTCCTGCACAAATCCAGGTTCTCTCACTCCCTCACCCCCCTTCAAAAACCCACCCCCATACACACACAAACTCACTCTCCTGCTGGTAATAGCTCATCCAAACTGGCCACTCTCCAAGTTTAAATCCAAGTTAAACCAGAACATCGGGGGGGGGGGGGTAGGAAAAAACAAGAGGAAATAGGCTACCTTGCATAATGACTTTGCAAGGTAGCCTATTTCCTCTTGTTTTTTCCTACCCCCCCCCCCCGATGTTCTGGTTTAACTTGGATTTAAACTTGGAGAGTGGCCAGTTTGGATGAGCTATTACCAGCAGGAGAGTGAGTTTGTGTGTGTATGGGGGTGGGTTTTTGGAGGGGGGTGAGGGAGTGAGAGAACCTGGATTTGTGCAGGAAATGGCCTAACTTCATTATCATGCACATTGTGTAAAGAGTTGTCACTTTGGATGGGCTATCACCAGCAGGAGAGTGAATTTGTGTGGGGGGGTGGAGGGTGAGAAAACCTGGATTTGTGCTGGAAATGGCTTTTAGATAAGCTATTACCAGCAGGACAGTGGGGTGGGAGGAGGTATTGTTTCATATTCTCTGTGTATATATAAAGTCTGCTGCAGTTTCCACGGTATGCATCTGATGAAGTGAGCTGTAGCTCACGAAAGCTCATGCTCAAATAAATTTGTTAGTCTCTAAGGTGCCACAAGTACTCCTTTTCTTTTTGCGAATACAGACTAACACGGCTGTTACTCTGAAAAAAATCCACAGTGTCTCTACCAATTTGTCCTGGGGGAAAACTCTTTCCCCACCCCAAATATGGTGATCAGTTGGACCCTGAGCATGTGGGTGAGACCCACCAGCCAGACACCTGGAAAAGAATTCTCTGTAGTAACTCAGAGCTCTCCCCATATAGTGTCTCATCTCCCATCATAGGAGGTATTTGCTAATAGCAATTGCAGATTGGTCATATGCCATTGTAGGCAGTCTCATCATACTAACCCCTCCATATATTTAACAAGCTTAGTCTTGAAACAAGTTAGTTTTTTTGCCACCACCGCTCCATGTAGAAGGCTGTTCCAAAACTTCACTTCATCGTGAATCTGTGGAACATTAAGAAGAGAGGAATTATCAGCCCAGATCAAACCCATGGACCACCTAGGCTATGATCCAGTCGCTGACAGTGGCCAATACCAGCTGCTTCAGAGAAAAGTGCAAAAAATCCAGTAATAATCCATTATGGAATAATTTGCCCATGGTGAGGAATGGTTTCTTCCTAACCCCCATTACATGAGGATTTGTATCCTTTCCAAAACTCTTCTTCTTTTTAATCCCTAATATTGCAATTCCGGATGCTCTTGTTGTCCATATAAATGTCCAGTCCCTATTTGAAACCTACTAGACTCTTGGCTTCAGTGGACAATGGCAATGAGTTTCCTGGCTGCTTGTGTGTTATCTCTCTACTTTAGAAAGGCTTTCCATGCTGTCTCTCATGACCTTCTATAAACAAACTAAAGAAATATAGCCTAGGTGAACTTACTATAAGGTGGGTGCACAAGTGGTTGGAAAAGCATACTCAGAGAATAGTTAAAAACAGTTCATAATCCAGCTGGAAGGGCATTTCAAGTGGGGTCTCTCAGGAATCTGCTCTGGTCAATATCTTCATAAATTATTTGGATAATGGCATAGAGAGTACACTTACAAAGTTTGTGGATGATACCACACTGGGAGGGGTTGCAAACGCTTTGGAGGACAGGATTAGAATTCAAAATGATCTTGACAACCTGGAGAAATGCTCTGAAACAAATAGGATGAAATTCAATAAGGACACTACACTTAGAAAGGAGTAATCAATTACACACATACAAAAGGGGAAATGACTGCCTAGGAAGGAGTACTGCAGAAAAGGATCTGGGGTGACAGTGAATCACAAATTAAATATGGAGTCAACAATGTCATACTGTTGCAAAAAAAAGCGAACATCATTCTGGGATGCATTAGCAGGAGTGTTGTAAGCAAGACACATGAAATCATTCTTCCACTCTATCCAGCACTGATAAGGCCTCAGCTGGAGAATTGTGTCCAGTTCTGAGCACCACAGTTCAGTAAAGATGTGGACAAATTGAAAAAAGTCCAGAGGAGAGCAACAAAAATGATTAAAGATCTAGAAAACATGATCTATATGGAAAGACTAAAAAAACTGGATTTGTTTAGTCTGAAGAAGAGAAGGCTGAGGGGGCATATAACAATCTTCAAGTATGTAATGGCTGTTATAGAGAGGAGGAGGATAAATTGTTCTCCTTAACCACTGAGGACAGGACAAGAAGCAATGGGCTTAAATTGCAGCATGGGAGATTTAGTTAGACATTCAGATAAACTTCCTAACTGTAAGGGTGGCTGAGCACTGGACCAAATTGCCAAGGGGTTGTTGAATCTCTGTTGTGGGGGGTTTTTAAGAGCAGGTTAGACAAACATCTGGCAGGAATGGTCTAGATAAAAATATTGAGTCCTGCCTCAGTGCGTGGGTCTGGACTAGATGACCTCTCAAAACCCCTTCCAGTCCTATGACTCTGTGATTCTATGTGAAAAAAAGGATTTCCTTTTATCAGCTGGTAAATCCAGTGGCTAGGGACTTTAAGAAGTATGCAGTCTTGGTGAACATTTGAAATTATAGCCACTGCTTATGGTTAGGGTGTGTATTTCCTAAGAGATGTAACTTCTTACAAGGCATTTCCTTGAATAACAACACCAGAGTCAATTACTAAGCAAGTGTTACTTTGCACATGGTCCCACATATACCAACTTGACTGAGTCACAACTGACATGACAATTCATGCACCTCTAGACACATTTGCCTATAGGTTATCTCCAGTTGAACTTCCTTTGATTAAATTTCTTGCCTGAATGAAGATTCTGCTTAGTGGGGATCATGGAGGCAGAGTTAAGCTACTTAGAATTGCTTAACTATGAATTTACGTATTTTCAAATACTGAGATGTTTTAAAGTTGAATCTTACTTTGAAATTTCCAATAATATTCTATTTGGGTTTTTTCAACAATTTTTGCCCCCCTTCTTTAAGTTACAGGATCAATTATTTTTTCAACCTTAACACAGTTTAGCAAAGTTTTTTGGTTTAGAATATTCATGAACTGTATTTAGTATTGTTTCCATACCCTGACCTTTGAAGAGCTTTGAGTGAAATCTGTCAGCAGGCTGACACAAATCCTAAAGTTCATTAGCAGGGGTTTTATTTCCTCAGCTTGGTCAGCAACTGTTCTGGGGAGGTAACATGATAAAAGAGAACAAATATAATTTTCAGATGGTTAACAAAACTTTTTTCCCCTATGGTTGATATCCCAGAAATAGCTTGTCCAAGTCTTTGCAAAATTGCCATGAATATTCTCTGGTTAAAGACCACACAAGCAAAATTTTGAGCAGAAAGGATGTTTTTAGGAATATAGAAAGGGTCTGATATTGGGCTTGGAATGAAAAACTGGCTGCAAACCTGTCTATGGAGCAATTAACTGATTGTCCCTAGCAGGATGGGTATGAAATGCCCACCCATGCAGTCTATCTAAGAACCAAGGCCCTAAGGGTAGGGAGATTTGGTCAAATAAGAGGCACTTCAGGGACTTCAAACTGAAAAGGTTGAATTTCTTGGTGACTCCTGCAGTGTCAAGTGTGAGTGAAGAAAGAGGACACACTGCAGAGAGAAGTCCAGAACCAGAGCAGCAGCCCAGGGCCGGAAGCTGAAGCAGCAGAGACTAGCTGCACCAAAGGTGAGCCAGGACCTAGCTACAGCAGGGAGCCATAGGCCCAGAACTGGGAAAGCAGTAGGCCCGCTGTGCCACCAGTAAAACTGGGGCCAAGCACAGTGAGTGGCTGGGGCAAGCAAGGTGGGGACACTGGACAGAGAGGGCCCAATGCAGGGAGACGTCACCAGACAAAAGGCCCTTGAAAACTAGACTCAGAGAGGAAGGATGCAAACCCAACGGGAGGGCCAACACTGGGGAGAAGTGCCACCTGGAGCCTGGGGTGACCACCCGTCCCTAATTGGGTGGGACAGTCCTGAAATGCAGAGTTCAAGTTCCGGTCCTGGGCTGGATGGCTACAGGACAGCATTTGTCCCAGATTCGCTGTGGCGCCACTCTGTGTCTGCCCGAGGCTCAGGGACAGCACTAGCCTCTTCCTGGTTGGGGGGGGCTTAGCCCTCCCCCCTCCTTTGCCACGAGGCCCTGGCCCCCACTCCTCTTCTCCCTCCGAGGCCCGGCCCCCTGACCAGGCTGGAAGCTGGAGCTGGGCCGTGGTAAGAGCCTTCCAAGGAACCCAGGCCAATGAAGGGAGCCCCAGACCCTTCATCTGCCCTGGGCGGCATGCTCCAGGGGGCAGGGACACGGGGCAGGAGCTGCTTTCAGGTACCCCAACCCCCCATGCAGGGTAAGTGGAGGATTCAGGGCTCCCCACAGCAGCCCAGGCTCCCTGGGCAGTTCTTATGCCCTGGGTCCGACTCCTGGACTGGCCAGGGGGTGGGGCCTCAGGGGGAAGAGGAGCAGGGGGTGGGGCTATGCAGGGGGGCGGGGCTCCTGCATGTGTTCCATTTTTGCATTTGGAAAAGGTGGTCACCCTACTACAGCCTGAGGTGTCTGATCATGGTATCACCACAGCAGAGTCAGGGCCTGGTCAGGAGGCCTGGGACATGTAAGGAAGAGGCTATGAACTTACTTGAGTCCCAGAGACTGTTGTTTGCAGTGTCCCCATGTCCCTCCTGTGGGGTTCCTTGTCCCTTTAGCCTTTTCAGTTTTTCCCTTACTTGTTTGAAGTTAATGTTTAATAAATGTATGTGGCTTAAACAAGGGCTGTCAAACAATTTTAAAAAGTAATCACGAGATTAAAAATATAATCATGATGAATTGCAATTTTAATCGCACTGTTAAACAATAATAGAATACCTTTTATTTAAATATTTTTGGATGTTTTCTACATTTTCAAATATATTTATTTCAATTACAACACAGAATACAAAGTGTACAGTACTCACTTTATATTATTATTTCTGATTACAAATATTTGCACTGTAAAAAAGATAAACAAAAGAAATAGTATTTTTCAATTCACCTCATACAAGTACTGTAGTGCAATCTCTTTATTGTGAAAGTGCAACTTACCAATGTAGAATTTATTTTTTACATAATTGCACTCAAAAAGAAAACAATGTAAAACTGACAAGCCCACTCCGTCCTACTTCTTGTTCAGCCAATAGCTAAGACAACCAAGTTTGTTTACATTTACTGGAGATAATGTTGCCAGCTTCTTATTTATAATGTCACCTGAGATTGAGAACAATTGTTTGCATGGCACTTTTGTAGCCAGCGTTGCAAGGTATTTATGTGCCAGATGCACTAAACTTTTGTATGCCCCTTCATGCTTCAACCACCTCTTCAAATCCTGTTTCCCCATCATAGAATCATAGATTTTAAGGTCAGAAGGGACCATTATGATCATCTAGTCTGAGGGGGGAACTGAACCTGGGTCTCTCACATCCCAGGGGAGAGCCCTACCCACTAGACTAAAAGTTATAAGGCGGGCACCTCCTCTGGCTGGATTTTTAATGGGTCCCAATGTAGTAGGAAGTCTCTTGGCACACCTGTCAGATCAGGCCCTGCATGCCAGTTAGCCAGCCAAACACCTGTCTTCCCCTGGTTTGTGAGTCATTCTGGAGCTGAGGTGGGAGATAGGCGCCCATGTGCTTAGAGGATGGTAGCAGCCCAGAGGTAGAAGCAGAAGTGCCTCCAGAGCTTTCATCTTGAAAATTTAGGCAGCGGGTAAGTTTGGGGACCTACAGTTTCAGTGGGGCCTTTGTGGATCACAATGATCCCGAAACTAAGACTGGCGTGCCTAACAGCAACTGGAGTGCCTAAGTTCTTTTGTTCGTCTAGGCCTAAGTGAGCACTAGCCATCCTATAAATGGACTGAGGTCAAGCAGCTTTGGGAACAAAAGGAGATGAGCATGTTATTAAAGACTGTGTTTTGATACACACACACAAGGGGTTGAATAAAGGTTGCATGGGTTTCCTCAATTGTTCCAGGTCCTGACATTTGAGGGCTTGACTTTGCAACCTTAACAATGTCCTTTTAGTGTCCTTTGTGTGTGATCAGAAATAGCTAGATTCAGTATTGGGGTATTTTTGTAATTCATGTTTGTTTCTAAGTGTTTGTGTGTGTGTGCGAGCAAGTGGCTGAGTTGTGTGAGTGACGGTGCATGGTGTGGTGTATGTGGTGGCTATAAAGCAGGGGTATGGACGATCAAGGGATGGAAAGCCAACCATATTCAAGAACTGAGCTCACCAGTTAGTGGAGAGGCCTTTGGTGTTAGAGCCACCAAAGCTGATCCTGGGGGCATCCCCCATTGCAGGACCCCACTCGTGACTCCCACAGCACTGCAGCTGGCCTGGGGGCATGGCTAGGACAATGGGAGACATATTCAGTGCTTCCCTGTGCTCTCACTATCCCCGGCTGCAGTAGCAGCCTTGTGGGGCCATCATCAACCAGCAAGATTTAGAGCCACCAGGAAGACTGGCCCAGCTGAGGGGAGGGCAAAGAGGGTGAACACTCCCTCCTGATTCGTGTCGTGTGCTCCTCAGTGCAGCCAAGGATCAGGGATATAATCGTTCAAAGCACAAATATGCTTCTGTAGCTTTCTCTTCCCAGGGACTAGAGCAGGACACATGGTGTAGAACACGTCTTCAGAAAATACCTCTTAATAGAGCTCTGACACCCCTGTCAGAGTAAGAAAAGCTTGCATTGAACTTACCTTGGGCATTAGGAGTCACCCGCAGGTCCTTAGAAATCTCACTGAGTAAAGGCTGCCAAGTCTCTCTAAGGATCCGGGCCACACACACACACACACACATACACACCGTCCCATTGCCAGGAGGTGTGCCCATGTGCTCTCGGAACAGGACATCACTCTTCCACGCACACCCAGGGAGGAGACGGCTGCTCAATTATCTGTGCTAACTGTCACTGTGTGCCCAGCTTGCATGACGCTGGGATATGTAATGTCTCCGCAGCGCTCCATTTAGGTTTAATAAAAGAGATGGCATGTTAGTAAATAGCAGCAGACGGCTGAACGAGCTTCACAGGGCTGCAGGCAATACACTTTGTTGCCACCTAATTATTTTGTCCTGTCCAAAACAGGACACGGTGCCTATTCATCACATACCAGAGGGGGCAGCCCTCAGCATTTTGAACTTGATCATTGCTCTGTGCTCATGAAGGTTCAAGCAAGCGATGGATGTTGCAGGCTTTGGGACCGCTCCTGCTCCAGTCACAAGTCACAATAGGTCAGTGGGAGCAGGACTAGGCCCCTTCCTCCCGACCTTGTGTACAAGACAAGCAGCCAGCTGCAATATACAATTTCCCCGGAGTTCTCTGTGCAATGGACCATGCTCACGCCTGGGGCACTGAATTCAATGGAGGCTACACCATGGATTAATCTAGCTCGGTGCTTTTCATACTAACTAGGAGCAACAGGCAACTACTCCCTGTGCTTCAAACTAGATCCGGCCTTGCTAGCAATGTGCAAGGCCCCCAGCTGCAGCGGGGCTCCAAGCTACCTGGAAGGGAATGGTAAAGCCGTACATTAATAACTTTTCCACTCTGGCCACATGCGGGACAAGAGGATGTCGCTTATCTAGGCTATCTACCTTGATCTCTATAGTCAGCATTTGTCACCCAGTTGTATCCTCCTCCTTCAGCTCAGGGACAGAGGGCTGGTTCAGGAGTCTAAGAACTTGCCAAGGATGATGGCCCCGCAGTGACCGGTTGCTCTTCTTGGGCTAAAGGCTGGTGTCTGCCCAGGACCAGACTGCTGACTCTACTGAACCTGCGAATGGGGGCTGCGCAGCGTGGATTCCTGCACTCCAAGGGATGCCTGGATAGAGCCACCAACTTGATTTCATGCAGTAATTGAAAAACTGGGCCCCAGGAGAGCTGAAAATCGTCACACCCCGAGAACTAATCTCCGCCACGGGTGTCCGCCACAGAGCACTAACTGCATGAATCGATCATGTTTTAGCAGGGTTGCTCAGAGAAAAGCACATTGACACTTGTGACACTAATAATAATTATAATAAGATGGAAGGATCTGTTTTAAAATACTGTGAGATGGTATTTCACAGGCTGTAGAACTACAGGGCACCGCTCTTCAGCGGGGGAAGGGAAGCACATTTTTATGATTAAGGCACTGAACTAAGACTCTGGGTTTAGTTCCCTGTTCCATCTCAGCCTCTCTGTGTGACCTAAGACAAGTCACTTTAAGGCCCAGATCTACAAAAGGATTTAGGTTCCTAATGTCCATGGATTTCATTGGAAGTTAGGAGCCTAAATACTTTTGTGCACCTAGGCCTTAATCTGTCTGTGCCACAACTCCCTACTGAAGGAATAATTATGTTTTCTTTGTCTATTTAGAGCATATGCTCTTTGGGGTATGCCCCATCGTCTTGCACCTTGCTGAATTACTGTGATTTCCATCTCAAGAACTGTTATGTTAGGTGCTGTACATACACATAGTAACACACAGGGAAAAGAGCTCTTTGATCTGATGGTCATTTCAAATGAAGGTGTAACCCATGTAGTGCACTGAGTAAGGAGCTTGCTGAGTGTTGATTATGGCCAAGCACAACTGTTTGTACATTGCTGGGAAACTTATATGGATGATGTTTGATCCTGCCAGGCATAGCGCACTCCTGTGCGGTTCTGATAAGGTGAAAGATGCTAACCACACAGGAGTTCTGAGCACCCTCTGCAGGATCGGGGCCATGGACACAGAACTGATATAAAAAATGACTCATATGCCAATCTGGCTTGTGCATGAGTTTTTAAAACCACAAAAGAGCTTTAACCATTCTTACCAGCACCAGATTTAAACAGCTGGGACTCTATCAGCTGGTTGTTAATGAGTTCCATCACCATGATGCTGAATTAAAACAAGCTCACAGAATATCATGCTGACAAGGTGATAGCTGAGTGTCCTCTGGCAATGGGGCTCCCTCCAGTGAAAAGTGGGAAGGGATCAAGGCTGGAGTGTCAAGCCTTTCCTCAATAGAACTCAAAATAATTGTGCTGTTGTTTGACAGGCAGTAAAATTCATGGTGGACTATTACATCAATGGCAATATAATGGGGAACACTGCAGATTAAAAAAAAAAGCCAGCCAGTTCACAAAGAGAGGCCATTGGCAAGGATCCCTGCAGAGTTCCTAATGGGTTTGATTTGTGGCAAGAAAGGCTGACACCTGCCAGAAAGAACAGATAGAAGGGAAAACAAGAGTGAAAGGAGGAGAGAAAGAAAGGGAGGAAAAGAGAAATGTAGAAAAGGGGGAAAGATAAAAGGAAGAATTGGCGAGAAAGGAAGAAAGAAACTGCCCATGGATTGATTTGTGTATTTAGATACCCAAGTTTCATTATTTCTGGTCTCTTTATTTCCACACTAACGAAAACTCCTGAAATCACCTGGAGGCACAGCCACTTCTGTCAAGCCAGGAGGTTATGTTAAGAGAGTGGAATCTCTCTGCATTTATCAGCCCAAGCAAGATGTAAGGAGGGATCCCAAATTTAGGAAATGGCTTCAGTTTTCAATCTTTTAGAAGCTGAGCTGCGATTTGTACGAGTATCTCCAGGAGAGGGTGGAAGCCTGAGAATCAAGGTGGTTGAGCATATCATCCCATCACTGCTGGAAACCAAGTGTTAACTCCAGATAAGGACTCCAAGCAGTTTGGTGATCGCATCCATGAGCAATACACCACCACTGGATTCCCATTTAGGTCCTACTTTGAGAACTTAAGTGGGGCGTCAGTGGGGTGGCTTTCACTCAGTATTATTAGTACTAAGACGGATATTGCTATAGCAAAAAGAAATGGAGTACTTGTGGCACCTTAGAGACTAACCAATTTATTTGAGCATGAGCTTTCGTGAGCTATAGCTCACTTCATCAGATGCATACTGTGGAAACTGCAGCAGACTTTATATATACACAGAGAATATGAAACAATACCTCCTCCCACCCCACTGTCCTGCTGGTAATAGCTTATCTAAAGTAATCGTCAGGTTAGGCCATTTCCAGCACAAATCCAGGTTTTCTCACCCTCCACCCCCCCACACAAATTCACTCTCCTGCTGGTGATAGCCCATCCAAAGTGACAACTCTTTACACAATGTGCATGATAATGAAGTTAGGCCATTTCCTGCACAAATCCAGGTTCAGAGAACCTCTGAACCTGGATTTGTGCAGGAAATGGCCTAACTTCATTATCATGCACATTGTGTAAAGAGTTGTCACTTTGGATGGGCTATCACCAGCAGGAGAGTGAATTTGTGTGGGGGGGTGGAGGGTGAGAAAACCTGGATTTGTGCTGGAAATGGCCTAACCTGACGATTACTTTAGATAAGCTATTACCAGCAGGACAGTGGGGTGGGAGGAGGTATTGTTTCATATTCTCTGTGTATATATAAAGTCTGCTGCAGTTTCCACAGTATGCATCTGATGAAGTGAGCTATAGCTCACGAAAGCTCATGCTCAAATAAATTGGTTAGTCTCTAAGGTGCCACAAGTACTCCATTTCTTTTTGCGAATACAGACTAACACGGCTGTTACTCTGAAACCCATTGCTATAGCAGGAGATCTGATTTATAAATCTATATTAAACACTCAACCTTTATGTGATTGCTGTATGACTAGCTTCTCCTATCGTGTCAGGGAAACATGCCCAGCTGTACAGTGCCAAAGGCATATCTGGAGATCTATCTAAGGGAAACAAAGGCTTGTCTCAAAAATTAACTAAAAATTAATCATTCACACCAATAGGTTCTAAGGCCAGCCGGGACAAGCTGGATCACATAGTCTGACTTCCTGCATAATACAGGCCAGAAAGTTTCCCGCCCCACCCCCGTGATTCCTGAAGTAGAGGGGATTATTCTCCACACCCTGTGCATGACACCGTGGAGCCCAGTGAGTTATGGTTGAAGTAGAGTGTACCTTTAGAAAGGCATTCCAGTTTTGAATTAAAATACATTAAAGTGACAAGGGATTTACCACTCTCCAAAGCTCTTCCAATGGTTAATTATCCAACTGTTTAAAAGATGCATCTTATTTTTGGAATTTATCAAGCTTCATTCCCTCCACGGGATCTCGATGTGTCTTTGTCTACTACAGCAAAGATCCCTCTCGTCTCAGATATCTTCTCCCTGTGTAAGTACTGATGGGCCACAATCGCATCATCTCTGAAACTTCTCTTTGAGAACCTAAATAAATTGAGCTCCTTAAGTCTCCCTGTAAGGTGTGTTTTCTAGACCTCAGGTAGCTCTTCTTTGAGCACTCTGCAGTTTGTCAATATTCATCTTAAAGTGTGGACACCAGAACTGGACACAGTAGTGATCTCACCAATTCTGTATGTGGAAGTAATATCACCTCCTTGGTCCTATTCAGTATTGCCTGTTAAAGCACACAAACAACATGCTATTTCTTTTTGCCATAGTCTTACGATGGTGAGTACATGTTAAGCTGATTATATACAATGATCTCTAAAGCATTTTCAGATTCACTGCTTTCCAGGATACCTTTCCCCATCCACAAGTACGTCCAATCTTTGTTCCTAAACATTTGACCTTCCATTTGATGTAATTAAAGCACATGTTGTTTGATCACATCTGGATTACCAAGTGATCCAGGTTGCTCTGTACCAGCAATCTGTCCTCATCATTAGTTTGTCTACAAACTTTAGAAGCAATAATTTTGTATATTCTTATAAATCAGGGGTGGCCAATCTGTGGCTCTGGAGCCACATGCGGCTCTTCAGAAGTTAATATGTGGCTCCTTGTATAGGCACTGACTCCGAGGCTGGAGCTACAGGTGCCAACTTTCCAATGTGCCGGGGGGGTGTTCACTGCTCAACCCCTGGCTCTGCCACAGGCCCGGCCCCCACTCCACCCCTTTCGCGCCCCCTTCCCTGAGCCTGCTGTGCCCTCGCTCCTCCTCCTCCCCCGCAGAGCCTCCTGCACACCATGAAACAGCCGATCAGGAGGTGGGGGAGGGAGTGGGAGGCGCTGATCAGCAGGGCTGCCGGTGGGCGGGAGGCGCTGGGAGCCGGGGGGGCAGGGTTTGGGGGACTGCTAACATATTACTGTGGCTCTTTGGCAATGTACATTGGTAAATTCTGGCTCCTTCTCAGGCTCAGGTTGACCACCCCTGTTATAAGTCATTGATAAAAATATTGAAGAGTTACACCAAGAATTAGTGGGGTCACTGAAAACACCCCCACTCATTGATGATTCCCCATTAACAATTCTGTTTTGAGATCAATCAGTTAGACAGTTTTCAATCTATTTCATATGAGCCAGCTTAATTTTACATAACTGCTCATTTTTTAACCAGGATGCTGCGTGGTACTAAAAAGCTGGTCAAAAAATTCCATGAAAACCATTTGTCTATGGAAAATTAGGTTTCCACTAAATAATTTTGATTTTTATTTTTTTGCAGAAGTGACTCCTTGTTGCTGAAAATTTCAACTTTTCACTGTAAAAGAAAATGCCCCCCCCCCCCCCAAATAATCTGGTTTTGGCCAAAAACAGAAACATTTCATCTGAAAACCAAAATACTTTTATTCTGAAATGCTGCTGCGGAGCTTCAAGAGAGTTGTAGTTCAGCAGCCTCAGCCCCCATTTTTCTCGGCAGGCCAGACTCCATGGCTGGACTTCATCTCCCATGAAGCATCGTGGCCCATGCGGCGGTGCTGCCATGCTGTTCTGCCTCCCTTCACCAAGCGGGGACACTGTGGTGCATCATGGGAAGTACAGCCCAACCAGGAAGTCAGGCCTATAGAGGAGACTGGGAGCACGAGACACCCAAGCTACAACACCCCGTCGGCACCACAGCAGCATTTCTAAATCTAAATATTTCAGTTTTCAATTTTCTGTTGAAAACAAAATTTTCTAAAGAGGAAAAAAAACATTTTTTGACCAGCTGTAGTCCAACATCTCACAGAAGTCTAAGAAGATTACATCAACACAGTTACCTTTATCATCCAGGCTTGTAAAATTCTTAGAGACATATATAACATTTGACAGGATTTATTTTCCACGAAACTATACTAATTGGCATTAATTATATTTCCATCCTCTAATATTTTATTGATAATTTTGTAACTGCCATTTCATTATTTTACCTGGAACTGATTTCAGATTAACTGACCTATAAATATATGGCTCATCCCATTTGACTAAACTTTGACTTTCATCCAATCCTCTGGAATTTCATCACTTTTCCAAGAGTTATTAAAACCATCAGGCCGGAGAGCTCCTTGATAAACTTTTTAAAAGTTTATGGATGAAAATTATTCAGACCTGTTTGCTAATTTAAATTGTTTTAACTTTACTAGCTGAACCACTAGTAGTAGAACAAACAACATCATTAATGTTGGAATAGAAAATATTTCATCATCATTATGTGACATTTATATATTCTCTAGCTAGGTTCCACATACAGAACAGACATATATATGGAACACTTCTTCTTTTTCTGCCTCATTATTGACAATTTTAATATCTCCATTTGGTAATGGACTTATACTTGCTTAGATTCATTTTGTTCCTGATTAGAGCTGTGCCGAGAATGTTTGGAACAAAACTCAAAAATTTCAAAGGGCTACATGAAAGAATATTTCAGGAAAACAATTGTCTCAGACTGATCAAAACATTTCAGTTTTTGACTTTATTTTGTATTATAATATCTAATATACATTAGAACTTTTTCCCTTTTTTCATGAGGCATTTTGATTTTAATGGAACTGCATTTTCTGACAGAAACTGTTCCATCAAAGTTTTTCTAATCAGCTCTATTCCTGATACATTAAAAAATTCTATTTTATTGTCCTTAACCCTGTTTGCCATAGATATTTCATGGATATCTTTAGATTCCCTTATCAGTGTCATACATCCCTTAACTTCTAATTATATTCATTACCATCATTCTCTCCTTTTCCATAGCTATGCATGCTGGCCAGGAAAAAGGTAATCACAGGATTTTCCTAATTTCCATGTCATATTTTAATAGACAAAGAAGACAATTTAATTTCAATCTGAATTACTTGTATTCAGAAAAATCAAACTGAAGTCTCCATGAAAGAGCACAGTGAATGTCTCCTCTTTAACATGCTACAGCAACTTTGCCTAACAAAATGGCAACTGCTCCCGCAGACTAGCAAACACCATAGAAGTTTAAACTGTGAGAAAACGAGAACATACCAGTTACATACCTACATAAATCACCTCCATGCTGATTTTTATTTTGTTTATTACACTTAATCCTTTGGGAGGTCTGTAGCTGACACCACCTGTCACCTAGGGCATTTGGCACTAGCTCTTCTGCCAGTTCCTCATCTCCATTTTTAGATGCACATTCTATGGTAACATTTACACTTCCATCATCTTCAGATCAACAGAAAACTCATAGAATATCAGGGTTGGAAGGGACCTCAGGAGGTCATCTAGTCCAATCCCCTGCTTAAAGCAGGACCAATCCCCAATTTTTGTCCCAGATCCCTAAATGGCCCCCTCAGGGATTGAATTCACAACCCTGGGTTTAGCAGGCCAATGCTCAGACCACTGAGCTATCCCTCCCCCAACTCCATTGTTTTCTTTTTCAGTAATGAGACCAGGTCATACCCTTCAGTCATAAATTATGTAGATCAGAAAAAAAAGAGAATCATGGAACTGAGGTTATATAAAGAGTTATTTGCATTGAAGGGATGAATCCAACTTTAAATTCATAGATTTCAAGGCCAAAAGGAACCACAGTGATCATCTAGTCTGACTTCCTGCATGACACAGGCCAGAGAACTTCCCCAAAATTATTCCTAGAGCAGATCCTTTAGAAAAACATCCAATTTTGATTTTAAAATTGCCAGTGATGGAGAATCCAGCATTACCCTAGGTAAATTGTTCCAATGGTTAATTACCCTCACCATTAAAAATGAGTGCTATCATTATTTGAGAATTTGTGTATTAAAATTGCAGAATATGAATTTATTTAACAGAACCATTTAACATCTAGTTAGTCATCACTCTAGAACTTGGTAAATTTATGCTACTACTCTGATGGGAGATATGTACAGCATCTCTTTAAATCTGTACCCATAAGCTTGGCAGGAGGGGCACTGGAAGGTTCTAAGAAGGAGCTCTGCAGTGAAGAAGAGAAGGAGAGAGAAAGTAAATTTAGGGCCAGTACTGTTTTCCTTATTCTAAGAAAGTTCCTTGTTCAGTGTGACAGTGTTAACAAGTCTGGTGATTTTATCACAAGTCTGGCAATATTTGGTGTTTTTCTTAAAGCCCTAGGTCCTGGAGTCCTGTGATGATGTGAGAATCTCAGCTTCCCTTTTAAAAAAGTCTGTTGAAAAGCTTGAACATGTGACCCGGGGGCACCCTGAAGCCTAAAAAGACAGAAGGAAATATAAAGAACCCAATTTTATTTTATTTGTAAATATCTCATGATTTTTTAAACCAAGCTCGTGATTTTGGGGATCCAACCCATGATTTTTGAATGCTTGGGGTTGGCGACTCTGGGGAGTAACAATGGAGATAGCTAATGGTTACAAAGATGAGGAGGGTGATGGTAGGACCCTGATCAAACCCTCTGCAATTCAATTTGGCTGTCACAGGTTAACTGGAATTATTACGCTGCCCCAGACCTCTAGCGTCTGTTGAAATGATAACAAAAGCATTTTAGCTTTAACAAATGAGGTATTTTTCTGGCAGTCTTGTGATCATATTCTTGATTAAGTGGGTGTTTCTCTGTAGGTAGCAAACTTTCCGTATGTAGCAAATACTTTCAGTAGGTCGCGAACACTGCTCTGTATTCTCCCTTCAGAGGACCGAGGGAGTAGAGAAGTGACATTCAAGAAAAAAAGGGGATGCCCAGCCCAGATGAGGCTGGGCTTGCTGCTTTCCTGAGCATATGGCTCTGCTCAGACCCCAAGAGACAGCCCCACATTAAGGTAATAGGCCTTTGGCACGAAGGTTCCCCAAAATGAGCGAGTCTTGCGCTCTGCCAGTCTTTACTCTGGTGGGGCACTTAGGAAGGAGGGACAAATACATAAGGCACTGGAAAGTGCCATCTGAGTCTGAGGGTCCCCAAGCTCAGGTGCAGCTGCAGTTCTTTCCAAACTGAAAGAAAAATAAACAGACAGACACAAACGTGAGAGAACAAACTGTTTTACACAATGATCTAAGTGATGACCAACAGCATCAGCCATTGCTAAAACAGGTAGAAGCCAGCTCAGTTCAGTGTCTTGGAGATGAGCCTACAATGCTATTCTCCTGGGCATTGCTCTTTTCCAATTACTTTCGTAAACGTGTAATTTATTATTAAATCTGCCACCTGAGGCAGGCATCAAGAAGTGAACACTGCTACGGTGCAAGTACAAATTGCGTGTGCATTACACTAGATTTGTTACTTCATCTTGCCAGCCCAGTCTGTTGGTTTGTCTTATCCAACTGTTTACATCTTGACTTTTAGACTGTCGGCTCCATGGGGCAGGGACTGTCACTTACCCTACGTTTGTACAGCAATGAGTACAACAGGACCCAAACTGGTTGAAGCCTTTAGATGGTATAAATGTTAAACAACTCCTCCCTCCTGACCCTAACAATGCTGGTGAAATACAAATTTCACACACACCCACACACACACACCCACCCATCAACATTAACTTTATTATCCCAGGAGCTGGCATATGGTCAGTTTCACAGAAATACATTCTTTCAGTAGGAGAGGAGCACAATTATGAGGTCTTCTGCCAGATTTTCAGAATATCTCAGTTCCCCAGACTAGATCTACATTTTGAATCCTATTATCTGGCTAGAGACCAGATGCTGCTGATTCCAAAACCCATACCCAGCTCATTAATAGCCAAAGCAGTATGCAGTGTGTCTCCTCTTCCTTTGAATTCTGTCTAGGACAGTGCTTCTCAACTTATTTACCATTTTGGGCCACATATGCAGCTCTCTATGTGTTATGTGGGCCGCATCCACACAAAATATATACAACTTTTATGACCCTGAGGATGTTACATGGACCACAGCTGTGTGTTGATTGGGCCACAGGTTGAGAACCCCTGGTCTAGGGTCTATGTGGCCCCATCTCCATAGTTTGTGAGAGTCTCTCTCATAAAGCAGCATGGAGATGACCAAGAAGAGCAGAAAGGTGGGAAAGGGGTGGATACCAGGGCTGAGCACAGGATACAGATTTAGGTCTAGTCCATATTTCAATGCCTATAGTGGGGAAAGTCTCCAAGTTGTGGAAGCATCTGCCATGCTGCCTTTCCAAGCTTCCCAGAGCAGAAGAACGTATACAACCCCAGCACCCACAAGATTTCTACCAACCCTTTGTAGGCGAAACTGAATGTTTTGAAAATATACTTTCCCAGGTCGCTTGTGGCAAGTATGGCATGAGCCACAAGGCAATGCAACACATGGGGCAAACATGATGGCTCCCTCCTCAGAGTCATGAAAGAGAATCACCATGGTCACTCCCCCAGAGCTGAGCCCTGGGGTGCCTGCAGAGGCACTTAGCACACAGAGAGGGTGCGTGGTTGCCATCTAGTGACTACTGACACATTCCAGCCTGTGATGCATTTGCTCTGGTGATGAATCCATATATCCTAAGGTATTTGATAGCTTTCCAGTGCAATAACCACGGAGCCTAATTACCCTCCTTCCTATCTGCCTATTACGAGTTGCCAGTTTAAATGTCTCTCCCTCTTTTGGACCAGCTAGGGGATGTAAGGATCAGTGCTTCTCGCTCCACCAACACCATCCAGTTATTGGGGGATGAGATATAGTGACCCTCCAACTCTGGAGACATTAGGGTGACCAGATGCTAAATCCAAAATATCGGGACCGCCGCAGGGGGAGTGCCTTTTCAATTGTTCCATTCACCCGGCACGTTCGGCGGCGGAAAATAAATCTTGCCGCCGAAGAAAGAAGTATCCGCTGCCAAAATGCCGCCGAAGCCCATCAGCGACTGAAGTACGTGCCGCAGAAGTGCCACCGAAGTGAGTGAAAGACACCAGTCTTTGCCATTATCAACAGAATAAACAGAAGTGAAGCCTCAGCCAAGCCATGCCAACTCATCAGAGACTTATCAGAGAGACAAAGTGTGGGACCAGTTTCTGCTGAAAAAGAGCTTGGTGCAGCTCGAAAGCTTGTCTCTCTCACCACCAGAAGTTAGTCCAATAACAGATGTTACCTCATAGACTTTGTGTCTCTAATATCCTGGGACCAACATGGCTACAACACCACTGCATATCTCCAAGTTATGCCATTCCATAAAAGTCTGGAAGATTTTTGAAAGAGTGAGAAAAAAACCTCTCCTTTCTCTAGCTCCGGCACCTTAAAAACATGTTGTCAGGTTAATTAGAAATTTGATCCCAAATTTTCCAATCAATTTCAGGTGGATAGATTTAGTTCTGGCAAAGTTAGAGGAGGATCAGAGTCAAGCATATTGTTTCCCGGGTGGCCCAGCAGTACACAGGGCGTTTGCATGTCAGTTTTCATTTGGATGAGAAATCAGGGACATGGAATAAGGGCATTTTCCTAGCGTAATCTTTTCATTTACAATAATGGATGGCAGTCCTCTTTGCCTGAACACCTGCAGGAACAAACCAGCATGCAGGTAGCTTTCCTTTTGCAGAAGCTTTGGGCATTTCTACTTTATCCCAAGAAACAATTCTTTGACTCCTTTTCTCTCCAGCAACTGACACAGACCCTAAGCAAAATGCAAAGTCTTTCTTTCTCTCTCCTGACTTTGTCCAAGCCCCCCAGCTCCTGAGTTTGAAACACAGGAACCCTGTTAGCACTCCTCTTCTTGACAGAGGCTCCAAGATTCTGCCCCCTTCTTTAACTGCCAATTGGGTTTTACAATACAAAGGAGCTTCAGGTTTCAGCTACAGAATTTCTAATAGCCTGGATCAAAATTGTGGTATATATAAACTCCAGGGGTGGTGTCTGGAGAGCTTCATATTTCCTTGAATTCAACTTCTTGCCTTACAAAATTTACAAATTCTGTAAGACCTGCTTCATGAAGAGGTTCACAAACTCCTCATCTAACTCAAGGATTTCTCCAGAGTCAAGAGGTCTCAAATGAACAGCACTGGAATTAGCTATCCAACCTTCTCAAAAATATTCAGATGCTCTAGAACTCAGTGAGCTCAAAACAATGAAATAAATCTACCCCTAATAATTCTTGATACATTACATTTAAAAAAAAAAAGAAAAAGTTAGACAACTTTACCAAAAGTGAACAAGATTCCTTTTTTCACAAGCTCTCAAAAATTCCTGCTTTGAATTTTTACAAATTTTCCCCCAAAACGATCTGGTACCAAGAGATCACAAATGAGACACTTCAGGTGGAAAAAAGAAGGGTTTTTTAGAAAATTAGAAGGGGAGTAAGAAACTCCTTCAAGTCAATGAAACTGCTCACATGAGTGAAGTTATGTGCATATAGAAGCATTTGCAGGATCAGTGCCTTAAAAGATAGGTAGATATGAGACAAGATATTTTTGTAAGGGTTGAATGAGTCATTTTGTGTGAGGAATCCTTTTAAGATTATGCATTTAATAGGATTCTAAGGAGCCATCAGTGTTAAAACAGAAATGTAACTGTTCAAGGAAATTCAAAAGACATTTTAGAACACACTGGATTATAAAGTCCTTCCACAGCTATTTGTCAGAGGTTTTTAAAAAACATGTTTTTAGGTATGTTTAATTATATCATATTTAGGAGAAAGTTGAGTCTTGAAATTACATTCTACAACAAAAATCAGGGATTTAGCAAATGAATGCGAATGCTGTCTTTGGAATCCTATCGCACCAAATTACTTTGGTTTAAGCATTGCAGTTGTCAGCTGAGAATTTGTCATTTACCAAATGGTGTCCTTTAACCACCTATAAAATATCACTCATATAATGAACCTGGGTATTTTACTGGTAATTAAAATCCAAAAGCAATTAGCCTTTTGTTTATTTCACTTGGGAATCTGACTCGAAGCTAAATGACTACCAAATATATATATATATATATATATATACACCCAAACTCAGGCATAGGTCCAGATGTCTGAATGATGTCCTAATTAAGTTAAACAAAAACATTGCCATATATATATACACACACACATACTTTATTATGGGTTGTACAGTCCTTATCATTCATTTCCAAGATCTAAGCAGATGGCAATTAGGGAAGAAAGAATTGGTTAGGTGAAAAACAACTGGCCTGAAACTTTGACCAGAACTCACACTGGAACTAAGGTCCCAGTTCTGGAACTGGTGCAGAACCAAGAGACTACCCATGTGGAAGCAGTTGCAGCATTGAAGCATAAGGCTGCTTTTGAAGTTTAGTTGATTTGCTCCAAAGTCCCAATCCCACCAAAATCCCAGAGATTTTCCAGGTCCTGAGCTCTTCAGTCGCTTTTAAAAATCCTGCCTAGTGTTTCTTCTCCCCATCTCCCACCCAACTCTCATGTCTGCATTTCCTAGTTACAGTGAGGACCAGAAGCAGCATGTTCAGGGAGAAAACACTAGTTACCTAAGGGCTCGTTCATCTTGCAGAACAAGAACCAGTGGCTAGAAGTAAAACCAGACAAATTCAAAGCAGAAATAAGGCAGAATTGTTTTTAACAGCATGGGTTATTAACCATTGGAACAAACTACCACAGGAAGTGGTGGATTCGCCATCTCTTGATGCCTTCCAATCCAGACTGGAGGCCTTTCTGGAAGATGAGTTAACCAAACACAAGATATTGGGCTGACTACAGAGGGAATCGCATGAAATGCTGGGTTACACAGGAGGTCAGACTATCTGATCCAATGACCCTTCTCCCTTGAAATATATGAAACTATGAAACAGCATGTCACAGGGTGCAAGAGAACTTCTTCCCTGCAAAGAGAAGATTAACTCCAGCTGAATTCCCCCATCTCTTTCTCAGTAGCTAAGAGTGGAGGTCTGTTCCAGACACAGGAGTGAAAGAAAGTCTTTGGAAAAGATCAGGCTTTGCACACAACGAACTGGGTTAAACTCCAAACTGAAGGCATTTTCTGTACCTTTTGTGGCTATGTTGATCAGTTTGATGTTCTTGTTGTAGGCACCACTTCTGAACCCTCAAGAACACATTTTTATTTTTAGGGAGAGACCTTGCTAATGTAAGGGGATTGTTGTCCCCTTACTAAAACTCAGTGGGGGCGTTATGGTTAGCTAGCTCCCAATACCAAAAGAAAGGGGAATGGTCGATGGGAAATCAGGACCGTGAGACTGACAAGTCCCCAGGAACAATGGGCAGAGGCCAATGCTCCAGGTCAGCCTGATTGACAAGGGCAGGCAGGCTAACCAGGGAGTCAGGAGGCCAGGGGGGACCCGTCCTCCGTATGAGCTGGAATTGCCTGGGTCAGACAGAGTGGGGCTGAGCTAAGGAGAAAGCAGGGGCCCAAGCTGAGCTGGGGAGCAGAGCTGTGCCAGATCCAGAGGGGCCAGAAAAGCAGCCCAGGAAGCAGGTCAGTACTGGGAGCAGAGTCACAGAAGCAGCCTGCAGAGCAGACCTGTCCTGGGAGCAGAGCTGCAGCAACCAGAGGGGCCAGAGAAGCAGCCCAGGGAGCTGGAGGCAGAGCAGCAGCAGCTGTGCTGAGGCAGAATGGAGCTGAAGCTGAGGCAGAGTGCTGGAGCTTGAGCTGAGGCTGAAGCAGTCCAGAGCCGGGTGTGGTGAGCCTCTGAGGAGAGTGAGGGGGGACCCTGGGGAGCGCAGGGAGATGCCTCAGCCAAGGGGCTCTGCAGGCCAGGCTTGGATCGTAACCCCAACAGGGCGGGGGTGACACTGGGAAGAAGAGTCCTACCACTTAGAGCCTGAGAGCGTGTGGCCACCACCAGAGCAAGTGTCCGACCCACAGCATCCCTGCAGCAAAGCAAGGGTCTGAGAAGGAGGCCTGGGACTTGTGAGGAACAGATTGAACTTCCCTTACATTCCAGAGGCGCTGGTTGTGATGTCCCTGTGCCATAGAGCGGGTGATGTGTTTTCCTTTAACCTTTCCCATTTTTTCCTTATTTTTTTTAATTGATTGCTGTTTAATGAATTGTATTTGCTTTGAACTGTATGTAATGATCAGTGGGCCAGGGAAGCATCCAGTGCAGAGAGAGCACCCCGGAGTGGGGACACCCTAGCCCCTGCCCTAAGTGACCACAACAAGGTTGGGGGTCGAGCCCCCCAGGAATCCTGGGTCCAGTCTTGTTGGGATTACGAGCACTCTGCCACACAGGAGAGTGGAAGGGGAGCCCTTGAGGTCAGGCAGGCCTCAGGGTAAAGGAAGTGGGAGAGAGGACTCAGATCCTTTCACTAGCCCATTTCACCAGGGTAGTGTATAAGCCAGGAAAGTTCCCCACAATAGCGGGACCATTCCCCTGCTTACAGTAAAGTTGTTTCTTTTTCTGCTGAGTCATCCCACCAGTTTGCATGCAGAACAAAAATACTGCCCAAAATGCTCTTCTTGCACTGTAGGACGTCCGTTCAAGCTGGAATTAGGAAATATGGGAAAGAAACCATGTAACGTAAATGTGTAAGAAACCAACAGCCCAATTTCTAAATCAAAGCATCTTGACTAATTTCATTGATGGGCAAACTCAAAAAAGCTCAGTTTGATAAAGAGCCATTTACAGTGCCTGTGCTTGAACAGTTGCTCTATTTCCATGGCCTCCTAGTCTACACTGGCGATGTAAGTTGGTCTAAGTTACGCTACTTAAGCTACGTAAGTTACGTAACGTAAGTTGACGTAACTTACATCGACTTAACCTGGTGTGATCTTGGGTGTAAGGAAATGCTTCGAGGGAGACGGTCCCAGAGCCCAGGCTCCAGCCTGAGCTAAATGTCTGCATTGCAATTAAACCCCCCCTTAGCCCGAGCCCTGAGAGCCCAAGTCAGCTGGCACAGGTCAGCCATGGGGTTTTAACTGAGGTGTATACATACCCTGAGTGAATTCAGATTCTTGGCTCCTGATTACCTCAGATGGAGAGCAATCCCCTTCTGTTCTTTGCATCTCTATTCACTCCCTTTCGAATGGCCTGCTTACCAGTGGGGAAAACACTGGCAAAGGCCTCTTTGAAACATGTAATGATGCACTCACTCGCAGGCAGATTACCACTTGACTCACTGCCTGAATGGGTACATTAGGTGCAGGGCACATCACTTACAGGTGGTAATTTGGGTTCCAGGTTAGCTCATACACAAGTAACAATATTTATCAGCCAGAGGAAAGAGTTTTCATTAAAAAAAAAATGTGAATCATCTCGCATTAAACCACAATCCCCCAACAAAACCAAGGAAGCAATGCATCTCTACTGTTTAGATGGGAACAGAGCATGGCAAATACACCTTTATTAGGTGTAGGTCCCCATTTAAGGGTATGTCTACGCACACACAGAATACCAGTTGGCTCAATGCGCTGCCTGCTGATGTTCTTAATTGCTCCATGTGTTGCTCTAATGAGGTTCTTGGAGAGAGCTTTTTATTTCTATTTCACCTTGCAGGACTGAGCCCTTATTGCTTCTTTTGCATCTTGCACGTTTCATTGTTTCCGATGGCTCTCCACGTTCCCGAATCTTGGCCAGTTCACATCACCCGGATGCCTCTCCTGCTACAAGCATCTCCACCCCTTTCTTCACACCACTCCTGAGTCATTCTCCCTCACCCTGCACGCCACAAAGCTTTTCCTTCAAATCCCTCCTCAAAATTCACTCCGTTCAGCAGATGGAGTGCTGCCCCAGACCTCACTCCACAGCTCTCCCCACGTTTGAATAAGCTAGATTAAGTGATAAAAAATACCAAAGAGGTCCTCACAAGATGGGCATATAAGAATAGGAATATTGTACCCCTTCTTGCTGCTGCAACATGCTTTCCCCTCTCCCAGCCTTTGTGTGTCATCCACCCTTGCTGCGTAATTACTAATTCGGGCCCCAAAGAGCTAGCTCCATGTGAGATGATCCCCACTGGCTGTACAGAGCCCCACTGATAGCCCTACGGTTCTGCGTGGTTGGCCAGATCTATCAGCACAACAATCCTGGCAGGACTGAGGTCTTGAAGGGTGGGTCCTGCCATGAGGTATCTATTTGCAAAGTGCCATGCACACCCTGTGGTGCTGGATCAATCATAGCAATGTATCGAAACTGTTGCTCTCCAATTCTGAATACATAATACCTGAATGCGTATCGGAGCAGAATAATTCTGCACTAAATAGGCATGCACTGACCTTCCTGGGTATGAGAGGACTACACAGGCTACTTCTGGACCTACCGGTTAATAACTAGCTTGTACCAAATAGCTGTGTATACCCTGGTGTATAGCAATGGTGCACCACATACGGTACCTGTGAACATTCTTATAGAACTGCCAAGTACCTCGTACGTGTGTTCTTACCTGTACTGTACACACTAACCTGCAGAGCTGTGTATTTTACCTGTGTAGTTAACTGCAAATTTGCCAATAAGAATCAAATGGCCAATTTCTGCTCTCAGTTACCCTGATGCGACTCTGAATTGCACAGGTGCAGTTGGGAGTCTAATGCGAGTCAGTATGAAAAAGGAAAGGGAAAACTGGAGATTCTGAACCCAAACGTAAATGCTGTTTAAGGCTGATGCATCTGGTTTTCAGCGCGGTTTGTATTTATGATAGATTTAAATTGCACTTAATAAATCACACTTCATAGCAAGGCAAGGCTTTTAGTTTTACACCAGTATTCAAGGACTTACACAGATGCTGCACAAGGAGGCATGGTCAATGCAAAAGAGAGGATAGCTCCTATCAAACCCAACAAAACTGTTTGCTGGCACAGAACAATAGCGTCGATCCTGAGCACCCAGCTAGAAGCCAAATCCCTCCCATCTGAGGCAGAACTGGGACTCAGAGGGTATATCCACACTGCAATGTAAGCCCAAGATTTGAACTCAGGCTCAAGTCTAACCTCCCTTCTGTCTATACACAAATCACTCTAACCCAGGGCTTGCACCCAGGGTCCCAGGATCCCAAAGGGGTGGATGGTCCAAGCCTGAGCCATGGCAGGATCCAGTGTTCAAACCCTATTGCTTTGCAGTGTAGATGCAGGTCCACTGGACTCGTGGTCCGGGAGTCCACCAAAAGTATCCCACAATCCCACAAGCCGACTTTCTTTGTCCTCTGGACAGTCAACTTTGGTGGGCAGTCAAGCTTTTCCACACTGCATCATGAACAAAGGGCTAGAGCAGCCACATTTTGGGAGGGTGCTAAGAAGTCTGGGATAAGGGTGGTTGAACTCAGACCCGCATGATGCAGTGTAGATGGTGGAGCCCCAGGTTGGGACCCAGGGTTCAACAATTCCTAACCTGGAGTTACAAATGAGTGTAGGTGCTCGAGCCCTAGGTCAACAAACCTAGGGCCTGTGTTGACAGAAGGGGGATTAGGCTTGAGCCTGAGTTCAAACCCTGGGGTTACACAGCAGCATGGATATACCCAAAGGTAACAGTAAATACACTAAAACCCTTGTTCTCACATGGTTAAGTGAGCGTCTGGGGTCAGCAAAGATTAAAAGTGGTCATTGGGGAAAAGAGTCAAGCAGAGCTGGTTGCTGTTGGGTTGATGCTGATGTTGAAGTCCAGTCCTATCTCAAAGACAAGAAAAAACAGACATGTGCACAAGGGAAAGAGGAAAGAAAGTGCATTTTCTGTCTTTCTTATCATCAGTCTAGTTGCTGGGAAATTATTGGCACAGTCCAGGGCCTTATTAGCACCTTAACAACTGGTCAACTTGATCCCTTCTGGTTAAGGCATTCCTTGGAGCTTGACTTTCTGGTTACAGAGTTGCCAGAAGGTGGAACATAATAAAGGTCCATCTAGCCAGTGTCCTGATCAGACAGTATCAGCTGCTTCAGAGGAAGGTGCAAGAAACCCTGCAGAAGACAGTTGTGATACCCTAAAGTTCCTTTCTGGCCCCCATTAGTTAGATATTGGTTCATGCCCTGAAGCATGAGGCTTTAGAGCCCTTCCAAAACTCAGTTTTGTTTTTTAAATCTTTACTAGAATAAATATGGATGCTCTTGTTATCCATATAAATGTTATCCACCCTTTTTTGAAACCGGTTAAATTCTTGTTCTCACTGATGTCTTGTGTCAATGAGTCTCCACAAACGCAGGGGATATGAGGGAGATGCCCAAACCTGAGCCATTCTTTTTAGGTGACAAATCTGAGGAACTATCCCAGACTGAGATGTCATTAAAGGAGGTTTTGGACCAAATTGATAAACTAAACAGTAATAAGTCACCAGGACCAGATGATATTCACCCAAGAGTTCTGAAGAAACTCAAAATGTGAAACTGCAGGACTACTAACTGTCATCTGTAACCTATCATTTAACTCAACTTCTGTACCAAATGACTGGAAGATAGCTAATGTGACACCAATTTTTAAAAAGGGCTCCAGAGGAGACCCTGGCAATTACAGGCCAGTAAGCCTGACTTCAGTACTGGGCAAACTGGTTGAAACTATAGTAAAGAACAAAATTGTCAGACACATAGATTAACATAATTTGTTTGGGAATAGTCAACATGGTTTTTGTAAAGGGAAATCATGCCTCTCCAATCTATTAGAATTCTTTGAGGGGTTCAACAAGCATGTGGACCGGGGGAGGGGGGGAGGGGGCTCCAGTGAATATAGTGTATTTAGATTTTCAGAAAGCCTTTAACAAGGTCCCTCACTAAAGGCTCTTAAGCAGAGTAAGCAGTCATGGGATAACAGGGAAGGTTCTCTCATGGATTCGTAACTGGTTAAAAGATAGCAAACAAAGGGTAGGAATAAATAGCCAATTTTCAGAATGGAGAGAGGTAAATAGTGGTTTTCCTCCAGGGGTCTGTTCTGGGCCCAGTCCTATTTAACATGTTCATAAATGATCTGGAAAGAGGGGTAAACAGTGAGGTGGCAAAATTTGCAGATGATACAAAACTACTCAAGATAGTTAAGTCCCACGCAGAGTGCGAAGAGCTACAAAAGGCTCTCTCAGAGCTGGGTGACTGGGCAACAAAATGGCAGATGAAATTCAATGTTGATAAATGCAAAGTAATGCACATTGTAAAACATAATCCCAACTATAAATATAAAATGATGGGGTCTGAATTAGCTGTTACCACTCAAGAAAGATCTTGGAGTCATTGTGAATAGTTCTCTGGAAACATCCACTCAATGTGCAGCGGCAGTGAAAAAAGCGAACAGAATGTTGGGAATCATTAAGAAAGGGATAGATAATAAGACAGAAAATATCATATTGTCTCTATATAAATCTATGGTATGCTCACATCTTGAATACTGCGCACAGATGTGGTCACCACATCTCAAAAAAGATACACTGGACTTGGAAAAGGTTCAGAAAAGGGCAACAAAAATGATTAGGGGCATGGAATGGCTGCCGTATAATGAGAGATTAATAAAACTTGGACTTTTCAGCTTGGAAAAGAGACTACTAAGGGGGGATATGATAGAAGTCTATAAAATCATGACTGGCGTGGAGAAAGTAAATAAGGAAGTGTTAATTACTCCTCATAACACAAGAGCTAGGATCCACCAAATTAATAGGTAGCAGGTTTAAAACAAACAAAGGAAATATTTCTTCACACAACATGCAGTCAATCTGTGGAACTCTTTGCCAGAGAATGTTGTGAAGGCTAAGACTATAACAGGGTTCAAAAAAGAACTAGATAAATTCATGGAGCACAGGTCCATCAACGGCTATTAGCCAGGATGGGCAGGGACGGTGTCCCTAGCCTCTGTTTGCCAGAAGCTGGGAATGGGTGACAGGGGATGGATCACTTGATGATTACCTGTTCTGTTCATTCCCTTTGGGTCACCTGGCATTGGCCACTGTCGGAAGACAGGATACTGGGCTAGATGGACCTTAGGTCTGACCCAGTATGGCCGTTCCTATGTAGATATTTTGTTTTATCGAATGGAATTTGCCAGGTTCTAGTTTCATTGAATGCCCCCTAGTCCTTCTGTCACAAGAAAGGATAAAGTGAATCAGACGTTCATTATTGTGTACTCCTCCATCATGTTCCCTCTTATTTGAGTCCTCTCTAAGATCAACAGTCCCAGTCTTTGACATCTTTGTCCATATGGAATTTTTCCAGGCCTCTGAATCATTCTCCTCAGCAGCGTCGGCAATCCATCTATTCAGGGATGATCTCTAGCATAGATTTACATATGGGTCCTAAGATGAGTCAGGACTCCAATCCTGGCACAACAGATCCGTCCGCAGTAGCCTGTCCCTGAACCCTGAGCACAATATCCCATGTGAGTGCATCACGCAGAATCACTGCAATATTTTTAGATGGCAAATCCATAGAGATTTGCACCACTTAATACATTAATAGGAAAATGAACTCAATTTCCCCAGGTTTTCCCAGGTGTGGTCTAGCCACTGTGGCAATTGCAGCTTTTTTCTGCTTTCCTCTACGTCATGTGCTTGCAGAAACTCTCCTAGCTATTCTTAACATGAGCAGAATCACGCCCAGCCTTGTCATAGCAAAATCCAGTCTCCTGGTTTAAAGAAGCCATTTTCATTCTCTGTTTTTCTTTTCTTCCTGGGCTTTTAATTTCAGAGTGGCCTCCCCTATTGTCAGATATGCCACAATGCATCACAGACCTGGAGCATGGGATGAGACCCCTTGAAAATTCAAGGCCTCTGTGCTTTGCCCCATTCTTTTCTAAAATGCCCATCAGTCCCATCTTTCTAATGTTGGGAATAAAGCAGCAGTTCAAAGCACAGAGGTAAGGAGTAGAAAGCAACTGGCTGTAGTAAGAGCATTACGGGCGAACATCCACCCTGTGCAGAGCCAGCATAAAGCCAATGCATTGACTAAGCCCTATTTTGAAGGCTTAAGTGCAGCTTAAATGCCACATAGGCCTGATGCTACCATTGGGGTGAATTTTACCTTCAGAGAGGAAACTTAACCGCAGGTTACACCATCAAAGCGCAGAGGGAGAATTCCTATCTGTCTGGCTCCACAGGAATCCCGACAACGCACATCCCAGCGCTCCACAGGATATCCCTGTCCAAGCACTTTGCCAGCACACTACCCAACATTATTAGCCTTTAGCAGCCATGCTCCTGCCTTTCTGCATTCTCCTTCCACTGGCCCCAATGGGTTCATGGAGATTATCCAATTAAGAGACGCACCCACACAGAAGAAACCAGTAATAAGCAAACCATACAAAAGTCCTAGAGTCTGGTACCTCGTTTCTGTCATGTCGGATCCTGTCCTCTTTTCTCTGGCTTCAGGCACCTCTGAAATGCTCGTTTTACACTCTTCTGTGACGGAACAGGCGGTAAAAGGAATCCAATCAAATAATCAAAAACGGAAGAAAATAAAAATACATGTGCAGAGCCCCTCTTTCGAACATTCACCCTTTGAAAGGATTCAATAATTTCAATTTTGTTCTGTCTCGTTCACTTCCCTGCCCCCTCCCTTCCTAGGTATGTATACATAGCTGTATATTTATAGAGGGCTTTTTTATTATTTAGTTAATATGAATTACAGGCCTCGAGCATCCTCCCCTCTAAATGCAAAATGAGGAGGCTTTCTTTTTTCTCTCTCTCTTTTTTTCCCCCTCTTCTTTTCCCCTCACCAACACGATTTACATTCTCAATGTAATGTATTAAAAAGTTGACAGGGCCGAAAGGATTCACATGATGTCGCTAAGAAACCCAATTTCCATGATGAATTGCCCGGAGCCCCTGAATCACAAACCATTTTTTCCGCTGCTCAGAAGTTGATTTTTTTTTTTTTAAAGCTTCTTAAAGCTTCTCTCCTAATCTTCGGCTAGAAGAGATGGGTGAAAGGATTTTTTTTTCTAAACTAAGGAAAGTATTAGCATCTTGGTTGTTGTGCATCAAATTTGAAAATGCAAGGTTAGTAATATTTCAAATCGGCTACGGTCCAAGCCACTTGATAAGTATGCTCTCTCTCTCTCTCTCTCTCTAAGTTTCTCTTGGCAGAAGTGCGGAGCTATTGCAGCAGTTCTGTGTGTGCATGGTTGAAGCGAGATTCAGCTATCCACACACCTGCCCTTCCCCCCCACTTCAGACACAGCTGGTTTCCAGTATAAGAAACACACCAGTCTGCACTTGACAGGTCTCATTTCAACAGCCCAGCTCTAACACCAGTCTGTATTTCCACTTGGAATGATATTGACCTCATTTGTAGGGGCTAGGTTTGGCTCCTTTTGCTAAAACACTTTGCTCTACAGGGAACCCCCCCATGGTTATTTCTCTTTAATGAACTTCCTTGCTACCAGACAATGCACAAGATGAAAGCTAGTCACTTTGCCCACTCCAGGGAGACACCCAGCCAATCCTAACTACAGCTTCTTTCAGGAAAATTCCCTGCCTGCTTCTCCTCCTTCCCCAGCACACATAGATCAGGAGCCCATTGGTGCAGCTGCCTGACAACGCGTGTGGACGGAATAAAGGCAGTGTTTCTTGCCCAGCACTGTGATCATTGCACCAAGGCGTTCCCATCCCCCATCATCTCTAGAACATGCATAGAAAGGGCCAGGACTACTCAAAACCATTGCAGTTTCCCTCAACGCGCAGACGACAATGTGCATTCGGAGCTAAGGCTGCTACCAAACACCCTGGGGTGGCCTCAGATCTAGCCAAACCTGTAATCTGTCGTGAGGAATGCTCTAGTCCCGTCTCGAGTGCTTGGCCTCGATCCAGCTCTGGTCTGTATTGTGCGGGAGGCCAGATTAGATGATCACAATGGTCCATTCTGGCTTAACATGAAATCATGGCTACACCTTGACCAGGGGTGTTGATAGAACATTGGTTGATCTTTTTTTTAATCTCCCAAGATTCTCTCAGCCTTACCCAGACTGAGCCTTGGCCGGCCAGCCCTGGTTCAATCCTCTCTTACCCTGAGCCAGCCATTTTGCTGCATCAGCAGCCTTGAGTGGGAGAGCACCACAGACCTGGGTATCATTGCCTGGCAAAGACATCGCAGCTCCTGTCCCCTTATCAACCCTCCCAACAGCTCCATATGCATGTGAAGCAAAGTAGGGGATCCTGCAGCAATGGCAGCCAGTCAAACAGGAGCAGAGCAAGCCCAACTACCCCTGCTGTGAGCCCAGGATGTCAGTCACAGCTCATGACTGCATTACTGGAGGCAGTGCATAGGGCTAAGAACCAGCGTGCACACATGACCCTCATACATCACTCCCAGGGGGACAGCAAATACCACCAGAGCTCTTCCTTCCTGCACCCGGGCATAGAACCAGATGGACGGGGTGAGGGACCCTGAGATGCCAAGGTAGCGCCAGAGCTACATTACTGCCACTTCTCCATAGCCCACACTGGTGAGATTGTTAACACCGAACAATGTTCTCTGGAGTCAGTGGCTGGCCAGTGCCTCTTTAAGCCTAGGGAAGCGATGTCAAGGGACCCAGTGTCCACACCTCAGCATTGACTAGCCACGGTGATAGGAATCCAACCAACAGATGATGGCCCAAAGCTCCTGGTGCCTCCTGAAGCATCACAGGCTAAAACCCCAGCAAGAAGGATCCTGTCCCCACTCGATTTGCCTTTGGTAAGGAGGTGTCTGTTGGTTATGTTTTTGCATAGTGCCTAGCACAACAGATGTGACAAAGCCTAGCACCTCTAGGCACCGCTGCAATAATAATGAATCCCTGGTGTCACAGATCCACCATAGCACCTCTTTGCAACCCGCTCCTGAGGGAAGAGGACATGGTTGGGATGCATCTGTGCACCATCTACCCTGGCTGCTGAAACAGTTCCTGGGAGCTTCAACCCTGATTCAGCTTATGTTGGGGATTGGCCCAGCCACCAGCCAGCCAGCTCCTAGATTTTGGGCCACAACATTGACATAAAGCTCCTTTGCCAGCACGTTGGTCCAGTACAAAGCACAGAGCAACCCTCTGGATGCACCAAAGCAGAGCGCCGTCCACATTGGAGCCAGCTCATTCACAATTTTGTATGCAAATCCCTCACACCGAGAATAACTCAGCTCTGTCCCAGATGCTGGCAGCCCCGAATCACCAGGATGCCACCAATGGAGCACTTCTGCTGCATGGGACTCGGCAGAGGTAAAGGGTGATCCTGGGAATTACAGACCAGTGAGTCCTCAGTACCAGGGAAACCAGTGGCAACAACTGTTAAATACAGAATTCAAAATCACCTAGATAATCCTGACTGGGTCAAACCAGCCTGGCTCCTGCAAAGGAAAATTGCATCTCACCCAGCTACCACATGAGCATTCATGCAGTCTTTCAATCATTCAGCCTCAGCACAAGTCTCACACCTATGGAAACCTCGGGGTCCTCCTGCTGGCCGCATCTCTCCCAGTGATGTGTAAGCCAGGCTGAGCTATGAGAGCACAGCTGGAGAAGAGTGCATGCAGGGGCTATCGATACTCAAGGACCACTGATCTTTTTACTGTCCCACTAGGCCATTGATAGAGCCATTTGGAACCAAATTGCGTGGGGCATCAACCATCCTGGGGCAACATCCTGACATCGGGCTGGGAACCTCAGAGGAAGAGAAGAGAGGTGGGAGAGAGATACCCGGTGGAACTAGACAGCCCCCTCCCCCAGAATCACTCACTGCCTGAGTTAACAAACCCGCTCTCACTCCCACGAGTAGCCACTGTAATCCCACCGCTCCCCCAGGGCTGGCACGTTACACTATGGACAATGAGCAGAGCTATGGGACCCAACAAATTCCCCAGCCCTCGCTGCGGCTCTCCTCCAAACTCACTCTCCAGGTCAAACTTTCTCCAGTAGCAGACCCAGCTCCCGCAGAGGTTCCCTCTCAATGGCCAGACTGCTATTTAACCCATTCTTCCGCACTCTCTGCCCACTCAGCCACATAATACACATACCAGGCAGATCTCTGCCAGTGTGAACTGGCTCCACCCTGTTCTCTGCTGGGCCAATTACACCTGCTGGGAATTTGGCCTACATGTAAGTTTGCTAACACAAACAAGTCCAGCAACCTACCATCTGGAAACCCTTCCCCCAACACCACTCACCATCCCAAATGGACAATCCCCCAAGTTGCTCTGTGAACATCTGCCTTCCCTCTCCACTGATATTACCTTGGAAGATGCTCCCCCCTTTGAGTGCTGACCTTTGAATTAAAAAAAACATCCTCTTCATTCCTAATCCACCCCCTAACTGCCTTCATCCCTACATCCAATGCACATGTAACCCCTTGGGGTTTAGAAAGTATGCCCCTTTAAATCTTTTTCCTAATGGGGAGGGGGAGCAGTGAGAGAAAGGAGGGAAACTTTGGGGTGTGGCTCTGGAGCCCCGGGAGAGAAGGGCTTCAGGCCGGAGGCCCTGGACAAAGTGAAGCAGCAGAGAACCTGCCTGAAGCCTGGGAAGGACAGGGCGACTGATCGGGGACACCCCAGGACAGGAGCCAGGAGGAGCACTGTGCCAGGGAGGAATCGCCCAAGAAGGACCCAATATCACTGCTGCCCAGAGCTGCATGGGGCTGTGAGTACTGGGGCTTGTGACTCTGCACTGGGAATAAGGAGGGAGGCTGCTAGCTAGTTAAGTGGGGAGGTGGTCGCTCTGTGTGACTTTGTAGAGAGCGGCAGAAGCGGGCACCGGAGGGGTTTGTTGGGGAAAGTTCACTGGCGCGGAAGACGACCAGGAGCACCCAAGACTTGCCATTGAACTGGAACTGTGCTGAGGACTCCTGAACTCTGTGTGCAGACACATTCCTCAGTGTCTGCCCTTTCAGACTGTGCTACCACTGGGCCTGTGAGACCTTGGTTTGGATGCAGCCCTGTTCTATCGCTTCCCCTATACGTCCCCTTGTTGTTTTTCTCCTCTCATCCCTCTGTAAATAAATATTTCCTACTTGCACCTCTTTGGGCACTTTATCAAGATCTGCTTTCTTGGAGTGAGTACATAGTGCTACCGTGCCCTTCACGTTGCAGTTGTAAATACGGGGGTGGACCTTCACGCTCCCCAGTATTTCAGCTGCATCCAGGCTCTCCTCAATTTCATTTGGTTCCATCTCTTCTGGGAACCCCTCCACCAGCACAGCTTTGGTTACTGGGATTCGTGCCCCTCATGTCTTCTAGTAATCCCCTCTCCATTTTTTTTTTTTAAACTTAGATGGAAGTCACTCAGGAGTTTCTTTGCTCTGTGAAGGAGAGCCCAGGGTGCACAGCGTAGGTGTGTGTGCGTGTGTGTACTGCAAAGTCTCTGTACGGGCCACCAAGTGTAACTTTAGCGCTCTCGTGGCCAAGATGGAGTCTGCTCTGCAAGCAGCTCTGCCCAAGAGACGGTGCGCGCAGGAATGGGGGGAGGGCTAGCTCAGTGGTTTGAGCATTAGCCTGCTAAACCCAGGGTTGTGAGTTCAATCCTTGAGGGGGCCATTTAGGGGCAAAAATTGGGGATTGGTCCTGCTTCAAGCAGGGGGTTGGACTAGATGACCTCCTGAGGTCCCTTCCAACCGTAACCTTCTATGATTCTATGAATGCAGCAGGAAAAATTCCTTCTACCCCAGGGGCACTTGTTCCAAACCCTGCAGAGTGAACACACACACCCACAGGAAAAGTACAATGGATATAACAAAGGGAGATATTTATTTACAGAGGGACTGAGGGGTGGCACAGAAGAGCGAGGCCAAATGACACAGGGAAGGAAAGGCAACTTCCACCCCTTGGGAAGTAGGGAGGGCAGAGGAAAGGAGATGGGGGAGGGGAGCAGGGAAGGTAGGGGAACAGGCAATCCCACCAACCCCCAGAGTTCAGAAACCTGACATGTACACTCATTTGCCCCTCCCCCCTGGTCAGGGAGCAGCAGCCACACAGTGTGGGGGCATCAGTCTATTTCTCCCACTCCCTCCAGGCAGGGAGCAGTACCATGTGGAGATGCTGGGGATCAGTGTATTGGTAACTCTTCTGCCAAGTAGAGTCGGTAGCAACAGAGGCCTGGGCCTTGGTGAGCGATGACCCACCTTCCAGAGGTACATTCATGGGGTTCACCTCCAAACCAGAAAGGGGGGGGGGGCATTGAGCAACATCTCCAGCCCTGCCTGTGGCTTGCAGCTGTTTTTCTCTGCCATCGCTAGCCACTGCCTGCCACTTCTGCAATATCATATTCTGAGGTTCCACCATTTAACCCACTTCCCAGTAATTGCACTGGGGAACCTCACTGCTAGTATAGCGTCTACCCAGCCTTCTACTACAACACTCGTCCAACACAAGGTCTTAGCCCTAGACCACCTTACGAACAACATTAACTGTAAAAAAAATCACTGAGCAGAAACAAGGACTCTCAGATGATTCTAAACATCAGAAGGGGACAGCTCAAATACCAGCTCGACCACCCCCTACTCATAATCAATAGGCTTTGGCATCCCTACCCCCTAACGCAAGATGCTGTTTAGGGTGACTTCCTCAGTCAGGGCATACTAAACACAGTATTGCTGCCCTTTACTCATACAGTCAGGATAACAATGTTTCATTACTCCTGCTTTCAAATTTAATAATTTTATTAAGATAATGTTGAAGTAAAAAGAAAACGGTACAGAGTTTAAGCATAGAAGTTTCTGGCTATCAGGGAATAAGGTTCAGATTATCAAGGGGTGCTACTAAGAGTGATCTGTAACCCAAAACCAGCCACAAATGATCATTTGGGCAAAGCAGCTCGATCTGCTGCACACCTAAGCAGAGTAGGCGTATCTATGCAAACACAGTGTGCTCCTAAAGTCTTTCTCCCCCTCCCCCAACTTATCACTAGATGTCAGGGGAGGTCTCATTCAGACACTGATTACATATCTACCCCCTCAGGGCAGGGAACGGCACCCAATGGAGAGGGGGCTCAGCCTAGCTGCCCCCTCAGGGCAGCGAGCAGAGCACTATGGAGAGGCAGGGACTCTGTCTAGGGTGACCAGATGTCCCAATTTTATAGGAACAGTCCTGATTTTTGGGTCTTTTTCTTATATAGGCTCCTATTACCCCCCCACCGCTTGTCCTGATTTTTCACACTTGCTGTCTGGTCACCCTAACACTGTCTGTCTTCCCTGTCCCCAGGGCAGGGAGCTGTGAGGGGAAGAGGTAGCCGTTGCACTGAGTGGGGGAGATGGATTCAGGGAAGGCCTGTGGTGTATAAATAGTGCCATGCTTAGGGCCCAAAACTGGGGATCCGTGAGCCCAGTGGGCTAGAACACCTCTCCCTGGTCAGTCATAAGGGACAAGTCTGGATCTTGTTACTTCCCTGCAGCCCTCAATTTGTGATTGAAGGGAGCATGGCATGCTGGGAAATGCAGTCCATCATAGAAGCAATAGTTGTAGTTCTAGCTTTGCGGGCTATATATAACCAGCGCCCTTCTGGAGGAGCCAGATATGTTTTACTACCTAATGGTTTCTCTGTATAATGATATTAAGATCAGACATCTCTGGGTGGGTTTGCCTGAGGCAGTGGGGTAGGTTACCCATTCCAAGGACTTATTCACTGGTCACACTACATCAGGCTGCAAGGGCTGGAGTATTTGCTGAGAGACGAACATTTGGGAATAGATGGAATTTAGTTATAACATTTAGGAATTGTGTAAATTCTTCCCTTGGACCAAACAGGCACTGATCTCTTACAAGAAGTCTGTAATCCCTGATCAGTCACAAGAAGATGCCCTCTGTAACTGCAGGAGAATTAGCATGTTATATGTTCCTTTGGACAAGACCTCTTGTTCTATTTACTATTTGTCCTGGCAAATACCCCTTCAGGGTCTGATCCTCCTCCATGAAACTGAGAGCTTTGTCATTGATTTCAGCATGCATAGGATCAGTCCTTAAGAGCCAGAGCCTCAAAGGTATTTAGGTACCTACATCCTATGAAACCAATGGAATTGAGGCACCTAAATCATTTTGAGGGTCTGGGCCTAAATGCTGAAGGATAAAATTTTCAAAAGCCCCTAAGTGACTTAGATGCTTGGATTCCGGTTATTTCAGTGCGACTTGGGTGTCTAAGTCACTTAGGGGCTTTTGGAAATGTTCCCCTAATTGTCAAACAGACACACTTGAAATATTGGGGTCCTATCTCCAGGATTCATGCTCTTGGTAGCATCTACAGATAAACCATTTACTGGACCAGCAGTTTGATCTTAATGCTTTGATTGTTCTGGAATCACCATATCTGTGATATCTCCTGGAAAACACTGGTGAATCTGACAGGCCCTCTCTTACAATGTTACCGGTAAGGACAACAGCCTAGATAACTTGCATTCCTCATGGAAAACTGAGTGGGGAACACTCTTCCTGTATCCCAGTGGCATTAAAATTGGCCATAATATTAAACTGTCCTCCACCAATCTTTCATTATGGTCATTAGAGGGGAAAAAACCGTAAAATGCAATAGATTCCCACCATGTTTATTTAAGGCAAGCATAAAAGAAGGTGAGGACCACTGGTGGTACAGCAAAGCCCCTAATTCATTGATACTTGTGCTCTGGGACTGCCCTACTGAGAATGGTTTCAGAGAGATGTGTGTGTTTTTCAATGCGGATACCTAGTTAGGGCTGGCAGGGGTAAAAGTAGGCCTTTCCAAGCCTCCGAAACTGTTTCCTCTGTGCTGAGCTTGGAGCCAAATGGCTTTCTTTGCCTATGTGGAAGCCTTCTTCATTTCTGAAGCTCTGAGGCTGGTATAACAACTGCTCAGAAATAGCAGCTCTTGAATGGCTCTTACGCAGACAACAGCAAGAACCTGTAATCGTCTGTGCCATGCAACCTTCATCTGCCCCGGGCACAGGTTAACCATCACCTTTCTTTGTTTGGAATTCACTTCCCACCCCCCAGTCCAAATCTGATCACCTTCAGCCTTCCCCCAAGGCTCATCTGTTCTGCCAGGCATTTGAAAATGTGGGATCGTAAAGATGGGGAATTGCTCGGGAGGGGGAGGGAGGTTGTTCCCCCTCCTTTCCCACACAGCATACTCCAGCAGCCCCATGCCACCAAGCTCCATCCTTCAAGGGAAGCTGCTTTTTCTGCATTGCTGCTGTCCCTCCTCTGGCAGGGATGCGGAGAGGAGGCTGGCATGTGAAGCCAGCCCAGCCCACCCAGTTCTCTCCTGGCTACTGGTGCAGGGCTCTCCTGGTCTGCGAGTGCGGAGCACAGGGATATAGGCAGCTGCTGGCCACTCTGCAAATGCAGCAGCAGCCCCTAGCGGGCAGCAGGGAGATTGTAGTAACTCTGGATCCGTTTCCAGCTGCTTATGCTTTGGCAAAGCAGCATGTGGAAACAGGGTTGCTTGCACCCATCCCAGTGGAGTTCTTATTGGGGATTGCATTCCACGAACAGGATAAATGGAGGGTACAAATACAAAAACATGGACGCCTGGGCTTCACTGGGTGTTTTCAGTTTACTCCTGGTGGTAGCGCAAGATCGTTGCTGTTTATATTATGGGGAGCTGAGACAAAAGTTTACTCCTTATTATTCTGTACCAGTGAAATCGCTCATCTAGTGGCTGCAAGTTGAAGATTGACAATTTCAAACTGGAAATAAGGTGCAAATTTTAAACACTGAGGATGGAACAACTTTCCCAAAAATGTGATGGATTTCCCAGTGCCTGAAGTCTTTAAATCCAGACTAGATTTTGTTACAGCTCAAGGCCACTGCACCTATATTCTCCCATCCATGGTCCAGACAGGCCACCCATTCTAGGCTCCCGGCTCCCCAGCTGTCACCTCTTTGGAGCAGAGACCTGCGTCTCCCTCCCTCCTGACCAGGGTTTTTCCAGACTGTACAGTTCCCTGCCAACACTGAGTTCCCCAGCACATCAGACTGCCTAAGCTGGCCTGCTTTGCTTCCTCCTCAGAGGTGATACACAGCCTAACTGCCCACGCTGACAAGTCACGGCACAACTCTTTCTAGGCAAGCCCATTGGTTCTTAAGGTGAAAGCTTTACAGAGAAAACATATTAAAAATAATAAAAGATCCTACATGCGTGCTAAGATGCTTCCCACGGATCACCTGTCCCAACCCATCTCCACGAGGACTCTGGTTGGTGTCAGTCCTTCCAACCCTTCCCAGGAAGGATTGGGCCGCCCTTGGACAGAAGGGTCTGTCTGTTTACTGGGTCAGAAAGCCAGCCCTGAGTCAGTTTAAACTCAGGCTATTTATCCAAAAGTCCTTGCTGTGTTTGATGATGGCTAGAGAATCCAGCTTGAACCAGTATATGTGAGCCTTCCCAGGAGATGGTGCCTCTTTGGAGGGGATACAACTTGAATGAATTTGCCCCACTGTTCTTAACTCCTGACCTGGGTGGACGGCGGTCACCCTCCCCATGGAATTACATACAATCCCTGGCCCACATCCCCGATCCATAAATTTAATACAATAAGAGCTTCCAAAGACATTGCAGGAAATTGCCATATCTATCACAGATGTCTTTGTACAAGAAACGCTGCTGCGATGGAGGAGGTCAGACTTGATGATTCTAGTGGTCCCATCTGGCTTAAATCTATGAATCAGAGACTGGGAATCCATGAAAACTGGGGTTTGTCTGATACAGCCTTCCTAGAAATGATTCAGAATTCCTTTCTGAGGATAATTTTGGGAGTGTGGTGTGTAATGGCATCCTCTCTGATTAGCTCAAAGTGTGGGCAATTAGAGGGTGAAATAGCAATTAGGGTTGTTAATTATCTGACGACATTGAACAGCATGTCCAGTACCTTTTAAATGGCTGTGAAAGGCAGCTCATAGCAGGGTAAACACTATCACTGTGGATCTTAAACCTGGGCTGGACTGTTCTCAATCAGAGCCCGGATCCTTCCCTTGATCAGACATCGCTGGGAGCAGAAGCAAGCCCTGCTAGGCCGGTCTATCCTGGGCTGCTCTCTGCGTATCCTCCGTGTTCTTACATCCAAACGTTCTTCCTCTAGGAGTACGGTTCAATGAAGAATTCTTTCAGTCAGCCCCATTTGTGGGTTCCTCCAGCTGCCCAATAGCATGCCTGCCATGGAGGATGCTCTGGCTTCAGTCTCAGCCCATGTCCCAGATATTTCCATCTTCTTTTCTGGATCACATCAAAGAGAAGGGGCTGTGGCACTCTCTGGTGAATCTCAGCACTTATTGTCTGTTCGTTCTATTTGATACCTAGCAGTTTCCAGAGGGGGTTGCTTTGGATGGCATTGAGATGCCCATCTGCACCTGTGCTGGGTTTCCAGCTTTCACATCCAGATGTGGAAGCTGATTTTGTTTGAACATGTTGTAATGAATCATGGGATTATTAACGCATGCTTAAGATCGCTTAACCTGGACCTCTGCCCTCCTCAGAATCTAGAGGGTTTCTCTCTGGTGCTTTATTTAACTGTAAAATGGGACTTAGGTCCCTATCTCACTGGTATCTCCAGCTGTAAGTTAAGGCTGGCATCAGTTAGAATGCCATGTCAGTCTCAACAGGCTGCAGTGGGCACCGGGTCAAGGCTAGAGGGACTCCTTAATGGACCTGATCCTTCAAGAGGTTTAAGGGCCTAATCTGGTCTGTAGCATCCTCAACCCCCCACCTTGTGCTGTTGGGTCTGAAAGCTGCTCAGCAGGGCCATCCAGGTGGCCTCCCATGATAAATAGGAAGCCCTGCTCTTCACATACAAGTTCAGGGGCTGGCCCTGCATCACTCACTCTTGCCCAGTGAGTTTCCAGGATTACTTACATGACCGACTGCTACCACGGGTGGCCAGATCAGGCCCCCAGGAGACACACTGGAAAATGTTTATCAGAACTCACACCCTCAGCCCTCGGCCTTTGCACGCAGCCAACAACTCCTACCCAGCTGTTTGGTCCAGGCAGGGATGGGGTAGCGTATCCAATACCCCACCAGCTCTGTGATTAAGGAGTAGAGGGAGCACACCATGAGTTGCAAGGGGGGAGTATGGTGACATGTAACAGGTTGGCACAGCATATTCCCCTCCCCACCACTCTCCACACACAAACAGGAGCTCCAAGAAATTGTGCCTTACAGGAGGGGGTTTTCTGAGGCACCGTGCCTTCCTGGGTTGTGCAGTTATGTGATTCATCAAGGGTGACCAGATAGCAAGGGTGAAAAATCGGGATGGGGATTGGGGTGGGGGGGTAACAGGCACCTATATAAGAAAAAGCCCCAAATACTGGGACTGTCCCAATCGAATCGGGACATCGGGTCACTCTAGACTCATCATACTGAGGGCCAAGCCCCTAGCCCTTGAGCAGCTCTTCTAATTGCAGCAGCTGATCTAGTAGCCCTCAGGAGTCCCGTGCTGCCTGGCCCTTGGCTGTGTGTGTGCATGCCTTCACCCCTTGCGGGTACGCTCCAGTGAGCAGGCAGAGCTACACGGGGCTGCACTCTCCCTGCCAGCAGCCCCATGGGGAGGCAAGAGTGCTGGCCCCACAGCAAATCCCTCGGGATGCTGGGGAAGCTGTGAGGGGCATTCTGGGGCTCTGGCGCTGCAAGGGCAGTGTGAAGCTGCCCTGCCCCTTACACTGGGCTCTGAGCCACCCTTCTTCCTGGGACTCCCTGCTTGTATGGGGGGAGGGGACAGTTTGCACAGTCCTTCATGGGATGCCGCATGCCTGAGCAGCCAGCTCTGGGGAAGCCACAGCGCAACCCACCCCTGCCCAGCTGCTCCCAGGGCACAACCCTGCTCTCCCTCAAGTACCCAGAGCCAAGCAGCTGGCCCACTTTCTCTCCTACCATGTGTTTTGCTTCATACACCAACTTGCTCACAGTGCAAGCTGGTGCTCCGTGGGGAGAATTTCTGTCATGACGGACACGCCTGGGCAGCCAGTCCACAAGACTCACCATGCCACACCTTAGCGCTTGCTATCAGTGAATATTCCAGCACACAGGGAATTATCTAACTGCAGTAGCTGAAAGAACAATCTGAACCCCATAGCAATCTGAACCCCGTATGGTCCCCTGGGCAGGCTATTCCCACACATTGGAGTGGAGACTTCTCTTTGTATTATGCGGGGTGGGTCAGCAAACCCCCTCCCCTGCCAGCCCGCCATGCATTGCTTGGCCTCCAGAATCCCCTGATCCATATGTGCATGAATCAGGGGCCAGCCCAGAAGCCTTGAGCAATTTGCATGGACCTTGGGTGACCTGTTTCTGAATTGCTTTCCAGGCCTGTCCAGCCCTCCCCAACATCCACGGCTCCCAGAGATTCCACCATCAGCTGTCACCCTTAGTAGCACACAGAGGGAAACAGCTAGCAGATCAAGTTACCCTGGGTTTTGTTCTCTAGTTGCTTTATTTTTATGGTTCCCTTGAAATCGTGACAAACAGTAGCAATTATTCCAAAAATAAATAGCAAGTATTATAAAATCCTCACATACAAAGCTACGTTTCAGAGTAACAGCCGTGTTAGTCTGTATTCGCAAAAAGAAAAGGAGTACTTGTGGCACCTTAGAGACTAACCAATTTATTTGAGCATAAGCTTTCGTGAGCTACAGCTCACTTCATCAGATGCATGCTGTAGCTCACGAAAGCTTATGCTCAAATAAATTGGTTAGTCTCTAAGGTGCCACAAGTACTCCTTTTCTACATACAAAGCTAGTCATCAATTAAATTAATCAATCCCTGCTATAAAAAGTCCCCAGAGAGACACCACAGAGACAGACAGATAAAAACCAGCCAAACATCTTAGTTCGAGGGAGGAGATGTTATCTGCTAGCAGCTTGGGTTGGGATGCTTGGCATGGAAGGCGAAGGAAGCACGGAAGTAGTGGGCCACATGGTCAGTATTGTCAACAGTGGAGGCGCATCACTTTTGGGGGGCCCAACCTGCAAAATCCAATAAATTAAACAACATCACAACACTAGCCTGCTGTTTGCTGCCATCCCATTGTTCGCTCTGCTGGTGAGTTCCACCCCTTCCCCCTCTTGCGTCTATCTGATCTATCTACCTCTCATGGCAGGGACCATGTGCTACTCTGTGTCTGTACAGCGCCTAGCACTGCGGAGCCCCGTTCCTGGCTAGCCCCCCCACAGACATTACCTTAAGAAACATGATTAATAATAATTAATAATAATATTTAAATCACGCTTGTGCCTAATGACCCCAATCAGGGAACACGGCCCCGTTGTGCTAGGCACTGTACACACCCAGTGAAAGTCCCCGGCCCAAACAGTTTGCTATTTATACACTTCTAAGTTCTTCTTTAACAATTCCCATTATTTTGGCCTGTGGCCTGAATTTGAGAAGCACTGAGCAACCACAGCTCCAGTGGAAATCAATGGAAGCTGGAAGTTGCTGGAAGGGCCCATTGACTTCAGTGGGAATTGGATGGAGTCCTTATTTCTCACTGCTCTTGCCCATCACCCCCTTCCATCCTACTCCCTTGGGATCAGATCCTGTCCCAGTGAACCCAAGTAGAATTTCACCATTGAACTCAAAGGCTGGACCCTCGGGCCTGCCCCACCCTAGTGGGTAGCTGGGGGCATGCCACGTTCTGTATGTTTCAGTCCCTGGGTGCCGTGCGGTTTGTCGCTGTGCCTGAGACACATGATCAGAGAAATGAATCATGCACTAGGCAGAAGAGCACAGAATCTCTCAGCACAGGAATTCCCGCCCCAGCCATGTGCTTTGCATGGCAGAGGACCATTAATTGTTGAGAGAAGAACTGCGACAAGGAAACCCCTGGTGATGTGCAGCTCTCCGCAAGAGCGAAGGTGGCTTTAGACCTTGACTTCCCCTGGTCTCAGGAGACAGGCCGTCCTCTCGGGACTCAAGTCCCAGGCAGCTGTTTCCAGTGAGCAATGCTCGTCCGGCAGTGTTCCACCTCCTGACTAGACCCAGGGAAGTGAGACACAGGCCATCCCAGAAACAAGAAATAAAGGGCCTGATTCTGCTCTGATGCTGGTGTAAATCGTCATCGTCAGCCACCGAGACTCATTTTCTAAAACAGGGCGGGACAAACTCAGTGACCGAGGCTCTCACAGACTGGTTCTGTCATTAGGTCAGCCATTATCAGCTGCTTCCAGTGTCTCATCCTGGCTGTTAAGACAGCCGAGGAGAGTCCAGTCTCCTGTTATAACTGCTAGAAGGTAAATAACACAGGATAATAATGGCCTGGTTTGAGTACAAGTGTGGATTCCCCTTATGGCCTTAGTGCTCAGGCAAGGGCTCCTACGGGAAATCCCTATTGTGTCTCTCTAAACTCACTGAAGGCTCCTGTTTTCTCCTCTACCCCATCCAAGTGTTTTCTTCCTGGGCCACTGAATCCAAACCTGCTCCATGTAACAGTGGCTTATGTTTTTCTAGGCCAAACTAACTCCTTGATCGGAACTCAGTCAGGGGCTGAGCTGTTCTCCTGGTACCACATAGACCCATTGTAATGCACCATGTTTACACGCCAGAAAGGGACGTTTCTCTCCTGTAACCAGATGAGCAGAGAGCTTGCCCGGCTGTCTAACACCTACACATCTCTAAAGTGCCACACGAAACACTGCCAAGATTTTCAAAAGTGACTCGTGGGTCAGGTGGGAGGGGCACCATTTTTGGGTGCCCAATCAGAGACAACGTAAAGGAGACTGATTAACAGACAGTGCTGACACCCACCCTCTGAGAATCAGGACCCGTTAGGGTGTCTCAGTTTGAGCACCCAAAAATAAAGGCACTCACCTCCAGGAACATGTGCTGTCAAAAAGACAGAGGGAAATATCCAGCTACTAGAATGTAAGTACACTTTAATTCTACTTTTTCTGTTGGAAGATTTTGTCAGGTGTGAGCTTGAAATAGACTCTGTTATATCCACTCCCTTACCAACGTCATATCATCTCATTTACATAGCTACTCCCATACTGGTATCATAGAATCATAGAATACCGGGGTTGGAAGGGACCTCAGGAGGTCATCTAGTCCAACCCCCTGCTCAAAGCAGGACCAATCCCCAATTTTTGCCCCAGATCCCAAATGGCTCCCTCAAGGATTGAACTCACAACCCTGGGTTTAGCAGGCCAATGCTAAAACCACTGAGCTATCCCTCCCCCCATATCAATAGATCTCATTTACATAGCCTCACCCATAGCAACATTACATCAGCTCATTTACATAAATATGCCCATCCAGCATCATCTCATTACATGGCCGCATGCACACCTTTACCCAAACTTATTTACATACCTACTCCCATGCTAACTTTACACCAACTCATTTACATAGTCACACCCATGCTGGTAACTTGACACCTGATTGTACAAGGAACACTCCCACGGCAAATGAAGATCTGATTAGCTGGACAATGCATAGATACTCTAGCCTTGTCTCTGCTGAGGATTTGCCCTGGGTACAGCCATCAGTTCCCAGCCGTTTTGCAGCAGTGGAGTTCACCCCTGGTTGAAACCAGGGCAGGCTGCACTGGCGTAAATTGTATTTTTAGAGGTTTAGCCTGCCTACATTGGACATTTGTACCATGTAGCTACATTGATGGTCAAAATCTGGGCAAACAAGGTCATGCTGTCTCTGACTCAGTTTCCCATGGGTGAAATGGGGCTAATATGCCTTTTTTCCACTCACCCAGTTGTCTGTGTGGTCTTTTCAGACTGTAAGCAATTTGGGGCAGGGACTGTCTCTTGCCATGTGTCTGTACAGTGCCTATCACAATGGGCCCTGGGCTCAGTTGGGGCCTCTAGGCGCTAGTGCAGTACATAATATACTCATAGACTCATAGATATTAAGGTCAGAAGGGACCATTATGATCATCTAGTCTGACCTTCTGTACAATGCAGGCCACCGAATCTCACTCACCCACTCCTGCAATAAACCTCTCACCTATGTCTGAGCTATTGAAGTCCTCAAATCATGAAGTCCTACTAATCTAGAAAACCCTAAGCTAGACAGACTGATAGATACATATTCCAAGACTTTCTTCCTCTTGTTTAGTCTTGATTTCCTCACCTTCCTTTTGAATGTAAAAGTAGAAGTGGGCTTGGTGTGCTAACTTTGAGCCTCTACAGTGCATCTTATCATGTAGTGCAATGGGGCCCTAAAAATGTTAATAAAAAGTTTAAAAACACCAAATCTTAAATGAGAACCCAGGCTTGAAACATGGGCCTGTTTGTTTCCCTTTGCTGCTCTGCATGAATATCCCTGCTAATTTTTTTTAATGCTGCTGTAGAGTATAGAAGAATTGCTGATGACACATTTTCTTCACACACACATTACACCAAAGGAGATTATATTTTAGCCTCTTTTAGAGACTATAAAATCAGATTCAACCTAATGAAACAACAAATAAAAAGGGGTTTTCCTTTTCTTTTTCAATCTCTTGGTATTTTCCCTCTTGTGGTTTTATTATTTTTCCTCCGTCTCTTTCTTATATTATCTGTGGTTCCTGCTCATTTCAACTCAACACCTGCCCCTTGGAAAGATATTAGAAATGGAGAAGTGGGGAGGGGAATCTTCTATTCTATAAATGTATGCTATTCAAATCATCTTCTTTATTTCCTTGAAACCCATCGTTTGTATGCTGTAGGTCGCCACTTTAAAAACCCAGTTGTCTGTTCTTGAAAGGACAGTTCTACATAATGATGTCATCCATATTCAGCTGGATTCACTGCAGAGGAATGCTTACGTGTATATGGGAGAACGTGAGTTGGAGGCTCAGATGCCATTTATGACTTGCAATTTTCCCGAAAAATGTCCCTAATAAAAGAAAAATGGACTACCCTCCCCAATATCTTCTAGGGTTACAAGAATTACTGAGCTAGGTTTACCTACAGAGAGCACAAACATTTCCTATAGATTCACGCCATGCTAAGTTAAAATTGTACTCAGACAGATGTGTGAGTGATCGATGAAATCTATAAATATATTTAAAATATTACAAAATTATCTGTTTTTTTTGACATTTCACATTTATGCTTCTGTGAAATATAGGGCCAGATCCTCAGCTGGTATAACATAGTGCAGCTCCATAAGAGTACAGAAATTACCATATTAGATCAGACCAAGCTCCCATTTAGCCCAGTCTCCTGTCTCTAAGAATTCCAGTCTCAGCTGATTCAGATAAAGAAGGTGCAGGAATCCCAGAGGAAGGCGGTTATGGGACCACTGGGAAAAAATTTTAAGGTCAATGGAACTATGCTGATTTACACCTGCTGATGTCATTCATTTCAAATATATTTCAAATTAGGGCCATCACATATATTTGATATATAGTGAAAGGTATATATACGTCAAGTTTTATCATTACAAACATTTTAAGTTCTGTTGCACATATTTGCCACAACTTCACCAAAATATGTCTGCGAGATCTATTGCTTTCCAGGTGGGAAGACTTGAATCCACCTCAGAAATGTGAACTGTTATGTGGACATGTCGTAAGAGACATCACAACTTTCCTACACTCTCGAGTTAATGTCAGTGAAATGTGTCAGCTTCATTCCAGTTTTACTGTATTAAAAGCCTAATTGTACATGTGTTGTGCATGCAACCTCCAGTTACTTCAATGTCAACTTGATGTCTCCCTGATGTATTTATTGTACCTGGATCAATGCTCTTTCAACAACTAATTGATCTTTTATTAACATATTATAACTCACTTATTAAATCCAAATTAAAGACTTAATTGAGACACTTAATCTAGAGTGTCTCTCTATTTCATCCTCATAAGCATAATGTATCATTTAATTAATTGACAGAGCTGAAAATAGCATGTCATCTGTCACCATGTTCACTGACCTGGGAGCTGGTTTTCAGCTTGAGGGTTGATATCAATATGGGGCTCACATACAAATAAATGCTACCCTGTGTGGGTGTGTTATAATACATAACATACCATGCACATTTATTAAGTTGATTTCCCACACCCTCAGCAATAAATTAACAAGCTGTTTAAATCTCAAATCAATAACAGAGCCTATTTAACGATTTCAAAGTACAAAATAGCTGAAAAACATGCCATGATAAAGAATCACAGAAAGAGATGCTTTCTAGTAACACTGAATAAGGTACTTCATTAGAATAAGGAAACAGCATCACTAAAGTAACTCTGTCTCTCCCTCTCTGTCACTGAAGAATTTTGTAGAGCCTTGCTTGGATCCACTCTGCTCTGACTTCCCACTGCTGATTTAAAGAAACAACATATGAATCCTCATTATATGTTCCTCCTTTATTTGCCTATCAGGACCTGAGGCCAGACTTTTGTTTCTGTTGCTGTAACTGGTGGCATATTCTTAACCAGCATCGAGATAAGTGAATTCATGGTACTGCAGTATGTGTGAAGGATGCCAAACTGTTGCAGGAGAGAAACAAAACAATGAAGCTAGGTCTCGGAAAATGAAAAAAGTAGTGACAAGTAAACATCAAAGGTTCCTGGCTTAGCAGAAGCTCACCTAGCCCCAGAAGTCAGAGTGAAAAGCTCAGAAAAATACTCACAAAATGGACAAGGTTTTCTGACTTGATCAGTTTCATAAACATTTGGAACATAGTGTGACATTGCACTTCATATGCTTTATGAAAATATGCTTGGAATGTGAATATAATGTAACTGGAATATGCTTTATGCAAAAGGTCTCTTGTAAGGTATCATTACAAAGCTTATAAGCTGCTGAGTGTGGTCATCATATTTGTATGTATGTATCATTCTTGTATCTAAAACTAGAAATATGAAAAGAGAAAAGGAGTACTTGTGGCACCTTAGAGACTAACCAATTTATTTGAGCATGAGCTTTCGTGAGCTACAGCTCACTTCATCGGATGCATACCATGGAAACTGCAGTAGACATTATATACACACAGAGACCATGAAACAATACCCCCTCCCAACCCACTGTCCTGCTGGTAATAGCTTATCTAAAGTGATCATCAGGTTGGGCCATTTCCAGCACAAATCCAGGTTTTCTCACCCTCCGCCCCCACACACACACACAAACTCACTCTCCTGCTGGTAATAGCCCATCCAAAGTGACCACTCTCTTCACAATGTGTATGATAATCAAGGTGGCCCAACTTGATGATCACTTTAGATAAGCTATTACCAGCAGGACAGTGGGGTGGGAGGGGGTATTGTTTCATGGTCTCTGTGTGTATATAATGTCTACTGCAGTTTCCACGGTATGCATCCGATGAAGTGAGCTGTAGCTCACGAAAGCTCATGCTCAAATAAATTGGTTAGTCTCTAAGGTGCCACAAGTACTCCATTTCTTTTTGCAAAGACAGACTAACACGGCTCTTACTCTGAAACTAGAAATATGAAGTTAACTCTGAGGTCCTATTGTAATTATGCAAAGTGTGGGCCATTAATGGTGGTTTAGAATCTTGATGGCACCATTGACTAGGACAATTGGCTGTAGATGGTTTATTTACCTGCAAGCCTTCTTGTGGACATGGGGGCCAGCCTATGGGTAATGAAGAATGTCACCTGATACTGGAATCCATCTTAAACCTGATGCTTTTCCATTTAGAAGGAGGGGTGGGAACCCAGAGAGACAAAGGATCCCTGCCTTGGGGCAAAGCTATAAAAGGGGGTAGAACAGAACAAAGGGGGCTGTGGTCATGAGAAAGCTCCTAGTTACCATCTGAGCTGGAATTAACAAGAACTGTACCAGGAGAAAGGATTGGGCCGAGACTAGGAAGCAGTCTAGTCAGTGAAAGAAGCTTATTGGAACATCTCTGAGGGTGAGATTTACCTGTATTCAGTTTCTTAATGTATTAGGCTTAGACTTGCGTGTTTTGTTTTATTTTGCTTGGTAACTTACTTTGTTCTATCTGTTATTACTTGAAACCACTGTGACAACGTTCCTGCTCTACCTTGGTGGGTCTTGCACTTATTGGCGGATTTGCTCGCCTTGGAGCTTCACGGCAGCCCTCAGCTTGGCCGTTTTTCTGAACCCACAGTCCAGGTTGACTCCTCCTGTGTCTGACCAGGAGTTCGGAGGATTTGGATTTGGGATTTGGATTTAGGATTTGGCCCGCCCTCTACTCCGGGTTCCAGCCCAGGGCCTTGTGGAATGCAGCTGTCTAGAGTGCCTCCTGGAACAGCTGTGTGACAGCTACAACTCCCTGGGCTACTTCCCCATGGCCTCCTCCCAACACCTTCTTTATCCTCACCATAGGACCTTCCTCCTGGTGTCTGATAATGCTGGTACTCCTCAGTCCTCCAACAGTCCGCGTTCTCACTCTCAGCTCCTAGTGCCTCTTGCTCCCAGCTCCTCACACGCACACCACAAACTGAAGTGAGCTCTTTTTTAAAACCCAGGTGCCCTGATTAGCCTTCCTTAATTGATTCTAGCAGCTTATTGATTGACTGCAGCTGTTCTAATCAGCCTGTCTTAATTGCCTCCAGAAGGTTCCTGATTGTTCGGGAACGTTCCCTGCTCCCTTACCCAAGGAAAAGGGACCTCCTTCGCTTGCTGCTACTCTATTTGCTTTCTATGCTCTCCTAAAGCCCCCTGGCTTGGATTTTTCTTACTTTTTGACCCTGCTTTAGTTCCCCCCCACAGACCGGGCCAGACGCTTTTTCTTCGTTTTGTTTTTTTTTTTTTGCTGTTTTTCTGCTGCCGTTCGAGTGCTGGTCGGTTGCCAGCTGGCTGCCTGCTCTCGGACACTGCTATTTGCTCCAGCTGAAACCCCCGGAGGGGCGGGGGAGGACTGCCGACCCGCTACCCGGAGGAGGGGAGTGGAAGCCCCCAGACCCAGCCGTTTTGCTGTTATTTCTAAACCCGTACCAAGCTAGGAAGATTCTTCTTATCTCTGCAACATTCTTGGCCTGCTGAAAGCCTCATTACAAAACCGGAAGAGAAGATAGCCGACAGAAAAAAATCACCCAGGGAAGCTACGAACCATCATGGAGGGGGCCGTAAGACTGAGTAACTTTTGAATTGTACTCTCGTGTGGAGGGAGTTTGACTGTGTTTTAATTGCCTTTGTAGGGGCACGGGGGTGTGGCACGGAGCTGCCCCCCGATCCATCGGTGCCCCCCCCAACACTACTACGACCATCATGGCCCCCCCGCCGTCCGTCCCTGCTGGCAACTTGCCATCTGCCTTTGGATTCAGCTGTTTGCTTTGAATTTTGCCGTTCGGACCGGACACAACAGCCGACCAAACGAGACTCTTTGGACAAACGTGTGTGGGTCCATGTCCCCCCCCCCGGGACTGTTTACCCTACAGATTGCCCCTATTACCGGACCCCAACTCCTGTTTTCCTCCTCCGTCCAGTCCGATCCATTTGGCACCCCCCCCAGCCTGCAGCCCAGCAGGGAGGAGTGGTTAATCCGCTTCCCCCTCCCCCCTCCTCCTTCTGGTGTCTCCCGTCTCTCCCTGCTCACAATGGCGGGGAATGAGAGGGGTGAGGCCCCTCTCACAACCTCAGTTGCCCCTCCCCCACCCCCCCGCTCAACCCCCCCAGCCCTCCCCCCCACCACTGCTGTCAAAACATCTGCCCCAGCTCCCACTGGGGCATCGGCAGCAGGAGGTACCCAGGCGATTACTGCCACTGCAACGTCCACCGCCCCCCCAGATTCTAGGAAACCCCCCACAGTTGGCCGGAAAGGCCATGGTGCGAAGAATCATAGAATCATAGAATCATAGAATATCAGGGTTGGAAGGGACCCCTGAAGGTCATCTAGTCCAACCCCCTGCTCGAAGCAGGACCAATTCCCAGTTAAATCATCCCAGCCAGGGCTTTGTCAAGCCTAACCTTAAAAACCTCCAAGGAAGGAGATTCCACCACCTCCCTAGGCAACGCATTCCAGTGTTTCACCACCCTCTTAGTGAAAAAGTTTTTCCTAATATCCAATCTAAACCTCCCCCACTGCAACTTGAGACCATTACTCCTCGTTCTGTCATCTGCTACCATTGAGAACAGTCTAGAGCCATCCTCTTTGGAACCCCCTTTCAGGTAGTTGAAAGCAGCTATCAAATCCCCCCTCATTCTTCTCTTCTGCAGGCTAAACAATCCCAGCTCCCTCTGCCTCTCCTCATAAGTCATGTGTTCTAGACCCCTAATCATTTTTGTTGCCCTTCGCTGGACTCTCTCCAATTTATCCACATCCTTCTTGTAGTGTGGGGCCCAAAACTGGACACAGTACTCCAGATGAGGCCTCACCAATGTCGAATAGAGGGGGACGATCACGTCCCTCGATCTGCTCGCTATGCCCCTACTTATACATCCCAAAATGCCATTGGCCTTCTTGGCAACAAGGGCACACTGCTGACTCATATCCAGCTTCTCGTCCACTGTCACCCCTAGGTCCTTTTCCGCAGAACTGCTGAAGACAGGAAAGGGCCCCGCTAAAACCACCAGGCCCTCCATGGCAGGGGCTGCCCCCACCGCTGTGGCCTCGTCATCGACCATGGCGTCCCTCCCCACTGTTCCCTCCACCAGCTCTGCGAGCGTCCCTCCCCCGGCCCCCAGGACGTATGCCCGGGCGGTGGCACCCCCCCCCCCGCCTGCCGCCTCATCATCTCGCCCACCCACCGCCTCCGCTACCATCAATAGCGGCCGGGGCCCCTTTCCCACCATGACCAGGAAGCACGGCGTCCGTTGCCTCCTGGTCCCCACCTCGCCCCACGTGGAGACATACGTGCAGGCGTTGGCAAGGGTGGTAGGATCCACGGCTATCGTGGCGGCCTCCAAAATGTATGGGAAGGTCGTCTTTTTCTTAGCATCGGAGGCTGCCGCCCAGGAGGCGGTGGAGAAGGGCCTGGCGGTGGGGGGGTGTTTGTCCCCCTGGAGCTGCTAGAGGACCTGGGCGTTCGCCTAGTCCTGACCTCCGTCCCTCCCTTCCTACCCAATGCCGCCCTGTTACCCGCTCTCTCCACCCTGGGGAAACTTGTTTCTGTCATCAGCCCTCTCCCGTTGGGCTGCAAGGACCCCACCCTCTGTCACGTCCTCTCGTTCCGCCGGCAAGTGCAGCTTCTACCGCCGGCGGCGGCGTGTGACGGAGAGGCGCTCGAGGGGTCCTTCCTAGTCCCCTACCAGGGAGCCCGCTATCGGGTCTTTTCCTCCACGAGAGAGGCCCGGTGCTACCTCTGCCGCTCAGCGGGGCATGTCCGAAGAGACTGCCCTTTGTCCCAGCGGGGAGGGGCACCCGAGACCCCCGAGACCCAGCAGGACATGGGCTCCGTCTTTGCTGACGCCCCTGGCCGCCCGGCACCTGAAACCACCTCTCCTCCTGCTCGATCCACCTCTGCTCCCGTCTGAGCCCAAGAGACACCTCCCTTGCAACGCCCAGACGAGCAAGGGAATCCCACCCTTGCTATTAACAATCCAGCAGAGCCTATGGAGGAGGGTGCAGCAAAGGTATAGGAGAGGGCCCGCCCCAAGGAGAACCCCCTGCCTCTCATGCTGCCTCACTGTTACCCCCCCGAACCCCTGAACTATCGCCTCTGCCCCCCGACACGACCCCTGCTAACCAACCCCCAGACGACGCTATGGAGGGCTGGACCCTAGTCCAGGGGAAGCGAGGCAAGCGGAAGGCTCGAGCTCCGCTGCACCCATCCGATGCGGAGGCCCCCCGGAAGACCAGGAAGGGAGGCACTGATACTGAGCCTTCCGCTCTGCCCACGAATCAGATCCATCCGCCAGTGTCGGGAGGGGAAAACAGAATGGCACTGGAAGGTAGAATCTCCCCTCCACGGGAGACCCTCCCCTCCGAGACCCCTGAGGAAGCCCCTTCTACCCGGATACCACCTGAACCCCCCACGAACCCCAAAGCGACCGTCGAGGTGGGCCCCAGAGGAGAGGCCCCCGGCGTAGCAGAAGATGACCTCTCCTCCATGTATGAGGAGATTGAGGCCCTAGGTTTGACCCCGGTCACCCAGGGAGAGGATGATGTACTGCCGGCTGGCCTCGATCTGGGCAACCTCACCCCAGTCCCCTTTTCCCCATGCTCCCTCCCCCTAACCGCCTTCCTGGGAGAGCACCCTGCAGAAGGTGGTCCACCACCTGATGCCATGGCCACCAAATCCACCACAGAGCCTGCGCCTAGCATCACTGGGAGCCCCCTCCCCCACCCCTCAACCCTCGAATCTGCTTAGGAGGCACCACCTTTCAGCTGCTTGCCTCCCGAAGCCCAGAGCCTTGCCTCTCCCCCGCCCCCACCCCTTTCCCTGCCCAATTCACCTCCTCCTGCAATGCTATTGCCACCCCTGGGGTTATTTCTTTTCCATTTTTTGCGGATTTCCCCCAGGGAGCAGCCTTTGCATTTTCCTGCCACGACCCATTAGGAGCTGCAATTTTCCCTCCGCCATCCCCTTCTACCCCAAGATGTGAGATGGACCTAATAACTTTAGCCTGTCAGACGCCCCGTCGGTGGTCCGCACCCTGCCTGCCCGCCTCAGCAGACCACGAGGATGCATCAAGAGCCCCACCAGAGAACAACCCGGAAATCGCAACCCCACCCCCCCATGAGCTGCGAAATGCATTGCAGAAGTTTTTAGAAAACATCCGTGGCGCCCGCAACAGGGTACAGCTGGCTCTCCAGCTATGGGGGGACTTTGATCAAATCCTCCAGGCCACAAGGGCCCTTATAAAGGAGGGTAGAGGGCAAGGAAGGCGCGGTGCTGCAGCCTACGGGCGGGCCTGTGGCTTCTGTAATGATTTACTAACTTACAGGATGGGTCACGGATTGCTGCGCGACCCGCCGGGGCCGCGAACACCCCCGCCAATAAGGAACCCCCACCCCCCCAGCCCTCCACATGACACCTCTCATTATCACAACTTTGAATACCAGGGGCTGTAGGATGGCTCTCCGTAGGTCCCAGGTGCTCTCTTACCTTCGGGAAGGGGGGTACTCTGTAGTTTTCCTGCAGGAGACCCATATGGATCCGACTGCCGAGGACAGCTGGCGGCTGGAGTGGGGGGACGGGGTCTACTTTAGCCACTTCACGATGTGGCAAGCTGGAGTGGCGACCCTGTTCTCCCCCAACCTACGGCCCGAGGTGCTAGGGGTCACTGAGGCCGTGCCGGGCCACTTGCTGCATCTCCGAGTCCGTATGGAGGGGCTCGTGGTCAACTTTGTTAATATCTATGCCCCGACTACGAGCCCGAAACGGCCACAATTCTATCAGCGGGTGTCCGACTTCCTCGGCACCCTAGATTCTCACGAGTGCCTAGTCCTGGGAGGGGACTTTAACACCACCCTCAAGGAACGGGACCGCTCAGGGGCCGAGCTGAGCCCGGCCTCTGCGAACATTCTCCGAGAAATAGTTGAATATCATTCCCTAGTAGACATCTGGTGTGACCACCACCCAGATGACACTTCCACGTTCACCTTTGTTTGGGTGGAGGCCCATCGGTCACACCACTCTTGTTTGGACCGTATTTATTTATCCCATTTCCATCTTTCACAGGCCCACTCCTCCAACATTCGGCCGGCCCCTTTTTCCGACCATCATCTAGCCACTATAACAGCCTCCCTCCATGCAGAGAGGCCGGGGTCGGCCTATTGGCACTTTAACAACAGTCTGTTGGAGGATGAGGGCTTCGTGATGCCCTTCCAGGAGTTTTGGCTGGCCTGGCGAGAGCAGCGGCGTGCCTTTCCCTCGGTGCGGCGATGATGGGATCTAGGGAAGGTGCGCGCCAAGCTCTTCTGCCGTGACTACACCCGGGGCACCAGCCGACGGAGAAATGCAGCGATAGAGTAGTTGGAACGGGAGGTCTTAGGGATGGAGAGGCGTCTGGCCGCCAGCCCCGAGGACCCGTTCTTCTGCGGAGAGAAGCGGGAGGAGCTCGGGGCCCTCGAGGACCATCGGGCCCGAGGTGCCTTTGTTCGATCCCACATCTGCCTCCTTCGGGAGATGGATCGCGGCTCTCGTTTCTTCTACGCCCTGGAGAAAACGAGGGAGGCCAAGAAACACGTCACCTGCCTTCTAGCAGAAGACGGCGTCCCCCTCACGGATCCGGTGGAGATGTGTGGGAGGGCCCGTGACTTCTACACAAGCCTTTTCTCCCCGGATCCGACCGATCCTGGCGCTTGCAGGGTGCTCTGGGAGGAACTCCCCACGGTCAGCGTGGGCGACCGAGACTGACTAGAGCTGCCTCTCACCCTGGCCGAGTTCTCGGAAGCCCTCCATCGCATGCCCACCAATAAATCTCCAGGCATGGACGGGCTGACCGTGGAGTTCTACCGCGCGTTCTGGGACATCCTTGGCCCATACCTAGCCACTGTCTGGGCCGAGTCTTTGCAGGGCGGGGTCCTCCCTCTTTCGTGCAGGCGAGCAGTGCTCACCTTGTTGCCGAAGAAGGGGGACTTCCGCAATTTACGAAACTGGCGTCCCGTCTCACTTCTTAGCACGGACTACAAAATCGTAGCGAAAGCAATCTCGCTGCGGCTAGGGTCCGTGATGGCGGACGTGATCCACCCAGACCAGACCTATACTGTCCCGGGTCGCAGCATTTTTGACAACCTATTTCTAGTCCGAGACCTTTTGGAACTCGGGCGTAGAGAAGGTCTGTCGTTCGCCCTCCTGTCTCTCTATCAGGAGAAAGCATTCGACCAGGTCCGTGGCGGTCACCGTGGGAGCAGATCTCCTCGCGGAGCCCCTGCTACACAACCCCCAGCTCCGTGTGCAGGTGGCGGAGTCCCGCTCGGTGCGCCAGAGTTTGGTCCTGGAGGAAGTCATGAGAGTCGGAGACCTCCTGGACTACGACCGGGGAGACTGGCTGGATCCCCTGATGCTCGCTCAGCGCATGGGGCTCTCCAGACCTCATACCCCCCAGCGCGTACTTCAGGAGGTGAAGGCCGCCTTGACACCCGCTGCTCAGACTTATCTCAACTGAGCCCTGCGCGAGGGCGCACCCCGCCCACCCTCTACCCCAAGTCCGCCGGACCTTTCAATTGGGCCCCAACCCCGTAAGTCCCAACAAACCCCTCACCCTTTCACTGCGAGCCGGCTGCACGAACTGCAGCCGGTCAGCTTCCAAACCGTACCAAGGAAACATCTATATACACTCACGCTTCACACCATTCACGCCCACACCCTGGTGTCCCACCCCGATACAAAGTGGCGGGACCTCCTGCCACCTTTGGAGGGTGAGCAGCCCCAGTGGGCCAGCCTGTATTCCACCTTGGTCCCGAGGCCCGCTGGGGACATTAGTTGGCGGCTCCTTCACGGAGCTGTGAGCACGGGCATGTTTTTGACGCGGTTTACCCCCATCCCAGATACTTGCCCTTTTTGCAATGTGAGGGAAACCCTGGCACATGTATATTTAGAGTGTGCCAGGCTGCAGCCCCTTTTCCGGCTCCTCACGAATATTTTATTACGCTTTTGGCTACACTTTTCCCCTCACCTTTTTATTTACACACTCCCCATCCGTGGCCCCACAAATTCGCAGGATCTCCTGGTTAACCTCCTCCTAGCCCTAGCTAAAACAGCCATTTGTAAAACCAGAGAGGGGAGCTGGCCAATGAAGCGTCCTGCAACTGTAGGGCTGTTTTCCAATCCTCAGTGCATTCACGTATCCGGGCGGAGTTCCTCTGGGCAGCGTCCACCGACTCCCTTGACACCTTCGAGGAGCGGTGGGCGCTGTCCGGGGTTCTCTGCTTGGTGACCCCGTCCGGTTCCCTCCGTCTGACCCTTTGATTGAGGGGAAGAGCGAGAGACACCAGCCCCAGCCGTTGCCGCTGTGGATACCATCATCACTGTCACCTAGGAGGGGTCCTATCACACGTGGGTGTATGTCCCCCCCACCCCCAAACCGCCCACCCTGCAGCCATGCCCATCTTGTCGGGCACTCTCAGGAGAGGAATAATCGGTGACACTGGGCATGGCACTAGGTAACTCGAGGGGGTGGAAGACCATGAGTGTCGAGGAAGCCCCCCGGCTCTGGGCCCAGGCTAGCCTGAATACTTCTCCCTCCTGAAGGCTGCTGTGTTATACCCTGCATTTGCCTTTGTTTTGTTGCATAGTTTTGCTTGATCCTTTTTGGTGATTTCCTTGTAAGTGTTACACAAATAAAATTCTTTTCTGCTTCAAAAAAAAAAATTACTCTCGTGTAGCCATCTGGCCCGACCCTGTCACACCACTTAAATCCTACTTTTTATTCTTAATATAATCACTTTTGTTTATTATTAAACCCAGAGTAAGTGATTAATACCTGGGGGAGCAATTCATGAGTTTACCCTGTATAAGCTTTATACAGAGTAAAACTGATTTATTTGGGGTTTGGATCCCATTGGGAGCTGGGTGCTGGAGACAGGAATACCTGCTGAGTGGTTTTCAGTTAAAGTCTGCAGCTTTGGGGGCGTGGCCCAGACCCTGGCTCTGTGTTGCAGTGGAGTAGCGTGTCTGGCTCAACAGCAGGGTTCTGGAGTCCCAAGCTGGCAGGGAAAATGGGCTCAGAGGTAATTTCAGCATGTCAGGTGACAGTTCCAAGGGGGTCTCTGTGACCGAACCCGTCACATATAGCATCTCTCAGCTCCAATCAGGCAACCCTAGAGCTCCCACAGAAAGCTTGGGAACCTATTTCCCATGGCTAATACCAGCTGCAAGGACTATAGATCAATCCTCCGGTATTGGCTCACCCAGCTGGCCTGCCATCCCATCCCCTCCCACATCCTGACCTGTGTGAGGGGCATCAGTGCCTCAGGAATGTAGCCAACTCTGGGCTTTGTCACGTCTGTTACGCCTGTAGCTAATACAGGGAAAAGTCTGTCCTGTGGCGCTGAAAAGTGGGGTTCAAACCCTGCTGCTAGCCCCTGTGGAAGTCAATAAAAAGTATACACCTAGGTATAAAGTCTACAGGGAGGACCCTGTTGGCAGTGCACTATATTGCAACCCAGTGTATTTAGAAGAGTATTTGGATGTTGTGCTAATATTTGTTGCACTGTTGCATTTTTATTATTTGTATCTGGTTAATGGGATCTGTCCTTTTAAGAACTGGGTGGGAGACTTTGGAAAGGAATTAAACTAAATCAAATTAAGGCCACTTTAAATCTGAATCAGTGTGTCCACACAGGGGTTTAGAGTAGCAGCCGTGTCAGTCTGTATCCGCAAAAAAAAAAGGCGTACCTGTGGCACCTTAGAGACTAACAAATTTATTTGAGCATAAGCACTGTAGTGTCCAAAGAATAAATGGACACAAATCAGACATCAAGAATTATAACATTCAAAAACCAGTTGGAGAACACTTCAATCTCTTTGGTCACTCCGTTACAGACCTAAAAGTGGCAATTCTTCAACAAAAAAACTTCAAAACCAGACTCCAACGAGAGACTGCTGAATTGGAATTAATTTGCAAACTGGATACAATTAACTTTGACTTGAATAAAGACTGGGAGTGGATGGGTCATTACACAAAGCAAAACTATTTCCCCATGTTTATTCCCCCCACCCCCCACTGTTCCTCAAACGTTCTTGTCAACTGCTGGAAATGGCCCACCTTGATTATCACTACAAAAGGTTCTTCCCCTCTTCCCCCCCTCCCCCTCCCCGCTCTCCTGCTAGTAATAGCTCACCTTACCTGATCACTCTCGTTACAGTGTGTATGGTAACACCCATTGTTTCATGTTCTCTGTCTATATAAATCTCCCCACTGTATTTTCCACTGAATGCATCCAATGAAGTGAGCTGTAGCTCATGAAAGCTTATGCTCAAATAAATTTGTTAGTCTCTAAGGTGCCACAAGTACTCCTGTTCTTTTTATAGGGGTTTAGTGGCTTCACCCCTTCCAACCTACGTCAAAATCTGAGCATCAGGCCAGCAGCCAGGGCTGTCCACCATCCAGAGCCACAAGCAAAGGTCTAATGTGGTCAGGCAGGGCATGCCTCAATTCCCTCAGCCCCTGCATAGCCGCCAGCCACAGTTGAGCACTGGGGCATGCCACTGTCAACCTGGCCTCACAGCTGAGCTTCACGGCTCAAGGCTCACCTCTGACTGCACCCATAAAGCCACATGCTGCGTGGACATGACATTAAAAGGAGACTACAACCTGAGCCCGAGGCCGCTGGGCCTGGCAAAGTGAGAGGGACGACCCAGAAAAATGCCCTCCTTGGAAATATGAATGGGGCCCACCCAGTTGCAAGCACCAGCAGCCAATACAAACATGCTGTACCTCAAACCACCCATGGCAACCTCACCATGGGACACCCCAGCCCAGCTGCCTTGCAAGGACTCTGAGGGCCAGCTATTTTCCCGCAAGCCAGACAAGCATGGCTGAAGCAGTCTGGCTACACACTAGCCAATCAGGATCTGGGGGGCCTGACCCAAGCCAGCCAGAACCCCTGCATAGAGCCTCAGGGAATGGATGGATGCATGGACCCAGAGGAAATCACACTGTTGCTACCGCCATCTCCAGACGACACTCAAGGAGGTGTCTGCTTATTCCAGACGGACAGGAATCTGAGAGAGGGTACAAAGCCCCAGGTCCCACACAGGTGCACGAACACGCCAGAGGATTGCTCCTGCAGTGGGCTAGAGCAATTGCTCCTGCCCGGCCAGCCTCTACTCTAGCTTGGGCACAGGGCTGGGCAAAAGGTGGATGAATGCATGCATCAGAGTCTGAATGCTGCTTCTGGAGCACTGTCAGCATAAGAATAAATCGTTCAGGTGCAGCAGGTTCAGGATCAGCCAGTGCTGGTCTCATCGCGGATTCTGGGAAACAGAATTAAAGGTATGTGGCTTACGGGTTTTGTCTGCTACAATGACCAATAACTGAGTGGAGAACAGTAAGAATGTGTCCATGCCAGAAGGGGAAGGAGCTTCTATTAAACCCACCATCTTTGTTCCCCTGTTTGCACACCAAGGTAACCCATTTGCAAAGGAGAGGAACCTTTCTTGTTAACTTCCAAAGCACAGTGCAAAATGCTCCTTTGGGGGGTGGGGGTGCAATTACTCTCAGGCTCCCAAATTCCAGAATGCCACATTTGCTCTGTGTACTCCTGTACCCCCTCTATCTGGCAGCATTACCTGATGGAGTTGTCATAGCTTGCAACCAAAACATTTCTGTTCTTCTTGCACTACCACACAAACACTGTCTCAATAATTTCCCCAACCACCCCGAACTGAGGGGTTTGCATATTTACAGCCCCCTGATTTATACCCAGTTTGGCCATAGGGGGTGTTTCCTTGGATTTTGTCACACTGTTGCGAAGTGTGGTTACAGACTGGCTTTGCTCAGTGCGGGTCTGTTCCCAGGCACTGGCCCTGCCCGCAGCAGCACTGCCGCCGGTCACAGCTCTGCACCTCTTCTCAAATTGCAAGGCTGATTCATTTACTCCAGCTGGTGAGAAACTGTCCTTAACAACCAGCTCTGCGGTTACCCGCCATCCAATCTGTCAGTGCTGCTGTAACCTACCAGCCAGCATGAGTTGCAGGCTCAGCAGGTCCACATAGGATGTGACTGTTACAACTCCCAGCTAGAACACCTGGCTTTGTAGCGACTCCTGCTCTCAGCTCTAGAGGTCCCTGTTTCAGTCCCTGCTGTTGGACAAGGCCCCGCTGTTGAATTCCCATCTTCACCGGCCTGGGCTAGTCTAGGTTTATTTGGACCTGCTGCTGCGCAGGGGGCTGGACTGGATGACGTCTTGAAGTCCCTTCCAGCCTGATGTGTCTACAACTCTATAAGATGGAGACAGTTCCACTTCCAAGCCCGTTGTTCCCTATTTTGGCTGTTTGTCACCCAGTGGAGAGGTAGCCGATGAATCATAGAATCATAGAATATCAGAGCTGGAAGGGACCTCTGGAGATCATCTAGTCCAACCCCCTGCCCAGAGCAGGACCAATCCCCAACTAAATCATCCCAGCCAGGGCTTTGTCTAGCCGGGTCTTAAAAACCTCTAAGGAGGGAGATTCCACCACCTCCCTAGGTAACCCATTCCAGTGCTTCACCACCCTCCTAGTGAAATAGTGTTTCCTAATATCCAACCTAGACCTCCCCCACTGCAACTTGAGACCATTGCTTCTTGTTCTGTCATCTGCTACCACTGAGAACAGCTGAGCTCCATCCTCTTTGGAACCTCCCTTCAGGTAGGGGAAGGCTGCTATCAAATCTCCCCTCACTCTTCTCTTCTGCAGACTAAACAAGCCCAGTTCCCTTAGCCTCTCCTCATAAGTCATGTGCCCCAGCCCCCTAATCATTTTTGTTGCCCTCCGCTGGATTCGCTCCAATTTGTCCACATCCTTTCTGTAGTGGGGGGCCCAAAACTAGACGCAATACTCCAGATGTGGCCTCACCAGTGCTGAATAGAGGGGAATAATCACTTCCTTCGATCATGCATCCGAGAGTGCTGAAGGAATTGGCGGCTGTGATTGCAGAGCCATTGGCCATTATCTTTGAAAACTCGTGGCGAACCGGGGAAGTCCCGGATGACTGGAAAAAGGCTAATGTAGTGCCAATCTTTAAAAAAGGGAAGAAGGAGGATCCTGGGAACTACAGGCCAGTCAGCCTCACCTCAGTCCCTGGAAAAATCATGGAGCAGGTCCTCAAAGAATCAGTCTTGAAGTACTTGCATGAGAGGAAAGTGATCAGGAACAGCCAGCATGGATTCACCAAGGGAAGGTCATGCCTGACTAATCTAATCGCCTTTTATCATGAGATAACTGGTTCTGTGGATGAAGGGAAAGCAGTGGATGTATTGTTTCTTGACTTTAGCAAAGCTTTTGACACGGTCTCCCACAGTATTCTTGTCAGCAAGTTAAGGAAGTATGGGCTGGATGAATGCACTATAGGGTGGGTAGAAAGCTGGCTAGATTGTCGGGCTCAACGGGTAGTGATCAATGGCTCCATGTCTAGTTGGCAGCCGGTGTCAAGTGGAGTGCCCCAGGGGTCTGTCCTGGGGCCGGTTTTGTTCAATATCTTCATAAATGATCTGGAGGATGGTGTGGATTCCACTCTCAGCAAATTTGCGGACGATACTAAACTGGGAGGAGTGGTAGATACGCTGGAGGGGAGGGATAGGATACAGAAGGACCTAGACAAATTGGAGGATTGGGCCAAAAGAAATCTGATGAGGTTCAATAAGGATAAGTGCAGGGTCCTGCACTTAGGACGGAAGAATCCAATGCACCGCTACAGACTAGGGACCGAATGGCTAGGCAGCAGTTCTGCGGAAAAGGACCTAGGGGTGACAGTGGACGAGAAGCTGGATATGAGTCAGCAGTGTGCCCTTGTTGCCAAGAAGGCCAATGGCATTTTGGGATGTATAAGTAGGGGCATAGCGAGCAGATCGAGGGACGTGATCGTCCCCCTCTATTCGACATTGGTGAGGCCTCATCTGGAGTACTGTGTCCAGTTTTGGGCCCCACACTACAAGAAGGATGTGGATAAATTGGAGAGAGTCCAGCGAAGGGCAACAAAAATGATTAGGGGTCTAGAACACATGACTTATGAGGAGAGGCTGAGGGAGCTGGGATTGTTTAGCCTGCAGAAGAGAAGAATGAGGGGGGATTTGATAGCTGCTTTCAACTACCTGAAAGGGGGTTCCAAAGAGGATGGCTCTAGACTGTTCTCAATGGTAGCAGATGACAGAACGAGGAGTAATGGCCTCAAGTTGCAGTGGGGGAGGTTTAGATTGGATATTAGGAAAAACTTTTTCACTAGGAGGGTGGTGAAACACTGGAATGCGTTGCCTAGGGAGGTGGTGGAATCTCCTTCCTTGGAAGTTTTTAAGGTCAGGCTTGACAAAGCCCTGGCTGGGATGATTTAACTGGGAATTGGTCCTGCTTCGAGCAGGGGGTTGGACTAGATGACCTTCAGGGGTCCCTTCCAACCCTGATATTCTATGATTCTATGATTCTATGCTCCTAGTAATGCAGCCTAAAATGCCGTTAGCCTTCTTGACAACAAGGGCACACGGCTGACTCATATCCAGCTTCTCATCCACTGTAATCCCCAGGTCCTCTTCTGCAGAACTGCTGCTTAGCCAGTCGGTCCCCAGCCTGTAGCAGTGCATGGGATTCTTCAGTCCTCAGTGCAGGATTCTGCACTTGTCCTTGTTGAACCTCATCAGATTTCTTTTGGCCCAATCCTCCAATTTGTCTAGGTCTCTCTGTATCCTATCCCTACCCTCCAGCGTATCTACCACTCCTCCCAGTTTAGCGTCATCTGCAAACTTGCTGAGGGTGCAATCCACACCATCCTCCAAATCATTAATGAAGATATTGAACAAAACCGGCCCCAGGACCGACCCTTGGGGCACTCCATTAGATACCAGCTGCCAACTAGACATGGAGCCATTGTTCACTACTCGTTGAGCCTGACAATCTGGCCAATTTTCTACCCACCTTGTAGTGCATCCATCCAGCTCATATTTCTTTAACTTGCTGACAAGAATACTGTGGGAGACCATGTCAAAAGCTTTGCTAAAGTCAAGGAATAACATGTCCACTGCTTTCCCTTCATCCACAGAACCAGTTATCTCATCATAAAAGGCAATTAGATTAGTCAGACATGACTTTCCCTTGGTGAATCCATGCTGACTGTTCCTCATCACTTTCCTGTCATCTAAGTGCTTCAGAATTGATTCCTTGCGGACCTGCTCCATGATTTTTCCGGGGACTGAGGTGAGGCTGACTGGCCTGTAGTTCCCAGGATCCTCCTTCTTCCCTTTTTTAAAGATTGGCACTACATTAGCCTTTTTCCAGTCTTCTGGGACTTCCCCGGATCACCATGAGTTTTCAAAGATAATGGCCAATGGCTCTGCAATCACATCCGCCAATTCCTTTAGCACTCTCAGTTGCAACGCATCCAGCCCCATGGACTTGTGCATGTCCAGCTTTTCTAAATAGTCCCGAACCACTTCTTCCTTCACAGAGGGCTGGCCACCTCCTCCCCATGCTGTGCTGCCCAGTGCAGTAGTTTGGGAGCTGACCTTGTTCGTGAAGACAGAGGCAAAAAAAGCATTGAGTACATTAGCTTTTTCCACATTCTCTGTCACTAGGTTGCCTCCCTCATTCAGTAAGGGGCCCACACTTTCCTTGGCTTTCTTCTTGTTGCCAACATACCTGGAGAAACCCTTCTTGTTACTCTTAACATCTCTCGCTAGCTGCAACTCCAGATGTGATTTAGCCTTCCGGATTTCACTCCTACATGCCCGAGCAATATTTTTATACTCATCCCTGGTCATCTGTCCAATCTTCCACTTCTTGTAAGCCCCTTTTTTGTGTTTAAGATCAGCAAGGATTTCACTGTTAAGCCAAGCTGCTCGCCTGCCATATTTACTATTCTTTCTACACATCGGGATGGTTTGTTCCTGTAACCCCAATAAGGATTCTTTAAATGAAGATAAGAGCTGAACACCAAGGAGGGCGCCTCTGGGAGTACTCCCCAGCAATCTGTCCCATGGGAGGGCAGGCACAGTGCGGGGGTTGTTGCTTTGGCTGCAGGGGAACAGCCTGGAGGCTCTGCAGCCAGCAGGGGAGCCCCTGACACTGAAGGGTCTCCAGCAGTCTCTGCTTCTGTGACCAGCACCATGGTCTGCTTCCCTCTCCCATGCCCCAGTGGGAGGGAGCCAGCCTGTTGGCTCCAGTTTCAGTCGCCCACCTTTTCTCTCCTCCTTCCACAACCTGCTGTTGTGATCCAGGTGCTTGCTCCACCCAAAGTGGCCTGACCTGGCAGCTCCTGAACCCCCCTGGCCTCTGCCCATACTTCAGCATGGCATGTGGGCCGTAACATCCATCCTATTCTCACCCACCCCACAATTCACAGCCATAGGGCTCTGTCCTATGTGCCAGGTAGTTGAGCAATGTGAGCTATTCCCAGGGTGTTCAACCGCTCTGGGTCCCATGAGCTGGGGTAAATCTAAGCCCCCTTGCTTGGCTGCTGCCCTTCTCTTTATGGTGGTGCTGTTAAAGTGGCAGGAGATTTCACTCAGTGACTCTGTACATGCCACTCACGAGCTAATTGAGGGTGTCAGTAAGCAGCTCCGGCAGCTCAGGTGTCCACAGGGCTACTGGCAGCCTGACTCTGATCTGAAAGGATGATCAGAAGGAAAGAAAAATGCAATGTACGGGCCCATCGGTGAACAGTGTGCTGTGTTCCCCATCTTGGTAACTGGGGGTGGTGATGCCGGGGACTGGACTGAGGTGGCATATTTTAGTGGCTTTGGGTCAAAGCCGGCCAGTCAGGTCCTGACAGACAGCTTAGTGAGGCTGGTTCCTGGAACAGATTGGGTGGCCCTTGCTATCTCCAGCTTGCCATTTGCATCCCTGTTGGCCTATGCTCAGAAGACAGGCTGGGGCAGCCCCTGGCAGCAGCAATTATTCTTTGTTTCCCCAGTGCTGCCTATTACTTCTGTGCTAGCTAAAGTTCTGACCTGGGTGCCATTCTCCCCACCCCAGCGCCTGCATCCCCTCCCCCTCCCCCCTTGCAGTCCCGCAGCCATAAAGAATTTCGTTTGAAAAATGGAAAGATTTAATTTAAAAATATAAAATGGCAAAGGGAGGGTTTTTGAAATAAAAAAAAGTAATGGCAAAAAGATGTTGGGAACAAAATGTTCGAGAGGAAAGCTGTTCCCTTGGGGTTTCTTTTCTGTAAGCTTTGCATATTACAATTTGAAATTTTTGTAAAGAGTTCCCCATTTGATATTCTCACTGGTTGCCTGAATTTAAATATCTCTCTCACCTGAGATTAATACAGGCTTCACCCTGAATTACTTCCTACCTCTGAAGTACAGCTCAACGCTCTACAAATTCACTTCTCTTTTAGAGGCATAAAAGCTTATGAAATATATAAAATATTAAAATCGCATGTGTGCCCGCGTGGAGAGTGGGGAGAGGGGAGATTGGGTTTGGGGGATTTTTCTTTGAGATGAAAACATACTTTTCCTTAAATGCAATCACACATCTGTTAGCACAGGACAAGGAGACCCATTAAAGTCCATAGGCAGATTTCAGCCTGAAAAACTAGAATCTCATTTAAATTGTCCAGTCCAGAGGACAGAGCAGAATGCAATCCAAGGAAATTATCCTTTCTCTGGATAACAGAAAATATCAAATTTCTCAGGAGCAAAACAAAGTATCCACAGCAAATTAGATTATAAACAAAGATGAGAATGCTAGCTCCTTATTATGCTAAATCAGCATTAGCCAAATCCACCTGCTGGGGGAAAAGCACCTTGTTCTGCATCTTGAGGACCCATTAGTTAATTGCTATTTAAACCCAGTCCTTTTTATGTAAGTCCCGTTTAACCCTTTAAAAGCCATCACATTTTTTAAAAACAAGTAATTAAGTCCACAATGACCGCTCTCCCCTTGCTCATACAGAGAGTTGAAATTGAGGCAATAGGGTTTCTTGGCATTCGGTGTAGAAGGACAGGAATAGCTGACCTCTTTCAGGATGAATGGCTTCCTTTTTTGTTTATTCTTGGGTCTGCTTTTAGCCAGGAGGAGCCACATTGCCATGAGGACTACTCTGGGCTCACTGTCAATGTTTGTTTTAATTCCATCTTGCCTACAAAGAGAATTAAGCCTCCATGAAATGTAAGTTGTTTACTTTAGACTGATAGTGCCTAAAAGACCCTGGGAGAAGCTCACAGTTATGGTGGCCATTGCACTAACACTCATAGCCCCACTCCCAGTCCTGCTTCACTTCCTGCTCCTTTCTTCTCTCTTGGGCCCCCTAGCTTTTCTTTTTCCATTTCCCCCACTTTGATCTCTGTTTACTCCTCCTATACGCACATTCTATCACTGTTCTAAGGGCTGGAGAAACAGGCCAGACCTCGAATAGACAAGATAAACAAAGGGAGGAAGCAACTTGCACAAAATCTCACATCAAGCAGGAAGAGCTAGGACTAGAACCAATGTCCTTTGGGTCCTGGGCCCTTTGTCACTAGATCACACCTTGTGTTCTTTGGAGTTTGCACCAGTTCTAACCAGGGTCAGATTGAAGGAATATGGGAAATGGCATCCATGTGTGCATATTCAGGAAAACTACATGAAATCTATGATGAAGAGGATTTCTGAATACAGTAGGCCAAAATGAGACAAATGGAGGAGGGGGTGTTAGCTGCTTGGTCTTCCATTGCAAATTCAAAAAAAGATTGCCTGATTTCAAGGTAACTCTGCAAATGGGCTCTTTTAATATCAACTTTTCCTGTATGAGAATGCTCCATCTTTTCTGGAACCAACTGTTTTTTTTGCCTTGGTGTATAGACTACCAGTGAGTTATTAGTACTAGCCTAAGAACTGAGTTTGAAGGAGCTCAGATCCTTCTTTGATTAAGCAATTACATTGGTTTCACAACTCAATGAAATTTCGTTCAAGTAGAGTTTATAGAAAGGTTGGGTCATCCAATCAGGGAATAGAGACAATACCATGTGAATGAGCTGACCAATCATACCACTTGAACTGCAAATTCTGAAATATCAAATACTTGAATTAATATTTGTAACAGTTTGTGAAAAACTCAAAATGTAGCATAGGTTTGTACAAACTAGTCAAGCAAATTCTGAATAAAATAGCTGTAGTGGTCACAGTCCTCTAAGGATGACTCAATTATGAAGGCTCCCAAATGGTGTTGCTCTTTAAGATGTATAGAAATTTGAAATTACAGTAGTCCCTGGATTTTACACTCATTTTACATTTACAATGTAAGCTCCAATTTTAGCACATTTGGGCTGACTGAATTTTCTATAAGATTCTACTGATTAAAACCGTAATAATTTTTGCAAAAGAAACATTTTTGAATAACTCCCTTTTTTCAATGGATTCAGCCTGAGATTATAATCGTTCAGGGGACCTTCTAGCTACCTATCCAAAATTCCTAGAGCCAAAAATTCTCTCTCACATACATTTTCATTGCTACTTGTAAATAAGCTCCTTTTGAAGAAATGAGATTTGTATTTAAGCAAAATTAATAGTGATCTTTGCATCTCACTGATCTGACCATAATCAGAGTCGGGACATTCTGAAGCATTGTAGTGTCTTACTGACATTAATGGTAATTCAACCAATCATCTCCGTTCTTCTTCAGTTGAATGGTGTGCTGCAATTCTAAAGATTGAAATGTATGAGTGGAGCAAAGGAGACCATCTACGGCTCAAGACTTTCTCATTGTTAGAGGACTTGTACACAGACAGAACAGTGGGAATAGCAGCTTGCGCAGGGGGCTGTCAGCAGGCTTCACCCTCCTCTCGGCTTCAGCCATGTTCCAGTGATGTCCTCCTCTCAGAGACTGCAGAACGTGGAGGCTGTAGTAGTACTTCAAAGGCAGAGGCTTCCATCAACCTCACCTCCGTAAGCCCCACGGCAATGTGCCACCATGCATACAGGGGAATTGTGAGGAGCTGGCACAGGCAGCTGGACTGTCATCCCCGAACCCCAGGGATCCATGTCACCTTCCAGTTACCCTGTGTTCCCAGGATTCCCCTCTGCTCAGAGCGCCTACACTCTGCACTTTCCCCTGGTCCTACCAGGTCCTGCAGTCCTTCTGGGGCCATGGTACACTGCCCCCTAGCTCCTCCAGTTCCAGACCTTCATTCCAGCTCCCTCTCCTCCCAGCAGACTTTTTAAATACTTAAACTATAAAAACATCTTCATTATGAAAAGAAAGTCAATACAATTTATGCTGAGAATTTGGCCTAGACAAACTAAGGTCACACTTTAGATTAAGTTCCATTTCTATATAGTTTATACAGGTTAATAGATGTTATAAGCATGTTACAGAGATGGATAGTATGTGTTATAGTTATATGCACATCAGTCAAAAGGTGTTTCAGATGGTTGTAAACCCTAACTACCAACTACCTGTTGGACTCTAGGACAACCTAGAACAATTGACTAATCATTTATGAAAACATCTATTAATAAAAGAACGCTTTTAAACCATTTAAAAATGGAACCTTAATATAAATTGTGACCCATTCAAAGATGAAAAGAACAGGCACGTAACAGTCACTTTCCCATCAGCATAGCAGAAGGCTTTTATTGAACAAGTAGGCCCAGTTCCTCAAAAGGTATTTAGGCACATTTGAGGAGCTGGGCCATAGTTCTCAGTGGTGGTGGGGAAATCAGAAATGTTGCTTTTGGGGGATGGGGGAGTTTGATATGCCTAGTTTAAAAGAATTCATATAATGTACCACTTGATCTTCCATAGGATGCTACACTATGCAGTAGGTAGAACCTCCACAGTGCATGCAAGGGGTTAATGAAATATGTCATTCCCCTAGAGATGAATCTGTTAGGTTGAATTCATCCTTGATGTCAGTCTAATGAAATCAGTGGAGTTACATCCAGGATAATTTCTCCATTGCCTCCTAGTCTTCCAGCCTGTCCCAGCCTAGTTAGTTGGTCTAGGTTCTGGATCTCCCTGTTGCAGTGCTATTTCAGACTCACCAGCCAAGCAGAGTCATATCTCATTGTGGTTTTTATTTTTCACATGCTTTGTTGGACTCATGTGGTTGGTGGAATTAACTGGACAGTCATGTCTTGTAATATTTAGTTTATGATCAATGCAGGACTTGGTCACGGTCCTTTTCTTTTTGCAATTGTATTTTATGTGCAAAATTTTGTATATATATTTTGTTTAAAAATTATCCACTGCTGGAAAAGAAGGACTTCTGTTTAGCTTCTCAATTCTGCTTGCTGCAATAAATTTCTCTGCTAGCAATGCTTGTCTGAATCGAATATAGTTTATTTCGTTTTAAGAAGTCTTTTTTTTTTTTTCATTTCAGGAAAATGAATGTTAGCGCCAGATAAGAAACTATAGTCTGCTTTCAAGAAGGTTACAAGAAAACTGCATCTTGCATTACTAATCCTTTATCTTTCATGTTAACAAAAAGATTACTGCCATATTTTTGAATGAAAGAAAATAAAATAGCAAATGCATCTAAAGAACTGTGTAACTTTCATGCAACACACAAATCAGTTGTTAAACGTGGAGAAAAAAAGGAAAGGAATGAAGGGAAAATTCATAATACATTTCCTTTGTAAAGTGAGCAAACCAACTTTCTGCAATAAAAGAAACTACTGCAGGACTAGAAAATGCCCCCTTCATAGACTAAGAACAATTATATTTTTAACTAAAAACCCAATTCTGACTGCTTGTGAGTTCAGGATAAGACCTGACAGCAATATAGTCTTTTCTTGGGGCAAGATTTTGCACAAATCTGTATTAATATTCCAGTGGGAGATGGCAGAAGAAGCCAGGCACAATGCTGACTACATAAAGCTAAAGCAAGTGGGCCTGATTCTCCATTGCCCTTAACCTCTGGGATCACTGATTTCAGAGAGGCTATTCCTGTACGTAAGTGCTTTGCTGGATCCTGGCCAGACTGCTTAGCACCTTGAAGGAGCAATTAGAGCGAAGGTAACAACATAAAAAGGTCTGTGTCAGATAGTGGAGTGTCATGAGCATTAAAATTAGTGCAAGACAGGAGTGTAAAATATTACAAGATGGGCTAAGGTGGGTAGAAGACGATGGTATGATGTAAACTGTACTATTTGAGAAATATACGTGATCATGTAATTAGAGTAAACCATAATCCAGACCTTAACTCGGGCATTTCCTGACTTTTATACACAATCTTAATAGTCTGTTAATGTAGTTTTTTTAATAATGAATATGTATCACCTCCAGGAACAAATGGGAATGCAACAGAAATTCCACCTTCGAAGGTCATGCAATTCAAATTCTTGCACCATAATAATATTACCCAGGGCCACATTGCGCATCCTCCATATTGTGTATACCAGCACAGAGTGAATGGTGATGTGGTGTTTTAACATATAAATAGGGCTAGTACAGGTGTGCAACAGGGCAGAGTTACCTGATGGGTCTGAACTACTAGGTTTCTTAAAGCCACCTTTTACTCCTTGCGTTCTGAGGCAGCCAAAGACCTGGCCAGCCCCCAGCGTAAGAAGAGCTAATATACTGTGTCTCCACATCCTGTCAGCTCTGGGACTGTCCTAGCAGCATGGCAGAGCTGCGAGTGGGGGGAATTACAAGGGAAGGGAGGTATTTTCGTTCAAGACTTTCCTCCCCACATAACAAAAGGCGAAGATGTGGAGGCAGAGGGTCTGTTCCTGGTTCTGCCTCAGTCTGGTTGTTGGACCTTGAACAAGTCATAGAATCATAGAAGATTAGGGTTGGAAGAGACCACTAGAAGGTCATCTAGTCCAACCCCCTGCTCAAAGCAGGACCAACATCAACTAAATCATCCCAGCCAGGGCTTTGTCTAGCCGGGTCTTAAAAGCCTCTAAGGAGGGAGATTCCACCACCTCCCTAGGTAACCCATTCCAGTGCTTCACCACCCTCCTAGTGAAATAGTGTTTCCTAATATCCAACCTAGACCTCCCCAACTGCAACTTGAGACCATTGCTTCTTGTTCTGTCATCTGCTACCACTGAGAACAGCTGAGCTCCATCCTCTTTGGAACCTCCCTTCAGGTAGGGGAAGGCTGCTATCAAATCTCCCCTCACTCTTCTCTTCTGCAGACTAAACAAGCCCAGTTCCCTTAGCCTCTCCTCATAAGTCATGTGCCCCAGCCCCCTAATCATTTTTGTTGCCCTCCGCTGGATTCGCTCCAATTTGTCCACATCCTTTCTGTAGTGGGGGGCCCAAAACTAGACGCAATACTCCAGATGTGGCCTCACCAGTGCTGAATAGAGGGGAATAATCACTTCCTTCGATCTGCTCCTAGTAATGCAGCCTAAAATGCCGTTAGCCTTCTTGACAACAAGGGCACACAGCTGACTCATATCCAGCTTCTCATCCACTGTAATCCCCAGGTCCTCTTCTGCAGAACTGCTGCTTAGCCAGTCGGTCCCCAGCCTGTAGCAGTGCATGGGATTCTTCAGTCCTCAGTGCAGGATTCTGCACTTGTCCTTGTTGAACCTCATCAGATTTCTTTTGGCCCAATCCTCCAATTCACCTCCCAGTCACCTCACCTCTGTGCCTGCATCCCCTCCTGCCCCATATACCTATAGACTGTGAGCTCTTTACAGTAGTGTAGACTGGCCCTGGTGGCTTCTGCTGTTAATTAAACCTACTGTATTCAGGAGGGAACAATTCAAGCCTTTTCCCCCTCAGGGACTCTGTGATCTCAGCCCACATGCTCTCTTTGACTGTTTGTATTATGATTGTGCCTGGGTGCCCCAGCTGAATGCAGGCCTCATTGCACTGGGAACTGTACCAGCGCCTCAAGAGACAGCTGCTTGGTGGAGGATTTGACACACAGGTAATCAAGACTGACATGGTACAGGACGCTACCACTACTTTTCCAACAACGTTCGCCACACTGAACTGAACACCTCTGAGAACAGGTGTATGTAAGCAGAAATCACCTGCCATGGCCCTGTCTCTACCTTAGGCTGACACTCGTGAGGTAGCTCTAACCAGAAATATAGATAAGGCTACATGTCTCGCCAAGATCAGGCCCTCTCTCTCCCAAACAGCATGTGGCTCCATGCTTCTTGAGGGCCACATGCTGTTTGGGGTGCTCTCTCCCTGGGCTTAGCTCTTCACACCTCCCTAGAAACTACAGACACGACCCGCTGCTGTTTTTTCCATAAGAAAATATGCCCAACAGCTCGGGCATACACCAGTTCGTTAGGAAATCCACAATTGAATTCCCTAACCATTCCGTTCTTAAACCTCTTTGATCAAGAATTAGTTAATTACACTGAACCCAGTCTATTCCTCGTTACGAATTTTGCCATGTCCCCCAGATATACAATTGCAGGCTCTATGCATATTGTGTCCTTTGAAATGCATTTATGAGTCTTTGAAGCTCTCCCCCCTTAATGACGCATTGTTCGTTAATAAGTTGCCTGTAACGGTTCCCCATTAGGAACTAGCTGGCCGTGCCGCTCCATGGGTTGGATAAGTAATAATAATCCAAATGTAATTGATAATGTTATAGAATAAATGGGAATGTGGGCTGCATTAAGAGCACATTTCCCTTTGCTCCCTTTCGTTCCATTATTCCCCTTCCCTCCAGAGCACCCTTAATGATCCGTCTGCTTCCTTGGCGCTCACCCCCGCCCCCGTGCCCAGCAGACCGCTATCATGTGGCCTGCACTCAGCGGTTGACCAGGCCAAAGATATTTTTGTTCTTTTCCTTTTCCCCCTCAATGAGCCCCACCAGCCCCTTCATCTTCTCTGAACTTCTCCCTCCAATTTCCTGGCGTGGAGGGACCTGAAACAGAATGCAATCCCAAAGGGTACTTTGAAAGGGCCTTGTCCCCTGGTGTGGGGTCTCCATACAGAGTCCAGAACTGCATTGGCCTTTTTTACTGTCCCCCACCCCGTACATTATTGAACACTCATATTAATGTGATCCTTGGATGCATAAACAAGGGAATCTTGAGTAGGACTAGAGAGGTAATTGTACCTCCATGTTTGGCCCTGATGCTACGATTGCTGGAGTCCTGTGTCCAGTTCTGGTGCCCACAGCTCAGGCAGGATGCTGATAGATGGGAGCGGGTCCCGAGGAGAGCCAGGAGAATGGCTACAGGATGAGAATACATGCCTTCTAGTGATAAGGCTCAAAGAGCGCAATCCATTCAGCTGAATAAAGAGCAGGTCAAGGAGTGACGTTATTATAGTCTATCAGTAGCTACATGGGGAACAAATGTTTGATAATGGGCCCTTCAAGCTAGCAGAAAAGGGTGTAAGATCCAATGGCTGGAAGGTGAAGTTAGACAGATCTGACTGGAGAAAAGGTGTACATTTTTAACAGTGACAGTAATTAACCACTGGAATAATTTACCTAGGGTCACAAGGGGCGGGGGAGGAAGATTCTCCATCACTGGCAATTTGTAAATCCTGATCAGGTGTTTTTCTAAGAGAGCTGCTCTAGTTCAAAAGAGAAGAAAGGGGACTCACGAGGGGTCTCCGCTCACCCAGCATCCCTGGGGTGACACTGGAGACAGCCTGCTGTGCTAGATTCAGGGTAAGAGCAGACATAGGGGCGTCTGTCACAGACATCAGGCTGTCGGGACGCACTTACAAGGCCTAAGCCAGCTTCTGGATAGAACGATTCAGCTAGTGATCAGCCCGTCGGTGCGCCCCTCTTAACTCTTCTAAGGCCTGCACAGCCTGTAGCAGGTCATGGTCCTTTTCCTGGTCATGCCCCTCCATGCGCTCCTCTAGTCCTCCCCTCCCCTGCAACCTCCTTGCCTCCGTCTGTCGTACTCCCTCCGTGCTCTCCTGCTCACTTGAACCCCATCCCATGTCCCCCTCAGGGCTTAGCCTCCACCACTCTCCAGTGGTCACCCTGCCATCACTGGATTTGCTCCTACCTGCCGGGAAGGATTTGCACTGCCTGGGAAGGGGGTGGCAATGTGCTCTCCAGGGGGATGATGGCACACAGGCAGGAGGGCAGCCGACAGCTCCATTCCCAGGGCAGGGACTCCTGCAGATTCGGCAAGGTGGGACAGTGGCCCCAGTGTTACTGCCACTGTCCTGATGCTCTCCCTGGGCAAGGTGATTTTGGCCCTGACTCCATGGCTGGCTGAAAGACACTGTGAGAGGGCAGGATGGTGGCTGGGGCTGGGTTCTGAGAATCCATGGCTAGGAAAGATGCAGTGAAAGACACACAGACAGCCAGAAATTAACTGCCAGCTGCATGCACTGGGAATCCTGCACACTGGCCCCTGGCATTTGCAGTAAGCATGGCTGGGTGGGGAGAGCTAAGGGGGCATTCCAGCCTCTGCGTACACATTGGGGGTGCACTGCTAGCTATGTGCTTTGCAAAATGGGCAGATTGGTGTGTCAGTTTGTTAGTGTATTTTGATTTACTCCCCATCCGGCTGCTCAGCTGCACTGTGTCCAGCCCTCCTTCTGCTTGCAACAGGTGGGTCTGGACACACTACTTATCTCCACAAGTATGTTCCTAAGCTAAGGGTCACCGCACAGCATGCCCTGCCAGTACCAGTGTACACCAACCCACCCGCCACCCAGCCTCCACGGCAACCCAGCCAAACTCCCAGTTCTTGGAAATCCCACTGACTTTGCGACATGTTGTTTTTAAGCTACAGCTAGCAAAGAGGAGCAAGAGAGAACTCCTAGGAAGTCTCCAACAGGAAGCAGCCAGTAATCGCTGTTTCCAGTAGAACAGAAAGATGCAGTTTGTCTCTAGGTAAGGTGCACAGAGAAAAGGAGCGTCTGGAGCTGGCTGTAGGAAAGAGTAAAGAAGAGGACAAGAGCCCAGAGATGGGGAGAGAGCAGGGTGGTAATGTCAACAGGGGTGGCTCTTACAGGGATGCCCTCTGGACCCAAATCCCCAGCTGCTGGAAATCTGGAGATCCATGGACTTCAGCAGAGATGGTCTCTGTGGTTTCAGTGCAGAAGTGCTGATCGCCGACTACTGTAACTGGGCCCAGGGCTGGAGGTAAGGGTGAGGGTTCAAGTCTGACTCTGAGAACTGGATGTGGAGACGGTGGATGGGACTTTCCCTGATGGTAGTTGGCATTAAATGGGAGCACCTGTCCCCTGTACTCCCATGTCTTCATCCCTGCTCTTCCTCTGCAGTCTGTCTACACCTCCCTCATACTCCCCATGTGCCACCCCCGAGCCTCCTCCACACATGCCCTTCCACACTCTGGACTCCATCCTGGTCACATCCACCTTGTCCCCCTCAGTGCTTACCTTCTGCACCACATTCACTCCTCTCCATCCCTTTGTTGTCGTTTCTAAGGAGGTAGCAAGTGTTTGATAGGAGAGCAACAGGGCAGGGGACTGTGGAATAAGGGAGCCAGCGCGGGCAACAGGGCTGAGGAGTGCAAGGGTCAAGACACCACAGAGATCTGGTCTCTAGAGAACCTGCTGCACCCATGAGGCAGGATGTCAAAGGCCCAGGATGCAGGTGGACTCACTGTAGGTCCTTAAATTTCCCACTAGCTCTCTGACTCTCCCCCCCCACCCCATTCAATATGTAAAGTCAGATCCATCCTCAGCCGGTGTAAGTTGATGTATCTCCTTTGACTTCAGTGGGGTCAGGCTCATCTATCTCTATGTATACTTACTAGATACAACCACTTTTACACATATTCAGTGGATGGATTCTACAACTTAATGGATTCTAAAACTACAGCATCAACTCAGGAAAGAGATCTGAGCATCTCAATGAAAACTTCTGTGTAATGCAACAAACAAAGAGAGGAGGCTGCATAAAGCATGGGCTAGACAATAGCCCTGACATTATAGAAAATAAATGGTACTCCCTCGCCTGAAATACTGTCTTCAATTCTAGTTGCCTCCATCTCCAAATGGGTCTAGCAGAAAGAGCAGAGGTCCTGAAAAAGTCCAATAAAATCATAGAATCATAGAATATGAGGGTTGGAAGGGACCCCTGAAGGTCATCTAGTCCAACCCCCTGCTCGAAGCAGGACCAATTCCCAGTTAAATCATCCCAGCCAGGGCTTTGTCAAGCCTGACCTTAAAAACCTCTAAGGAAGGAGATTCCACCACCTCCCTAGGTAACGCATTCCAGTGTTTCACCACCCTCTTAGTGAAAAAGTTTTTCCTAATATCCAATCTAAACCTCCCCCACTGCAACTTGAAATGACCCAAGGCATGGGAAGACCCCCTTCCAGAAGGAGAGAGGAAGATTAGGACCCTTCAGCTTATATAGGAGATGTATAAAATAAAGAATGGTGTAGAGAACATAACTGTTTACGCTTTCTCAGAAAACCAAAGGGAGACAATCAATTAAACTGGAAGGTGATGCTGTTGAAACTGATAAAAGGAAATAGTTCTTCCACAATGCATAGCTAGCCAGAGGAACTCATTGCCGCATGACATTACTGTGGCCAAGAGCTAGTTTGGATTTGACATTTTTATAAATCACTGACCATTACATTAGATGAGATAAAACATTTATAAAGGATGTAAACCTTCATGCTTCAGGGCATAAATCAACTAACAACTGCCTGGACTTAAGAGAAACCTCCCCACTGGGTGGGTTATTCTAGCATTATCCAGTACTGGGTTTCTTTCATCTCCTTCTGAAGCATCCGGTATTAGCCACTGTCTGAGCTATGCTACTGCACTAGAGGGACCTCAGGTCTGACCCTGTCTGCAATCCCTGTGCATTTTCTGATGGAGAGTCATACAAATTGCTGTAATGAAGAACTCTGTTAGTGAAATGATGTTCCAAAAGAAAGAATGGAAAAATAAAAATTAAAAGGATATTTTAGTATAGATTCCATAGGAAATAGTGTTCTTAAAAAACAACAGACATGACTGTAATGATATAAAGTGGGTGTCCCCCCACCAAAAAAGGGAAAAAAATATACACACATTTAATTGCATAAAAAGCTGTATTAATTTGCACCTCTGCTGCTTGGACTTGGAGAAGGATCTGTGGGAATATCTAAGGCCTTGTCTTTTCTGGGGCTTTCAGCCACTGATTCTCTGCCATTGGTGTGGCTAAACTGGTGCTACCATCTAGTGTAGACAGGAATAGGTACCCGTAGCACTTAGCCTTGCTTGACACCAAGCCATATTGCATGAGTGCTAATCACAGCTCATGTCAGATTTACTTGTCTACTCTGGGGGTGTCTCCAGGCACAGCGAGTCCAAAGGCTGGCTGCCAGCGGCTGCAACCAGAGCATCTCCCCAGTGTGAAGCTGCTAGGCATGAGTCAGCTGTGAAGAACCTGGCAAGTGGAGAAGGTGACGCAGGCGACCGAATGCTCTGTGGAGATCTGCCACGTGAGACAGGAATTCAGTTGCCAGATGTCAATGCAGCATCTCACGACCACCTACCTGCCAAACTTCACTGGAAACCCACACTACAGTTGGTCCTCATGCCCACCCTGGCACTATCTCCACCAGCGTGCCCAAGCTTTGCCAATCCAGGCAAGAAGAGGGTTTTAAATCTAAATGATTCAATATTATTCAAACTAATGTTTGCACAGATTTAATTATTACCCATAAGTTAGCTTTACTGTTCTCCTAACATATGACCTGTTCTGGCTGCATCTTTGCCGGGGGAGAAGAAGGGCAGCAGTGCCACCAAGTGGAGCCCTGCTGAATAACACCACGACATACAACTACAGCCCAGCAGGACGCAACTCGAGCAGCCAAAAAATGGTTCTTCTGTAGAGCTGCAACAAAACCAAAGTGCCTGATTGGTTCTTCCTTCTGACTTTCCCTCACTGCTTCCTGGTTCACCCCCAACTGATTTATTACAGGATAGTTTCCCCAAGTTGCTCAATCACCTCTTCTTTTGGTAATTGCCTAATAACACCTCAGTTTTACTCCCTGTAAAGGTTAACTCTGGAAAAATATATCTCCATCACCTTCTGGGCTGGTGAGCCATTCCATGGCCCAGAGCTCGCCATGGAAAAGCAGGCAGGCAGGGGACCTGAGGAGATGAATTTAAAAGACAAATGGTGATTCACGGATCGTGCCATGGAAATCTTCAAAAGCCAAAGGCCTTTTCGATTATTTTAAGTCATTTGGAATTCTATGCAAAGACAGAGTAAGAGCCTGCCAGGAATTTATTTGGATTCCTGGACTGAATTTCAAACACTGATCAGTATTGAATTATGTTTGATTAAGATCCCATCAAACTCACCCCTCTCCATCTCTCCCCGCTGCAGCCCTTAACCCCTGAATGGGGCTTAATAGGGAGCTTTACGGCCATGTGGCCGCACGGCTTACAGGGAACCTGGGTGGGGACTCAGATCTGTAGCCATTGCTCACAGCCTCACATTGGGCTACAGGGAAACCCCAGAAACTGCTAGTCTCAAAAAAGCCCGAGACTCATCCAACCAATTGCAGATTATCCACAGATCACACAGAAATCTTCATCTGAGTCCTGATTGGAGGGGGCCAGGTGTCCATAAGAACCTGGACCCACAGATTCAGTGGCAGATAGAACAGCAATTGAAGAAGGAGGAGGACCAGGAGAGGCAGGAATGGCAATTGAAATAGGAGTTGGTGCCCAACCAACCTAGCTGCCCACTGAGTCTCATCTCTGAATGGAGCATACTACTGTGCTAGACTTTATGAAGTGGGATCTGAGCCAGCGTGACATAGGGCTACTCACAAAGCCTAGTCGAATGTGGTGGCAAATGTGATAAAAGGTAGCAGAACATGTGAAATGCAGTTGCTAGGAGCAATTTCAACCTCTCGTGCGGGGTCTTCCTTTGCAAGCTTCGCTTTAAAAAACAGTAGTGAAAGAATGAATGGAACAGAAGAGGAGAGAGACTCTTCTTTCACTGCCACACAAAAGGACAGCAAGCAAAGAGTAACTACCTGTGGAACTGCCCACTTTCTGCTACAGAAGGTGGAAAGGTTTGCTGTGGTGTACTGAAAACTGTGTTGTCACTTTAAACTTCAGGGACGCTTCCTGGTTCTGTCTGCAGGCTGAGTGCTTTGTAGGCAATTGTGCAATAACTAGGGTTGCCAAGTCTCCAGGATTGTCCTGGAGTCTCCAGGAATGAAAGATTAATAATTAATTAAAGATTACATCATGTAATGAAACCTCCAGGAATACATCCAAGGAAAATGGGCAAGCCTTGTAATAAGGGCCTACCAGCAGTCTTCAGAGAGCCAGCCTACAGTCAGGTGGAATGAGTGCTGCCTCTGCCTTAGGGAGCAGCCTGCTTTGTCTCCCTCTGTTTTGGGGTTCTTGTGTGTTATCATTCTGAATTCTAGAAATGAAAGTAGCATTACAGTGCAAACTTTTAGCTAGAGTATTTATGTTTTTATCTAACTCCCATGTGTACTCCAGGAAACATAACATTTACCAAAGCACAATCTTAAACCCTCTTCACCCTAATGCTCCCCCTAATTTAGCTACCTCAGCAATTCTGGGCAAGCGGCAACATTCTTGAAGGGAAAGTTGGGTTTTGCCTGCTTTTCTCTGCTTGCATGAGTCACTTCTACACCCTATTCCTGTCTTAGGTCTTTCTCTGAGTCGAAACAGTTCAAGCAAGATATGTGTTTTAATACAGCTAAATATACATGTGTATATCTAGGAACAAAAGTATTTACAGGCTGGGGGACTATCTTGGGAAGCAGTGACTCTGGCAAAGATTTGGAGGTTGTGGTGGATTGTGACAGGGTGGCACACACTTTAAGTGCCTCCTAGCAGCTGGGTGTGTTATTGCAATCTTTTTCCTGCTCCTGGCACCTTCTGTAGGTTGCCAGCCTGAATAGGCAGGTTTTCAGTAGCTCAGCCCTCTGGATAGGTCACTCAGTCAATATGGACCCCTGCCAGAGTAGCAAAGAGATCACCAAATTGTCTGCCCTCACCAGGGTCTTCAGCCCCAGCTCTGGGTCCTTTAAATCCAGCCCTTCTCTTGGACTTCTAAAGGAGCCTTGTCGTCTTCTCAGGGCTAAGGCAAAGCTTTTGATACAATCTCCCACAGTATTCTTGCCAGTAAGTTAAAGAAGTATGGATTGGATGAATGAACTATAAGGCATAGGCATCAACTTCCCCTCTTTCTCATGGTTGCTCGACCCCACATCTGCCCCTGGCCCTGCCCCCACACCACCCCTTCCATGAGGCTCCGCTCCTGCCCCACCTCTTCCTAGTCCTTCCCTGCCCCCATTCCAACCCCTTCCCCAAAGTTCCCACCCCAACTCCACCCCCTCCCTGTCAATATTACAACCCCTTCCCCAAATCCCTGCCCTGGCTCCACCTCTTCCCCGCCTCCTCCCCTGAGCATGCCATGTTCCCACTCCTCCCCCGCACCCCGGAGCATGCTAATGCTGCCAAACAGCTGTTTGGTGGCGGCTGGGTGGGAAACGCTGGGAGGTAGGTGGAGGAGCGGGGATGCGGTGCGCTCAGGGGAGAAGGAGATGGGGTAGGAGGGGAGGAGAGCTTGACTGTCGGCAGGTGCAGAACACCCATTAATTTTTCCCTATGGGTACTCCAGCCCCAGAGGACCCACGGAGTAGGTGCCTATGCTATAAGGTGGATAGAAAGCTGGCTAGGTCATTGGGCTCAACAGGTAGTGATCAATAGCTCGATGTCTAGTTGGCAGCCGGTATCAAGCGGAGTGCCCCAGGGGTCGGTCCTGGGGCCACCTTTGTTCAACATCTTCATTTATGATCTGGATGATGAGATGGATTGCACCCTCAGCAAATTTGTGGATGACATTAAGCTGGGGGGAAGAGGTAGATAAGCTGGAGGGTAGGGATAGGGTCCAGAGTGACCAAGACAAATTGGAGGATTGGGCCAAATCTGATGAGGTTCAACATGGAAAACTGCAGAGTCCTGCATTTAGGAAGGAAGAATCCCATGCACTGCTACAGGCTGGGGACCGACTGGCTAAACGGCAGTCTGCAGAAACGAACCTGGGGATTACAGTGAATGAGAAGCTGGATGAGAGTCAGCAGTGTGCCCTTGTTGCCAAGAAGGCTAACGTTAGATTGGGCTGCATTAATAGGATCATTGCCAACAGATTGAGGGAAGTGATTATTCCCCTCTATTCAGCACTGGTGAGGCCACACCTAGAGTATTGTGTCCAGTTTTGGTCCCCCCACTACAGAAATGATGTTGACTAATTGGAGAGAGTCCAGGGGAGGGCAACGAAAATGATTAGGGGGCTGGGGCACATGACTTATGAGGAGAGGCTGAGAGAACTGGGATTATTTAGTCTGCAGAAGAGAAGAGGAGGGGAGATTTGATAGCAGCCTTCAACTACCTGAAAGAGGGTTCCAAAGAGGATGGAGTTAAGCTGTTCTCAGTGGTGGCAGATGACAGAACAAGAAGCAATGGTCTCAAGTTGCAGTGGGGGAGGTCTAGGTTGGATATTAGGAAAAACTATTTCACTAGGAGGGTGGTGAAGCACTGGAATGGGTTACATAGGGAGGTGGTGGAATCTCCATCCTTAGAGGTTTTTAAGGCCCAGTTTGACAAAGCCCTGGCTGGGGTGATTTAGTTTGGGTTGGTCCTGCTGTGAGCAGGGGGTTGGACTAGATGACCTCCTGAGGTCTCTTCCAACCCTAATCTTCTATGATTCTATGAAGAGGCAGAGCAGGGGCAGGGCCTTGGGGGAAGAGGCAGAGCAGGAGGAGCTTCCAGCGCTCCTGCTATAGTGTCCGGGTCTCAGAAATTAGAAAGTTGGCAACCCTCTTTTAGCATAATGCTCTGGCTTGCTCTGTCAGAGGTATCCAGGCAGCCATTGTGAATGTTTCAGTCCTGTGAAGGAGCCATAACTTTAACTGCAGTACCCCAAGGGTTCCTTAGGATCTGCCCTGGCTGTAGGAAAGAGATTCCAATTTCCGGCCATCACACTGTGAGATGTGAAGCATCTCCCTCTCTCTCTCCTTGCTAGGACTTTGTCACTTCTTAGACATAAAGCACTGGCTCAGCAATGATATGGCCCTTTTTAGCTCTTGTATACATCTAAACACATACATGGTGTAAATCTCAAGGTAATGCCGGGAACTCACAACAGCAGCTTCCCCCAGATGCCTCACCCCCAAACTGGTGCCTAACTGACTGGTTACCAGGGTAGCCAGAGTCCCCCCCAATAACTGCCACTCTCTGTGCCAGCTGAGTGGCCTGGTGCTGCAGTGGCAGGGTGAGGTCCCTGCAGAGGTACAGAAGCATCTCCTTCCTGGTTCTGGACTGAACAATCTACGCCGAACTCTCACCGAGCATGGTTCATCAGCGGATCTCACCATGCTTCGCAAAGGAGGGCAGCACCATTAGCCTCGGTTCACACGTGCACAGAAAGAGATGTGACTTGCCCAAGGTGACCCAGCAGCCTGGAGAATGATTTGGTCCCACCGCCAGGGATCGCAGGTCTGGGCCCGACGCAGTTCTCCACCTAGTGAGCCAGGTGCCGAAGTACAGCATGGATCTGGCACTCCTGGGGCTGCAAAGGCGTTCAACCATTGCAACAAGAAACCTCTCTGCTCTCGGTCTCTGGCTCCTCACTGACTATGCCAAAATACCCTCCTCTGCCCCCTGCATTAGCATCAGATGCAGCTGCTTTTCCAAAGCACCAGCAGTAACCGTGCCAACAGGGAACAAGAGTTGAACAGTCCCCCTGGCCTCCATGTTGAGCGAAGGACTGGGAAATGATGCCCATCCCATCCAGGGTTTTATGGGAATTTTGACCTCTTCTCCCAAAAGCCCCCCGGGCTCCCAGAAGGCCTTTTGAAATGTCCCCAAGACATGGCTTCAGGGAGGGGTGCCACATACCATGGGCTAGTTACTCAGAGGGTAGTGAAATGGCAGCTGTGGCGTAAAGCACAAGTGTGGGCCTGGGACAAAAGTGCCTGGCTAGTAGTGACACACTGCACCTTTGGCACTCCCATAAGGTCCACTACCAGCATCTCAGAGCCCTCATGTAGATAAGACAGAGCATTGTCGTATAGGTTATAGAGAGCACTGCTCCTGTATGGTGTAGACAGTATTGATGGTTGGAGGTTTGCGGGTAAGGTTGTTAGTTTGGGTTGGTTGGTTTTCGTTAAGTAATGCTATCCGCCTCCTTTGGACTTTCAAAACATCAGGAATATCAAATCTAGTCTCCTTAGATTTTGCTGGAAGACTTGTTGGGGGCCTCAGATAAGATCTAGACAGGCCCGTCACTGCTGCATTGAAAGTACTGAATGTTTACCAAAGACTTTCTTTCTCCCATGTATTTATTAAGCATTGGAGTTAAATAGTGGAGCATTGGCGAATCCGAGTGGGGAGGGGGAGACAATACCACATTGTCTTCAATCCAAACAGCTTTTAATCCAATTCGCAAAGCTGCCAAGTTTTGCATCATTTCTGGTACTGTCTGCTTAACAACATAGGCCACAGTTCCCCAGGCCTCTGCACTGGCTCCCACTGAAAAGGGAGTCATAGTTAAGGTCCCATTCTCCATGGGACTGGCCCAAGCTGCTGGAGAGATCATCCCCTCCCTACCCCCCACAGCGGCCAGGACCTTCCACACCAATTGAGGCTACACAGGAACAATTAACCTGTTGACCAGTAGGGGGAGACTCTTACACATTGGAGAAAGAACTTTATCAGCCGTTTTGCATTGCCACCGAAGTGTAGGTGGATTTCATAGCAAAGCACTGAACTTCCCCTGACAAAGGCAGGGGGCAGAGAGAGAGACTCTGCCAGTTTGTCCATCCTAATACATTTTAAATGCTCAAAGAAAAGGAGGACTTGTGGCACCTTAGAGACTAACCAATTTATTTGAGCATAAGTTACTACAGCTGTAGCTCACGAAAGCTCATGCTCAGATAAATGGGTTAGTCTCTAAGGTGCCACAAGTACTCCTTTTCTTTTTGCGAATACAGACTAACACAGCTGCTACTCTGAAACCTGTTTAAATGCTCAGATTGCCTGGTGATGGATAGACAGATAGACAGATGCAAACAGCTCGATCTGGCCACATGCACTCATCATAACTGTGCCACGTTTCTACAAGAGCAGGGACACGAAGCTTGGGTCAGCGAACTGCTTGCTGCACTTGCAGTCCTGTATGCGTGAGTAGATAGTCTTTGCTCCTGTGCCTTGGGGACCAGTGCAAGGAAAGGTGGGTTTCAAGAAGAAGCCCACCTGCTCACCCACCCCAGCACATTTCCACTGGGAGTCGGACATTCAAATGCCGTGTTATGTGGCACCACTTAACAGCACACCACATCAAAGAAAGGGACCAAAGGGTCCGTTACAGACAATGCCCCTACTTCACAACATGCATTTCCAGGTTTCAGAAGGCCAACACCTGAAAACATACCCCAGAAAAATGGGCTTTGGAGTCAATGCCATACCAAGATAGCTCTTTATTCAGTATCTGGGCTGGCAGCGAATTAGAGCTCACACACACACACACAGGTGCATCTGCCGGGGAGAATAATAAAGATACGTTTGCCTTCAGTGCCCTCTGCTGATAACTTGAAAAGTATGGGCTGATTATTCTAGAGCTCTTCCAGAGGACAAGCAGAGGGACTTTTTGCATGGGCTTTGGAGGACAGGATTCAAATTCAATATGATCTGGACAAACTGGAGAAATGGTCTGAAGTAAATAGGATGAAATTCAATCAGGACAAATGCAAAGTCCTCCACTTAGGATGGAACTGTCAGTTGCACACACACAAAATGGGAAATGACTGCCTAGGAAGGAGTACTGCGGAAAGGAATCTGGGGGGCACAGTAGATCACAAGCTAAATATGAGTCAACAATGTAACTGTTGGGAAAAAACAAACATCGTTCTGGGATGTATTAGCCCAGTGTTGTAAGCAAGAGAAAAATGAGGGGGGATGCTGCTTTCAACTACCTGAAAGGGGGTTCCAAAGAGGATGGATCTAGACTATTCTCAGTGGTAGCAGATGACAGAACAAGGAGTAATGGTCTCAAGTTGCAGTGGGGGAGGTTTAGGTTGGATATTAGGAAAAACTTTTTCACTAGGAGGGTGGTGAAACACTGGACTGCGTTACCTAGGGAGGTGGTGGAATCTCCTTCCTTAGAAGTTTTTAAGGTCAGGCTTGACAAAGCCCTGGCTGGGATGATTTAATTGGGGATCGGTCCTGCTTTGAGCAGGGGGTTGGACTAGATGACCTCCTGAGGTCCCTTCCAACCCTGATATTCTATGATTCTATGATATGAGAAGTAATTCTTCTGCTCTACTCCATGCTGATTAGGTCTCAACTGTGTCCAGTTCTGGTGCCACATTTCAGGAAAGATGTGGACAGCCCAGCACCAACCAGACTTTTAATGGCCCAATCAGCAGTGCTGACCAGAGCCACCAGGGTCCTTTTTCGACCGGGCGTTCCAGTCGAAAATCAGACACCAGCAAACCTAATGGTCGCATCAGTAACGGGGATGAGAAACAGCTTTTTTTTAACTGTGCTGTCCATGTGCTATAGAAGAAAGTATAACCCTGAAAATTACGAATTCTCCAGGCACCTGTTAGCCCTAATTCTTAATTTCTTGAATACTTCCAGGTCTTGAGCTTGTGCATGGCCCTGGCACCCTCCTTGCACTGAGGCCATGGGACAAATACTTGGATTTTCTCACCCACCCAATGGTGATCTGAGGAGCCCTGCTGGAGCTGGTGGCTCCCTTCACACTAGAAGATGGCAGGGGGGCGGGGGTATGGAATCCTGAAATTCTCAGCACTAGCAAAGCCCAGGAAATATGCGCACTATTATCCCAAATCCTTAGCCACTGCCTCCCTAATCTACCTCTCTGCCTGACCTCTCCACATCTGTGCAGACTCGCATCTGGCAAGCATCTGCTTTCTAGGACATTTTCTTTGGCTTTTCAGTCACCTGCCTCACAACCTTCCAGTCTGTCCAAAATGCACCCCACAAGGCAAACTTACCTTCCTTGCCTGCTGCTCTGACCACATCACAACCTTTTCCAAGTCCCTTCACTAACTCTGCATCCAAATCTGCATTGACTAGGGGTATGTCTACACAGCAGAGAAAAAAAACCCACAACAGGCCTGTGCCAACAGACTTGGGCTCGCAGGGCTGGGCTCCAGGGCTGTTTCAGTGCTGTGTAGACTTCTGGGCTCGGCGTGGAGCCTGGGCTCTGGGATCCTAGGGGGAGCTGTGGCAAGCAACCAGAGAGCTTGCTATCTGCCTTAATTTCTTCTTAGAGTCAGTTCTCAAGGCAGTGTGTGAGTGGAGATGTCAGTGACAGGGGCTTACCTGCATGCTGCTTGTGACCACCTCTGTTCAAGGACTGGTGGGTACAGTGACAAATATACAAGTTGCACAAAGTAAATATCCAGATTCCACATCAATGATTTCTTCTCCAACAAGACACCAACCAGCAAGGCCCCGACATCTGCAACTGCCCGGTGGAGGAAGACAATAGAACAGCAAACCTAACTATGCTATTGCTAACAGCATGCACCTTGAAAGGGTAAGGAGAAGGGAAAACGGGTTGAGAAAGGCCTCTCCTTGCTGGTGCCATGAAGGAACTGAGCGGTCCTGTCCAGCCAGGAGAAGGTTGGGGACAGACCCCTAAAAGGGAGAGTTCTGTACCTAATCGCCCTAAATAGCTGAGGTCTCAAGGAGCCTAAACAAGCCTTAGCTGTGGAAAGATTCCCCCTCCCCGGAGATTTCAGAGGAATCTAATTAATAGGGCGACCAACTCCAGGGGTCAGAGAGCTGTCCAGGGAGCAGACAATCCAGCCGCTCACCCCCTGGAGCGTGCCCATGTTCTGGCACTATTGGCCATGTGCTTACCTGTACCACACGGTGTAGGCCAGGTGTTCAAATCATTCTCACGAGCACTACGCTACTGACCGGTGCCATCTGGTAGCTGCCCCATCGTGCAGGCAGGCAGCTAGGACCTGATAGCCGTTTAACGGTTCTAAAGGAAAAAGAAATTGTGAACGTCCCACTGGGGCCATGAAGCAATATCTAAGAGTCCAGGCAGAAACCCAGAGCTATGATGCTCTGGCTCAGAGATAACCATGCCCCTTGCTGAGCTGCCACCAGCCATGAGAAGTAACAAATTGACAACATTCATAAGAATATTCTTCATTTCCAACCGTATCACTCATACCCTCTGGCATAAAGCGTCTGCTGTCTTATTAACGTCTTTTACAGTTTTTTAGTGCTGAATCCAAGGTGAGACAGGGGAGGGGGAAGAGGAGTGAGTGGAGACCAGTTTATTTTAGGAACTGGGAGAACACAATGGCAACGATTTATTGTAGTTTCAGAAACAGGATTTCTTTGCTTCGTTATTGCTGTTTGACAGAGGTAATCACAAGGGCTGATCATACCTCTATACACCAGCCCGTTTCCTCCTGCCTGGGCCCCACATGTTGCAGGGAAACCCATTCACAAAGGTTCTAACAAAAATAGGTTTGGGATCACCTGGCATTAGAATGACAGGAGTTTTTGGCCCCGAATCCCACAAGCTGCTCTGCACAGGCAGAACCCTGTGGTGACATGGAGGCCCCTGGATGTCAGTGAGGCTCTGCATGGTATAGGGTTCTGCCCACAGGGAGTAGCTTGTAGGATCGGGGTTTTCCTTACCATGAGTCCCACTGCACAGGGCTTAGAGGGAGCCATAAAAACCACTACAGCTGACGTCCAAGAGTGCTTACATGCATAACAAGGTCACAGTATGAATGGGAATAGCAGGACGTATTGTGGGTCCCATGAGGAAGCTGGGACTCTCCCCAGCCCAGCTGACATTTCTAAATCTGGCAGGTCACCACTGAGATTCACAATTGTACAGGCTAGAACCACTCCAGTGGCCTAGTTTGACCTCCTGCCGACCACAAAACTGTCCCTGGTCCAGGACTGAATACCACCCATGCTGGGACTGAGATCAATGTGTGGTTTGTAGAGAAATTCCAGATTTGGGAGCAAAAAGGAACTATTTTGTGAGACTACTTTGTTTAAACGGCAGCTCTTTGTGGCTGTTGAGATATTTAGAAGGCGATCCGTAGTCCCGGTGGAGGCAGATTAGCAGGCAGGGCAGATGAGGTGGCCAGAAGTTCAAATGCTCATTTATCCCACAGTGCTGCAGTTTGACACATGAATGCCACTTCTGTATATAACCACGAGAAGGGGAGGTGCGGGACAAGCACTTTGTCCTGAGTCTGGGATTAGCCATCTTCTCAGTTATGCTAATTGTCCCAAATGAGAATCCATCACACTTCTACTCCACGCTCCCAACACCCTACACGCTGTATGTACTGCCTGTGGTCCACAAAAAAATCCACAGGGGGTTTGGAGTTTTTAAACACATTATGATGACTATTTTTGGTATCTCACCACCTGTATATTCAGGCTCCTTTTGTTACAATGAGTCCAACTGCACAGGGCTAAGCTGGAGCCATAACCATGTCTGAGAGTGATGTAAAATAGCTTTTCTCTGTTCTGAAAATGTCACAATTCTAAGGGCTGCTGTCTCCAACCTTTCAGAGCTAGAAGTAATGGTATGTGTTCCAGGGGGAGATGGGAATCTGCTCTTTATGGCAGTATAAATTTCACACACACACACACACATTACATTGGCCTAAGATTTAGGACAGGCAATAGTCAGTCCTGGAGCAGTGACAGGTTTCAAGGCTGGGATCTGACAATCAGGACTAGAAACGGGACCTGGGAAGGCAGGAGCCCCCAGCATCCCTTTTAATGGTAAAAACATGTTTGTAGCCCTGCTTGATTAAAAGACATCACAGTGTTCTTAGGACCATAGGAGTTGCCATAATGGACCGGACCTGAGGTTTATCTAACCCAGTCTCTCATCTCTGAGAGTGGCCAGGACCAGATGTGTCCAAGGAAGGTGTAGGAACCCTGCGATGGCAGAAATGGGACAGTCTTCCTCCCACATTAGGTCCCATCCTGATCTCGAATAGCCAGAGAGATTGACTTAAGCCGTGAAGCCGAGGATTAGGCATAGAATAGCTTGTGTACAAAACAGCTATGTCAGGCCATCTGCAATGTAATTATAGTTGGTCTTTTTGCAGAACAGAGCAGTTAGGTATTAAGGTAATCTAACCTTACAGATGGAGAAATGAAAAGTACCGGTATGCTATCCCATGTGAAGATCATAAGGGCCCATTATGACCATCCAGCCTGACTTCCTGCATAGCACACGGCAGAGAACTTCACCCAGAGGTGACTGCAATGACGGGAATTATTCTTCTCTGCCATGTAAATGAAGCAGTTTTAGAAAGAGGGCCAGTCTCAATTTAAGAATCCCCATCATGTCAAATATACTGTAAAATGCCTGGCCTGGACAGAATGGCAGGATGATGGGGCAGGGTGGAATGGTTTTACTGACACTTATTTCACAAGATTTGATTGCGGGACTTTTGTCACTCATACATAGGTAATGCAATTAATCCTGATCATGCCATGAAAACCTTCCCCGCCGCCAAGGGTACGGCATATTACCGGCAGACAGACGTGTACTTGACAAGTCTGTTATTGTTCTCCTAAATGTCAGAGGGCCAGGTTCAGGTTGTGCTTTGGTGTGTGCTCCTGAGAAACCGGAGGTGTACAGTGTGCTGAATTGTCCAGTGGACTGACTACCTTTGCTTTCACAAAGGTTAGGCAGCTTTCAAAATAACCAATTTAGTCACTGACCAGGGCACGCCTACACTGCAATGTAAGCCCAGGATTTGAACACAGGTTCAAGCCTAACCTACCTTCCATCTACACACAAATCACTCTAACCCAGGGCTTGGACCCAGTGTCCCAGGACCTCACAAGGGTCCAAGCCTGGGTCAAGCCAGGACCCAGGGTTCAAGCCCTATTGCTTTGCAGTGTAGACGCAGCCCCACTGGATTCATGCTCTGGGAGTCCACTAAAAGTATCCCACAATCCCTCAGGCCGACTTTCTTTTTCCGCTGGTTAGTCCAGTTTGGTGGTTAGTCAAGCTTTCCCACACTGCACCATAAACAAAGGGCTAGAGTGGCCACTTTTTGGGAGGGCAGTAAGAAGTCTGGGATATGTGTAGTTGGACTCAATCCCACATAATGCAGTGTAGACGCTGGAGCCCCAGGTTGGAACCCAGGGCTCAACAATTCCTATTTAGCTGAGCGATGGAAACAAAGTCTACTCTCACTTCTCAAAGTTCTCTGCTCTCCAAGGGGATACTAAGTGACAACTCACTCAGCTAATGGCACGCAAGATCAAACCATCAGAACAAGTTTCACTGGCTGATCAGTGATCCCGAAGACAAGATGTTGTTTCCTAGCAACTCCTGAGATCAACTTAACCCTTTATGGATGTGATGGTGTAGCTGGAGATCATCAGCATCCTAGTGTGAATTTTAGCTGTGGTAATGTGCACACTGTACACACACACACACGCACTGCATGGAGACTCCATGAAGTGTCTCGGTTTGTTCTAGTATCTGGCTATTGCATATATGTATAGCCCGGGGTGGGAGGGGGCATTCCAAGGGGAAAAGAGTTGATGCCTGTGACTGACATATACATGACCTAAGCCAATGAGAATTATCATTTAAGAACACACAGGAATAATAACAATTTAGACCAAACAGAGGCAGCAAAGATGTGTTATGATTTCTGCCAGGCTATCAGAACGTCTCGCATGCCCAGTGGATTAAGGATGATGGAAGAGAGAAATGCCTCACGCCAATTAATTCCGGAAGTGTAATTAACATGTGGGCCAGTTCTGGATGATCCCAAGCTGTTAATGAACCATGGCACCACTTTAAATTTCTGCAACGCCCCACCGTCTTATTATTAAAGCCAAGAGTGGGTGCTGTCAAAAATATCCCTTAAAGGGAAAAAAGGGAAAGAGAGAGAGAAACGGGGAAGGAGTCATCTGAATGAAATATGCTAGATTAGAGTTTGCAGGATAAAGATAGTAGGGGAGGGGGGAGGGTATGAAATGTGAAATATGTGTGTGTTTGTGTGTGTGTGCACACACATATATATATATTCTCTTTTGAAATGACCTCCTTATGCCCCATCCATCAGCCTGGGGTTGGCTTATTCTAACTAGCAGATTCCTTTCTTCTGTATAACAGGCCCGTCAGACACAATCTGCATGCCAATTATTGGAACAGACCCCCTGATACTGAAAAATGGAAATTAGCTGTCAAGCGAAGGCATCAGCAGCCCGGGTTTGGATTGCCTGCTCACTTTCTTTCCCTCAGTCTGTGGCTCATATACATTTGCACTCCGTTCTGTGGGCAGCCTTGACAAGGGAGCCCCCAGTGGAAAAAGTAATCTAAAATAAAATAATAACAAAAAAAAACCTGAGCACGTTTTATTGTTCTTGGTATGAGTTGCCAACATTTGGGGCACAATGCAAAATTCACCAGAGGGCAAGAGCCATTCAGGGGAGGGGAAAAAAAGGCGTTCTGATAATTGCATTTTGGTGGTGGGCAGACCAAGTGCTCCAATAAAAGAAAATGTTAACGTAAGGGCAAATGGATCAGGCAAGCAAATGGTTTGCACACTGGAATCAGACTCACCACATTCCCACTCAGCCATGCGAGAATCTCAGATCGTTTGGTGTGTGTGGCAGGGAGCAGCTCTTGGGTGTTACAGGGGTGGCTTGTTACAGGCTGCTGCTAGCCCGTTGGAACAGATTGTCACAGACCTGGCTGCTCTGCCCTGATCAGCAGAACCATGGAGTGGCTCAAGCTGACTTGTTTGCTGTGTAGAGCAACACCCTTGGAACGTTCTCTCTCCTAAGCGTGGGGTTCCATCTAGGGGCATTTAACATCCACATCTCTGCTCCCAGCCTCTGGGAAGGGCTCCCAAACATGGAGAAAAGATGAGACATCCCACTAGATTTGTATAAAGCCCTTCCCCCTCCCCCACCTCCAGTTGCAGCAATCCTCCAGCACAAGAAGGCTGCCAACAGCTACTGCATTGATTCCTATCTTGGCCAGAAGGGGGTGCTCCTTCAAGTGATGGGGCATCCACCCCCCACTGGCAGAGAAGAGGTTAATAGAGCCCTAGGGAGACTGCGCAGAAAGCAGCCAATAGGAGAGGGGCTGTGAGGAGCAACCAGTCAGGACCCAGCAGGCCCGTATAAAAAGAGCTGCAGGGCCAGACTCAGTCAGTCACTGCCTGGAGCTCAAGAAGTGAGGACTGTGTCTCTAGCAGGCTAAGAGACCTGTGGTAGCTTGGACAGAGCTACTGCAGGTAGAGACCAGGGGAGCAAGAGGAGTTCCTGGCTGGCTGCTGGGAATGGGTAGTTACAGGCCCTGAGGAAGGGTGAAGAAGGTGCTGGAGCCATGGGGAAGTGGCCCAAGGAGACATAACAATGGTCAGATGAATTTTAGGTGCAGCAGGAGGCTGCTATCCACAGGGTCCCGGGCTGGGACCTGGAGTAGTGGATGGGCCTGGATCCTCTTACACTCACCACTGGGCAAGTAGCAGGATAACTGACTACAGTCACCACTGGGGAAGTGGCAGGACTAGGAGCTAAACTCCCCTGGAAGGGGGGATACGGACAGTTACATGGTTCCTGAGGCTGTGAGAGGGGCTGCAGGTGGATGGCAGAGATGTAGTGATGGTGTGCAAGCTGCAGATGGGGGATGTCAGCCTCTAGCTAATCCCCAGAATGAGCAGGAAGAGGTGCCAGTCTGGCAGTGAGAGTGCCCGACCACCAAGCTACTGGCTCCGCTGAGGGGAAGGACACCCTCAATCTCTCCTGTTGGTGCTCATCCACTTTGCAAAGATAACTTCATATTGGAGCAAGGAGTTGATACCGGTTCTCTCCCATCCCAGCTGGGTGCCCTGAAAGTTGCTCTCTCTCTCGTGGGCCCAGTCTCCCTCTGGCCCAATGTATAGCAGTTGTGCAGGATGTGTGCTGGGTGAGGGGAGTGATCATCCTGAGCTTACAAGAGACTGACTTTGGCTGGCTAACAAAGTTTGGGCTCAGTGAAGGAAAAGGCCTTTGACTTGGGGTCAAGGAGCTGGTTCTTGCTCCCCCAGGTGAAAACCCTGTACTATGCATGATATGAAGATCTCTATGGCAAAGTTCGACTTGATGAGAGTGGCCATCATACAGGCCTAGTGGGGCTGGCAGGACGGAGCAGACCTGGCTGTTGCAATACTGAGCAAGCTTTCCAGCGCTTTGGACTGCTGAAATCCCAGCCGGCTGCACCTCGGAGTAGGCCCTGGAGGAGCCATTCTGTCAGGACCAGGGCAGACCAGAGATGCCCCTTGCCTACCTGGGCAGACTGACTGGGTCAGTGGTTAGGGCTTTTGATTGGGCGGTGGAGAGTTTGTGGTGAGATAGCATTCTGGACAGTTAGCACTTGAAACCGGTGGCAATGACCAAACCCCTCCTGGAGCAGGGTGACCAGATGTCCTGTTTTTATAGGGACAGTCCTGGTTTTGGGGACTTTTTCTTATATAGGCACCTATTAGCCCCTGTCCCATTTTTTCAGTTTTTTTTTAACTTCAAGATCTCTCTCTCAAGCTTTATTAAATTGTGACATTTAAGTTGATCAATTTCATACCTATATAAAAAGGGTTTCCCCCACATTTCTTTGGAGTGTTCACCTTTTTCCCTAAACATAAAGCATATTCCTGTGTGCCATGTGCCCAAAAGACTTTGATGCTTGCAAGGTGTTGGGGGAAGGAACCGCCGGCAGGGGTGACCAGGAAAGTTGTATTTTTATTCCCCAAAGCCAGTGAGACAGCATGAGATTAGGGCTGTCAAGTGATTTTTAAAAAAATGAATCATGATTAATCACACTGTTAAACAATAGAATACCGTTTATCTAAATAGTCTTGGATGTTTTCTACATTTCAAATATAGTTATTTCAATTACGACACAGAATACAAAGTGTACAGTGCTCACTTTATATTTTAAGTATATGCACTGTAAAAATAGCATTTCTCAATTCACCTCATACACGTATTGTAGTGCAATCTCTTTATCATGACAATTCTTCATTTGTAAGTTCAACTATGTGTTTTATTTTTGAATTCAGTTTTTTTTAATAATGTTAAACTTTACAGCCTACAAGTCCACTCAGTCCTACTTCTTGTTTACCCAATTGCTCAGACAAGCAAGTTTGGTTACAATTTGCAGGAGATAATGCTGCCCACTTCTTGTTTACAATATCACAAGATATTTATGTGCCAGATGCACTAAAGATTCACGTATCCCTGCATGCTTCAACCACCACTCGAGAGGACGTGCGTCCATGCTGATAACGGGTTCTGCTCGATAACCATCCAAAATAGTATGGACCGATGCATGTTCATTCTCATCCTCTGAGTCAGTCAGATGCCACAAGCAGAAGGTTGATTTTTCTTTTTTTGGTGGTTTGGTAGTTTCCGCATCAGAGTGTTGCTCTTCTAAGACTTCTGAAAACATGCTCCATACCTTGTCCCTCTGATTTTGGACGGCACTTCAGACTCTTAAACCTTGGCTCAAGTGCTGTAGCTATCTCACATTGGTACCTTCTTTGCATTTTGTCAAATCTGCAGTGAAAGTGTTCTTAAAAGAAACTGGGTCATCATCCGAGACTGCTAGAACATAAACTATATGGCAGAATGCAGGTAAAACAGAGCAGGAGACATACAGTTCTCCCCCAAGGAATTTAGTCACAAATTTACTTAATGCATTATTTAACTAGCATCATCAGCATGGAAATATGTCCTCTGGAATGGTGGCCGAAGCATGAAGGGGCATACGAATGTTTAGCGTATTCAGCATGTAAAGACCTTGCAATGCTGGCAACAAAAGTGCCGTGCAAATGCCTGCTCTCATTTTCAGGCGCCATTGTAAACAAGAAGCGGGCAGCATTATCTCCTGTAAATGTAAACAAACTTGTTTGTCTTAGCGATTGGTTGAACAAGAAGTAGGACTGAGTGGACTTGTAGGCTTTAAAGTTTTACACTATTTTGTTTTTGAGTGCAGTTATGTAACAAAACAAATCTACATTTGTAAGTTGCACTTTCACGATAAAGAGATTGCACTACAGTACTTGTATGAGGAACTGAAAAATGCTGTTTCTTTCGTTTGCCATTTTTACAGTGCAAATATTTAATCAAAAATAATCAAGGGAAAAGCTCAGACTTGCAGATGGAAGCAGGACTGAGGAATTCTGAGGGAAGACTGGGTGAGGAAAGTGGTCAGTGGAAGCATGTGACTAAAAGAACCAGGCAGAGGAAAAGACGGGCTAGTGAAGGAGAAATAGAGCTCAAGAACAGGTTTGCAGAGTTTGAAAATGAAGAAGGGGCTCAGCAGGTAGTCACTGAAGGTGGAAGGGCAAGGAAGAAGAGCGGCTAGTCCTACAGGAAAAGGGGAAGAGTCAATAGAGACTACACCAAATATGAGCCCCAGGAGGATACAGGATGGGTTGAAGATGATTACAAGGGAGAATAGGAATGGAAAGAACTTGCAGCCAGAGGGAACAGGGGATAGACTGGAGAATAGCACCATCACCAGGAAAAGGCAGGTCTATGTGATTGGGGACTCTTTACTGAGAAGAACAGACAGGCCTATAACCAGAGCTGATCCAGAGAATAGAAGGGTGTGCTGTCTTCCAGGTGCTAAGATACGGGATGTAGACCTGAGGTTGAAAAAGATCCTAAAGGGAGCAGGAAAGAATCCCCTAATTATCCTTCATGTCGGAACAAATGATACAGCTAGATTCTCGCTGGAAAGTATTAAGGGAGACTATGCTAGGCCGGGGAAGATGCCTAAGGAAATCGAGGCTCGGGTGATCTTTAGTGGGATTCTGCCTCTTCCTAGAGAAGGGCATAAAGGTGTAACAAGATTATGACTATCAACAGATGGCTTAGGCAGTGGCGCTATAAGGAGGGCTTTGGGATGTATGGCCACTGGGAGGCATTCATGGACAGAGGACAGTTCTCTCGGGATGGACTTCATCTGAGTAGGGAAGGAAATAGACTTCTAGGATGGAGGCTAGCAAAACTGATTAAGAGAGTTTTAAACTAGGAATTTGGGGGAGATGGTTGGGAGATGCCCAGGTAATCTCCACGCCGGATTTTAGCATTGAGAGGGAAGAACACGAAGTAAGAAAGGATACAGCCGTGGGTAGGAGAATGTATATAAGGAGGAAGGGCAGTGTGGATACCAGTCTAATAGGTTATACTGGCTGTAGAATGACCGTGCCTAATAGGGTACAGAATGTGAGTGAGGCCAAACAGCAAAAATTAAGATGTTTGTTCACCAATGCAAGGAGCCTAGGTAACAAAATGGAGGAACTAGAGCTACTGGTGCAGGAAGTGAAACCAGATATTATAGGGATAACAGAAACATGGTTGAATAGTAGTCATGACTGGACTACAGGTATTGAAGGGTATGTGCTGTTTAGGAAAGACCGAAATAAAGGTAAAGGTGGTGGAGTAGCACTGTATATCAGTGATGAGGTAGAATGTAAAGAAATAAGAAGCGATGGAATGGATAAGACAGAGTCCGTCTGGGCAAAAATTACATTGCAGAAGAAAACTATTAGAGCCTCCCCTGGGATAGTGCTTGGGGTGTGCTATAGACTGCTGGGATCTAATTTGGATATGGATAGAGCCCTTTTTAATGAAGTAAATACTAATGGAAACTGCATGATCATGGGAGACTTTAACTTCCCAGATACAGACTGGAGGACGAGTGCTAGTAATAATAATAGGGCTCAGATTTTCCTAAATGCGATAGCTGATGGATTCTTTCATCAAGGAGTTGCTGAACTGACTAGAGGGGATGCCATTTTAGATTTGGTTTTGGTGAGTAGTGAGGACCTCATAGAAGAAATGGTTATAGGGGATAATCTTGGTTCAAGTGATCATGAGCTAATTCAGTTCAAACTGAACGGAAGGATTAACAAAAATAAATCTGCAACTAGGGCTTTTGATTTCAAAAAGGTTGACTTTCAAAAATTAAGGAAATTAGTTAGGGAACGGGATTGGACTGAAGAACTTATGGCTCTAAAGGCAGAGGAGTCCTGGGATTACTTTAAATCAAAGCTGCAGAAGCTATCGGAAGCCTGCATCCCAAGCAAGGGGAAAAAATTCATAGGCAGGAGTTGTAGACCAAGCTGGATGAGCAAGCATCTCAGAGAGGTGATTAAGAAAAAGCAGAAAGCATACAGGGAGTGGAAGATGGGAGGGATCAGCAAGGAAAGCTACCTTATTGAGGTCAGAACATGTAGGGATAAAGTGAGACAGGCTAAAAGTCAAGTAGAGTTGGACCTTGCAAAGGGAATTAAAACCAATAGTAAAAGGTTCTATAGCCATATAAATAAGAAGAAAACAAAGAAGTGGGATCGCTAAACATTGAGGATGGAGTGGAGGTCAAGAATAATCTAGGCATGGCCCAATATCTAAACAAATACTTTGCCTCAGTCTTTAATAAGGCTAAAGAGGATCTTGGGGATAATGGTAGCATGACAAATGGGAATGAGGATATGGAGGTAGATATTACCATATCTGAGGTAGAAGCGAAATTCAAACAGTTTAATCGGACTAAATCGGGGGGCCCAGATAATCTTCATCCAAGAATATTAAAGGAATTGACACACGAAATTGCAAGCCCATTAGCAAGAATTTTTAATGAATCTGTAAACTATGGGATTGTTCCATATGATTGGAGAATTGCTAACATAGTTCCTATTTTTAAGAAAGGAAAAAAAGTGATCCGGGTAACTAAAGGCCTGTTAGTTTGACATCTGTAGTATGCAAGGTCTTAGAAAAAATTTTGAAGGAGAAAGTAGTTAAGGACCCTGAAGTCAATGGTAAATGGGACAAAATACAACATGGTTTTACAAAAGGTAGATTGTGCCAAACCAACCTGATCTCCTTCTTTGAGAAAGTAACAGATTTTTTTAGACAAAGGAAACACAGTGGATCTAATTTACCTAGATTTCAGTAAGGCGTTTGATACCATGCCACATGGGGAATTATTAGTTAAATTGGAAAAGATGGGGATCAATATGAAAATTGAAAGGTGGATAAGGAATTGGTTAACAGGGAGACTACGGCAGGTCCTACTGAAAGGTGAACTGTCAAGCTGGAGGGAGGTTACCAGTGGAGTTCCTCAGGGATCAGTTTTGGGACCAATCTTATTTAATCTTTTTATTACTGACCTCAACACAAAAAGTGGGAGTGTGCTAACAAAGTTTATGGATGATACAAAGCTGGGAGGTGTTGCCAATTTAGAGAAGGACCGGGATATAATACAGGAGGATCTGGATGACCTTGTAAACTGGAGTAATAATAATAGGATGAAATTTAATAGTGAGAAGTGTAAGGTTATGCATTTAGGGATTAATAACAAGAATTTTAGTTATAAACTGGGGATGCATAAATTAGAAGTAATGGAGGAGGAGAAGGACCTTGGAGTATTGGTTGATCATAGGATGACTATGAGCCGCCAATGTGATATGGCCGTGAAAAAAGCTAATGCGGTCTTGGGATGCATTAGGCGAGGTATTTCCAGTAGAGATAAGGAGGTTTTGGTACCGTTATACAAGGCACTGGTGAGACCTCACCTGGAATACTGTGTGCAGTTCTGGTCTCCCATATTTAAGAAGGATGAATTCAAACTGGAACAGGTATAGAGAAGGGCTACTGGGATGATCCAAGAAATGGAAAACTTGTCTTATGAAAGGAGACTCAAGGAGCTTGGCTTGTTTAGCCTAACTGAAAGAAGGTTGAGGGGAGATATGATTGCTCTCTATAAATATATCAGAGGGACAAATACCGGAGAGGAATTATGTAAGCTCAGTACCAACGTGGACACAAGGACAAATGGATATAAACTGGTCATTGGGAAGTTTAGACTTGAAATTAGATGAAGGTTTCTAACCATCAGAGGAGTGAAGTTTTGGAATAGCCTTCCAAGGGAAGCAGTGGGGGCAAAAGATCTATCTGGTTTTAAGATTAAACTCAATAAGTTTATGGAGGAGATGGTATGATAGGATAACATGATTTTGGTAATTAATTGATCTTTAAATATTCATGGTAAATAGGCCCAATGGCCTGTGATGGGATGTTAGATGGGGTGGGATCTGAGTTACTACAGAAAATTCTTTCCTGGGTATCTGGCTGGTGAATCTTGCCCACATGCTCAGGGTTTAGCTGATCCCCATATTTGGGGTCAGGAAGGAATTTTCCTCCAGGGCAGATTCGAAGAAGCCCTGGAGGTTTTTCACCTTTCTCTGTAGCATGGGGCACAGGTCACTTGCTGGAGAATTTTCTGCTCCTTGAAGTCTTTAAACCACGATTTGAGGACTTCAATAGCTCAGACATAGGTGGGAAGTTTTTCGCAGGAGTGGGTGGGTGAGATTCTGGGGACTGCATTGTGCAGGAGGTCGGACTAGATGATCATAATGGTCCCTTCTGATCTTAGTATCTATAAATATAAAGTGAGCAGTCTACTTTGTATACTGTGTTGTAATTGAAATCAATATACTTAAATGCAGAAAAACATCCAAAAATATTTAATAAATTTCAATTGGTATTCTGTTTAACAGTGCTATTAAAACTGTGATTAACAGCAATTACATTTTTAAATCACAATTATTATTATTTTTAGTTAATTGCATGAGTTAACTGCAATTAATTTACAGCTCTATGTGAGATGTTTTATTTATTTTTTCAGGAAAGACCCCTACACATTTCAAACCAGCCCTTGTGACTGGCCTTAGCACCTGGCAGAAGGGTTACACTCAAATCCACCCAGCCACCTCTCTCAGCTCTCCTGGTTCCCAGTTCTCTTTCTGTGAAACGGGCTTAAGCGTGCTACTTTGCACTTGTTCATTTGTACATGCTCCAATGCTCTATGGAGGCGAGAATGGCTGGCTGGCCTCTTTTCAGACACAGAGTGACCGAGGCCCAGGAAGAATAAGCCACTCCCACGTCTAGGGCTGCCAACCCCCAGGATTGTCCTGGAGTCTCCAGGAATTAAGATGACGTCATGTGATGAAGCCTCCAGGAATATGTCCAAACAAAACTGGCAACCCTATCGATGTGCCCTGCACAGCGTTCAGCACCATCACTATGAACACTGGTCAGAGATGCTAAAAAAGCAAACAAATCTACACCAAATAAGAGCCAGATCTGAGAGCTGACTGCAGGTCTGTGGGTCAGACAGCCAGTGCTTAACCTACTAGACAACACTACCTCTCAGCCAGTTTGTTGAACTTTTCTTTAGTTGCTTCATATGAAAAATGTGTCTAATAATGCTCTGTTATTGATTATGGTCATTGGATTAGGCCTGCTGTTTGAAACAGGGAGGAGGATTGCCATTTTTTTCCCCTTTTCAATTTTGAAATGGGAAATCAAAATTTTGACCAGCTCAACAACTGGTAGAAATATGAAAGGAGAGGGGGAAATCTGTGCAAACTTTGCCAAGTATTTTCTTTTTTTCCAATTTCAAAATTTCAGTACAGATTTCTGATTCCATAATCTTTTGCCCAGCTCTATTCGAATTGTGCCCCCCAAGCATGGTAGGTGATTGACAAATCTAAAAAGATAGGTCTTTCCCTCAGTAATCTCACACTCTCATTAAGACAAAGGGGGAAAAAGAGAGGACACACCACTTTTAAAAATATATATTTCTGTTGATTTGCAAACTCAAAAGCTCTTTGCCTGCAGTGCACACTTTAGTCTCCTGAGGACTGAAATGCTTTAGTCAAAGTAGGTGTGTGTGACCATCCCTCCCTGTCAATCTCCAAGGGAGGCCACGCCTCCTCACGGTCATACACTCAGAACAGTAATCTGTAAAAGGGGGAAAGTAGCTGTCTCTAGAACTCAGGCTCTCTCGGCAGGGCCAAGCATTAATCTGCCATCAGGGCCCAGGCCCTTAGGAAGGGCAGAGCCGTAAATGGTCTAGCATCCTAGCTCTGGTAGACGGTAGACTAACACATGCCTCCTGGCCTATGGTGAGGAAGCTGCCACCTCAGGGGTGGGGTGGCAGAGGTTAGGGGGACCCAGGCCCACCCGACTCCACTGGGTCCCAGCTCAGGGCAGAGAATTCCACCACGGGGTCAGCAGGGAATCCAGCCACAACATGCTGACCTGCATTCAGGTAGCAATACAGCCAGACTAGAGTCAGCCATCCCTGACCTACTTCCTCCCCTCCCCTGGAGGTGTACCTGAGTCCCAGGGTCATTCTCCATCTCCCTGGGGTACACTGCCAGTGGCAATCCCAGCAGCTCCTCAGCATCAGGCATGTCTGGCAGCTGTAGTGAGTCCTCAGAACAGCAGAGGTCTTCTGCAGGCTCCTGCTCTAGCAGCAGGTTGGAAGCACCTGTCTCCCTCAGCAGCTCCACCTCAACTGAGCTGCAGGGCCCACCTTTTGTATTTCCGGTTCCTGTCCTGCCCTTCTGCTTTCAGCAGGGTGGACAAGGCCTTCCAGGTTCCACCCACCAGGGGGCGTCCGGCTGTTCCCACCTGTCAATCTCCAAGGAAGGCCACACTCCTTGCTACAGTCAAACTCAATCATTGGGCTCAACCCAGAGTTGTTTGGGGTGGAATGCAATGGCCTCTGATGTGCAGGAGGTCAGACTAGATGATCTAATCGTCCCTAAAATATCCTCAAATCTGCCTCAGTGGTCACTGTTGTGCAAGGGTGAGGGGCATCAGGTTGTGGGAACACACTGGGAGGGGGAGCCCCAATAAAGGTATTGAAAGGTGCCATCTGTGTGCACAGGAAGCGAGCTGCACTATAATGTGTGTGTTGAGGAGACAGCGTGTGTACAGGCCGGACCCTGCTGAATGCACGGCAAGGGGATCGCACTGTGTGCATGGCAGGGCATCCTATACCTAGAGGGTGAGCGTGCATACAGGGGGCAGCACAGTGCTCCACTGCAGGGCCACGCTGCCTGTCTGGACCTGCAAGCCCTGCTTGTCCTGGGGTGTTAGTGAAGAGGAAAGTGTGCCCCACACAATGCTCCCCCTCTCTGCACAAGGCAGTGCTCCATCACCACCTGCAAAGAGCCATGAGAGTGGCTGGGCAGAGAAGCCAAGGGTCCGGGGCTGCTCTAGCTGTGTTTCTTGCCCTGTGAGAGAGATTGCTGGCCCCAAGGGAAGTATGCGCACTGCCTATGCCATGGCAGTGACCCATGGAGGCCTGAGGGCAGGCAGTAGCGATGGAGGAGGGTGAAAGCAGAGTACTGGACAGGGGAGAGAATGAAAGGGGAGAGAAGAGGGAGGGTTGATGGGGAAGAGTAGACTGAAGGGCTGATGGCGTGGAAGGAGAGACAACACAGGGAGAAGGGGACAGAGAAATGGAGAGAGGAGGAGAATTGAGAGTGAATAGGAACACACTGGAAAAGCTGAGTGCAAAGGAGGAAAGCAGCAAAGGACCGTGCCAGAGGGACAGGCAATGTGCCACGCTTCCCTGGGAGCGACCAGCAGGAATTGTCCAGACAGCTGGCAAGGATCAGCCCACAGAGCTCAGCAGCCACTGGGCCCTCTCTGCGTCCAGCACTCTGGGTTAAGACTAAGGGCAGTGATTGCGCGGCTTGGGCCTAGCTGGGCGAGACATGTGAGCTGGAGGAAGCCCTGTGCACTCCTGCTCCAGGACGGGGAGGAGGGGTTTTTTCTGCTCCCTTGCTGTCCAGGTGGGGGAAGAGGCTGTTACTGCTTTGGGCAGCTGATTGCTTTTCCAGCTGCAGAAGCTTCTCCCCACAGCCACCTCTCTAAACACATTGTGCCCATGACCGGGGCCGTGCCACAGGCCCCCTTCCCCAGTTGAACTTGCCCACCAGGCCCTTCCCTTACAGCAGCCCGGAAAGCAATCAGATGCTACTGCCTGCCAATAACCAGGGCATGCAGGCCCACCCCCTGCCTCCCTCTCTGTGCTGTAGCAGACCCCCTCTCCTCTGGAGCAGGACTCTTCCCCACGTGCCCCACCCCCAATTACTAATGTACTCACAGGGGGCCGTATCCTTGCAGTGCCTGACAAGCATCACTTAACCTGCCTCACTGCCACGTAATAACCTCATCTATCAACCTGGACGAGACTGTAGGGCCATTGCTGGGAGGGGCTCTCTTTAAGCAGCAAATGTCATTATCCAAAGTCCCCGATCCCCTTGCTTGATATGCAAAAAACTCGCTGGCTCCCCAGAGTCCCGTGCGGAGAAAATGCCCCGCAAAATGGACATTTGTCATGTTCTGCATGCCGATGCATCGCCCAGGAAATGTGAATGATTATATCAGTGGCGGTGGGCCCAGCAGAGCCAGCCTGACACCTCGTGGTACAGTGAGGAAACACACCTCTTCAGGAGAGAGGCCCAGACCAGGAACCAGGGCAGCTGGACCCTCTGGCGGGGAAAACCTGCTGCATCTGAGAATGGTCCCTTGTGGGTTAGGGGGTTTATCTACCTTCCAAGGAACAGTTCACTCTTTCCCTCGTGGAGGTATTCACCGGGGTCGGCCTTACCTGCATGCCTGCTCTAGGCCAAGAATATTTCTGTGCCACCCCAAAGGGTAGAAAGACAAAATGCTGATAAGCGAATGCGAGTGGCTCCAGCCGCACAGGCTGCAATGTAAGTACATGGCCCCAGGCTTCCAGAGATGGACAGCATGCGGTCAGCTTTAATGACACGAGCAGGCCCATTTGGTCCGGGGCACCCCTGGAGATCAGAGGTAGGCGCTCCGGCAATCGGCAGAGGCAGGGCCTTCGCTGTACGCTTACTGGGGGGCGAGACTCTCTCAGTGTGCATACGTGCAGCTCCCAGCAGGATGGGGCCCTGATTTCCTTTAGGGCCTCTCTACACCGTTGGAACACGAATAGTTAACCATGAGCCATACGAATAATTTCCCACCACAGGCTCTGCATGGGCAGGGCCCTGCTTCCACCTGAGCTATATCCTTTTCTGCTGTCCCCCCATTTCTTCCTTCCTTCCTCTTCCCACATCGTTCGTTTCTCTCACCTGTTTGCTCTCTCACCTTCATCTCCCTTTTCTTCCTCTTTCCCCAACCCCACCTCTGTCTGGCTCTCCCTGGATCCTGTCTCTCAGCTGAGTCTCCCTTCCTCCCGCCACGCAGGCACAAGATGTCTTGGTCACAAAGAGGCTGAGCTACCAAAACTCCCTGGCTGCCCCCACAGAAAATGGGGCGGCAGCTCTCTATCCCTTATTGGGATCCTTCCCCTCTTGCTCTCGCTTTCTCGGGTTCGTCTCGACTTCCCCCTCCTAGTTCCTCCACAAGTCTGTCCCCTGTGGGCAGCTCTCTGCTTTAGCATGGCTGGTGTTGTGATGAGGGCTCAATCCTGCCGGTGGGACGGGTGCGCAGCGCTGGAGGAGGCTGGCACGACAGGCACAAGGCCCCGCATGCTACCACCTTTGGTAGGTGGCCAGTCACCATTCATTCACGCAGCTAGTGCCAGTCCCCCAGTTCCATATCCCTGTGGCCAGTGCTCCTGCCACTCACAGCCCGATCCTTGGGCTGCATGTGCCTGCCTCCAGGTGAGGGACCAACTGTAGCTGCAGCCATTGGAGCGAGTGACAGGGGCCCTCTTTGGAAGCAGGGCAGGTGACTGAGGCCAGGAACTGAATACACAGGCCCCCAAAGGCCACCCCAAGTTGCATGGCCATGGAGAATCAGGCCTGGGGCACTGGGAGCCAAGGCTCCCAGCAGGACTAGCCAGGCAAGGGCTGGCACAGGGCAGGGAGGGGAGCACTGGTGCCACGGGGAGGGGAGAGGCTGGCACAGGGTGTAGGGTTGCCAACTTTCTAACTGCACAAAACCAAACACCCTTGCGCTGCCCCAAAGCCCCTGCCCTGCCCCTTCTCTGAGGCCCCACCCTTCAGCCCCCCTCCCTCCATCGCTTGCTCTCCCCCATCCTCAATCACTTTCACTGGCCTGGGGCAGGGGGTTGGGGTGTGGGCTCTGTCTGGGGGTGTAGGCTCTGGGGTGGGGCCAAGGATGAGGGATTTGGGGTGCAGGAGGGAAGAGGCTGGCACAGGTCAGGGAGGGGAGAATGGTAGCAAAGGTCTAGCCCCTAGCAGGAGTGAGGGGTGGCTGCAGGGTGCACCCAACCAGGGCCTGACCACCAGAGCCACACTGTTTGGAAATAAGCAGGACAGGGAGCATTGCATCAGCCACTAGCTTTATTCACAGACTCCACTCAGTTTCCCTGGCAAAGCAGGGGTGTCAGCCCCCGCCGGGGAGCTGCCCCACCCCTCACTCTACAATGCAGCGGAAGGACTGGACAGTGGGGGACACAGCCCCCCAATCAACGGGCTTGCGGTACTCCCCCTTCTCCAAGAGGTACTGTCTGCCCCGGAAGTTGGGGTGCTCATAGAATACCCAGGCCCCCTCCAGCACTTTGCAGGCGTTGATTTCCCGGATGCGGAACTCGTCCAAGACCGAAGGGCAGTCCTCTGTGGATTCGTACATCTGGCCACCAAAGTCCCCCTTCTCAAAGATCTGAATACGGTGCTGGCCTCCACTGGACTGAAACAGGAGATAGAGAGTCACACGTTGCTGGGCACAGCAGCACAGTTCAAGCTCATTCTCCTCTCGCTATAGAAACTGCCAGGCTGAATCAGACCGGAGTCCAGCATCCTGCCTCTGGCAATTGCCAGATGCTCCAGAGAAGGGTAAAGGACTCCACAACAGGCGGATGTAGGGTAATCTACCTCCCAAGGTTTTGTCCTAATCCCTGGTAGCTAGGGATTGATTTACACAGTAGAGCAGGAGGTTCTGTTTCCCTCCCAGAACTCCGAGTAGCATCAGCTGTTATACCACAACCCCCTTGCTCATTGCGCTCCTGTGCAAGCTCCTTCTTCATGTCCCAGTGGCTTTGGATGGAGGCTGCACGATGCTGCTGGCCATGGAGACCCTGGCTTTGCATGGGACTGTGCTGTTTATGAGCATCAAAGGTGGACAATTAAAGGGGCCCCATTATGCTTGAGAGGCAAGAAACCTCCCTTCTCCCCCTCTCCCCCCAACTTCGGGGAACGCACTGATGGGAACGTAGTGACTAGGAGAGGATAGGGGGAGGGAGAAGAGGTAGCTCCCAGGCGTATAAAATACAGGCCCGACCAAAACAATCAACTGGCTTTCCAGTTCACCTGAGTTAGTTTATTGCTCCTCAAGGTGCCCTTGGGCTCCCCCAACCCGTCTGGAGTTTACTGCTGTGCCAGTACCAGCTCCTCCACTGCCCAGAGGCATTAACACGTAAGCATGGCCCTGCAGGCTCAGAGGGTCTGATTCTCCCCTGCTTTACACCTCATGTAGTCACTGGCCCATCTGCAGACAGTGCCAGATGCTGCCATCCTGCTATGCCAGCGTTAGGATCCCCGGGTGGAAGAGACTGGATGAGGGGCCGGGCAGGGCAGACCCAGGCTCAAGGGGGCAGAGCCAGGGCACTGCTGGTGATGCATAAGAGATGCACTTTGGCTGGCACCAGCTGCACTTCAGTGTTTTAAACTGATTCCCTCTGTGGGGGAGGTTGACTGATTTAACCCTTCCGGTGCTGCAGGTTTCAGAACTGGAGCTGCAGTGTGGCCCAGGGCAATAAGGAGTCAATGAGATGGTGACAGCCTGTACTCGCATTTCACGTGTACAAGGCATTATATTTGCTGAGATTTCAAGCACTGAATAGCCTTAAGCGCTACAAGAGTGTTAATTTCCAGCTTCCTGTGCAGCCTGGCCCACCTCATCCCTCCCTCCCTGGTCTGTTACCAGCACCAGCCTGAATGCCACCATTTCCCATAGGGGTGATGAATTGCCTCTCCTCAGGGCAGCCTGTTCCTCTTGCCCTCCCCACCGGAAAGGAACGCTTCACTGCTGCCTTGGATGCGCTGGAGTCCCATGCCCATGTGGGGAAGTTTCCTATAGCTCACACTCATCTAATGCCCCCCTAGCTGAGTGCCCCCATCAGCTGGCTCTTTCAAGCACTGATCACAGTTGAAGGCAGTCACATACCACTACGAGGCCTTGGCATTGGTGAAGGCAGCACGGGAGGCCAAAGACTCTAAACCAGGTTGCAGCTGACTGGGTTAATAGTCAGAATTACAAGTTAAATACTTCCACCCAGTGTTTAATTATAGAATATCAGCAGGGCTCCACCACTGTTAAAGCAAGCGGGAAGGGGCAGCTCTTTGAGACCAGTGGTAGGGGAGGTGCTGTCCTCAGGGGCCCACCCAGCTGTTCCAGAGCCCCTTAGAAGAAGGTATGCTCTGGCTAGAGAATGCTGGAGCAGCTGCTCATGCCCCAGTCCTGCCTCTGGAAGATGGAGGCATGCAGTATTTAATGGGTTAGATTTCCCTCCTCTGGCAGGGGCAATGCTCTGGACACTAGCTGGCTGGACACTGGTTTATCATCTCTTAGTTTACAGTTATTGGTTGCTACAGGGCATCACTGTTAAGCACACCGATTGCCTGCAGCATTACGCTGAGACATGGCCCCCGCACCTGCTCCGTGACCTGCGTTTTTAGGGATGTTCTTTATTCCATACTTAATAGTTCATAGGGCAGCTGAACTACAGAGCTACAAAGCAGCATTTGATCAGATAAAAACATTTCCAACCAAAACATGCAGGACGATGCAAAGGGGTGCTCTATACCATCAGTGAAACACTGCTGAGCTGCGTCCCTTTCAAAATCAGCTTTGGCCTGTACTTTTGATGCTCCTGGCTTTTATTCCCTGCCAGTGGAGAGGGTAACATAAATGCCAGATGAAAGCTTCCCTGCTCTTCACAGGCTAGTCATGGCAATGGGTTCCTCATGCCAGCAGGCAGAGCATAAGTGGCAAAGCCTTCCTTTAAAAGAAGGGCAAAAAAGCCAGCCAAGCTCTGTGCTCTCCTTTGAGAGCCATGGGAGCTTTCAGTATAGACTGAGGAACGGGGATGCCCTGGGAAAACTGCCTGCACTTCACTTAGGGTCCCATTTGCCTGTACTCAGGGGTAGACACCTTAATTACCCTGTCACACCCTGCCAGCCTAAGTGCCAGGCTACCCCACATTCCCTTCCTCTAAACTTCTGGAAGGGAACCAGCCTTCCCGTCCACCTTGTGTCAGCTGTTTCTTTCGCACCACTATTGAGCATTCTCTGCCCCTTGCTGACTCAGCAGGTTGCCCACAAGGTGAGCTGGTGCCAGCACAAGCTGCAGGATAGAGCTCACTCCCACTCCTGTGTAAGAGCGGGTAAGCATGGATTCCTCAGTGAAGCAGGGGCACCACCAGTATTCCAAAGGCCAGGCCCTATGCTCTGCGAGTGCTAGCAGGAGCTACTTAAATGCTTGGATGGAGCAATTTGCAACCAGGGTAGAATGAGAAATCTTAGATCCAATGTTCCTGCATTTAGTGCAGGTGCCTGAGGTGAGACTGTGCTTAAAATTCCCCTTTTGTACTCTCTAGTCTTGGGCAGTTGAGGGACTGCTCCCCATGCTCTGCTAAAGTTCCTGAGAAGCAAGAACAGCCCTCTGTGAGCTGGAGCTGTTCTTAGGAGCCATTTCCACCCACTTCATTGCTCCTTTCTGCCTCTAGCATGGGGCAAAGGGGACTCTCCCCTCGACGAGTAGGGGACGCTGCCCTCTACTAAAAGTCTTGTATCAAAACGCAATTGGCTTTATTTAACATCCTCGCTGTCCTTCCGAGCCCCTGCTGCAGACAGCGAGCTCCATCCATGCAGGCCACATACACGTCATGAAGCAGCTGGAAGTTTGACTGAGTGAAAGGGATGGAGCCTGTGTCCAGCTGAGTCAATGGGGAAAGCAGGCAGCATGCTGACTCGTATCTCCAAACATACTTTGAATCCCTAGGAAGAGGGGGCAAGAGGTTTTGTTTTCAATCAACTTTAACTAGGCAGATGGGGTGGGGGATTTGTGCACAGGCAGGCACCTGCAAGCCCTCACCAGCAGAATGCTCCTCAGGGAACCATCCCCTTACCTACACCCCACCTGTGGGGGTGGGGGACTGAGCTACTGCCTGCCAGCCAACTCCTCTCTCTAGTGCCAGTCGCACTGAAACTGAATGACCAGGAGATCGGTTCTAGCAGGGAGCGGAGTGGGAAACAAGCTACAGAGGTTCAGACAAACGCAGGCTGGCACAGGCCGTACAGCGGAGATTCTCTAAAGCAACTGAGTGGGGAGCACAAATCCCAGGGATGGAAATTCCCAGGGGGCTTGTGCCCCTAACTGACATAGGTGCTTAGGGAAACGTCACCCTGCGTACACACCAGCTGCTGCAAGCTGCGTCTGCAGGGAAAAGGAGCAAGGAGAGTAGAGGAGCAAACTCAAGAAAGCAGGGTACAGAGTAACCACCTCCCCTGTATAAATTCCAAACCCCAGCTGCCTAGAAGCAAACTGCAGCAATGTTATTTCCAAACAAAATTACACCGACACCTCAATTGTTAGAGGTATCCACTGAAACTTACCTACAACCTGCCCAAAGCAAACTGCTGTTCTCACTGAAATCAGTGGGGGAGTTTCTCTTTATCTGTTGACATCAAATTTCTTTGCCCCACTTCACAGGGCCATGGGGAAGCTCAGAGCATTTCCCTCTGTTATGGATTAGACTGAGCTGCAGCAGCGTTTCAATAGAACTTCAGCTACGTACTACATGAAAACACTGCAGCTTTCCTGGGAAGGTTTTCTTACTCTCCCAGCCTTCCCAGGGTTATGGTTTGTTCACTTGCCCCTAAGACTGCAACCTTCTGATGATGCAGAAATTGTCCCATGTGACCTGTTGGAATTCTGTTACCTCGTTCTCAACTATATCTAGGAATATCCCACCCGTGTGTTACGGAGGAGGAGCAGCAGCAACACGTGTGCTTTGGGGGAGACTGGGGAGAGGAAGGGAAGGTCAGACTTACTAAGTGAATGGCTTTGCATGAGCTGAGGCGGTCATTAAGGCCCATCCAGCGCTGGTACTCGGGGTACTCGCCGTGGGTCAGAACGAACATGTTCCCTGCAAAGTTAGGCCGCTCATAGACAACCCAGGCACCCCCCTCCACTCGGATGGAGTTGCAGCGGCTTAGGTAGGTGTGAAAATCAGGGCAGTCACTGTCACACTCATAGCGACGGCCCTGGAAATGCTTTTCTTCATAGAAAGTGATCTGAAACACAAGCAAAGCAGAGAGAGGGGAGGTTCCTTCTCCCAAACAGATGGTGACGGCTCGGTCGATGGCTCTTGGGCAAAAGCAGCGAAGAGTCAGGCTGAGGGGGTGAGAACTGCAAGTGCTGTCACTGAAGCAAGCATGTGTTAGTTGAAACTGCACCATTTGAACAAGGCTGACTCCTTAGCTACTGCCTTTAACATAAAGGCGCATCATTAACCATGAGCAGTTAAAGGGGACTGCCCTGGGAAGAAATGACGAAGCTTATTATTATTAGAATGGTTTGAATGACATTCAAAGAAAGATGCAATAAAAAAAATTGGAGTGGGTGGAGAGGGAAGTGTTGCTTTGGTTTAAATTGCGTGCTGTGGGCCCAATCCTGTGACGCCTCATGCCCACCAATAGTCCCTAGAAGAGCGAGTAGCCCGAGGGAAGGCTAGCTTTTGTAACAAGAACTGTAGGGTTGGCACCGCTGTTTGCAACCCAAACGCCACAGTCCTGTTCTAATTTTGAAGAATGAAACAGTCTGTTTTCATTGGCCACGCTAAGGGAAATGCAAAAAGTAAACAAACCATCGAGAGGGAAAAAGTTAGTTTGGTTCACATCAATTGTCATTTTAATTATTTCAGGGATGGTTAGTAACAGAGGTAAAAACATTTAGGCTCCAGTCGTCCAAATACTGTGTGAAAAGGGCTCCTCGTGTGCTTTAAAGCTAAGCACGTGCATGTTTGCATAATCGGGCCTTATCTATTAACTGCATGATTTTCCCTTTCATAGTTCTCAGAGTCTCTATATATAACACACAGCAGCCTGTTTCCACATCCTATGCTATAGTGCCATAACCTGGCCATCTTTTTTTTTGCCACTGAAACAAAGTTTCAGAAGTGAAATTTGTAAGATACATTTGACTTCCCTAATCAAAGTTTTGTAGTCAGAGAGAACAATTCACTGCTCCTGTTTGCAAGCTGTTTCCCATCCCCCTTCAAACATGATCACAAAGAGAACTGAGAACCCCTAAAGTTTATGTCCACAGGGCAAAGAATGGACTAACAATAAACATCAGTATGTTTAGTCTTAGTGAAAAGAGCTCATAGGAATGTGTAAGGAACACGCTCCTCCCCACGAGCCCTCTACTAAGCTCCTTCACTGCAGGTGGGCACAGATCATTAGTTCAAGTGAGATGTCTCAGCTCTAACCAGCAGGGAAGTGGCACAGCAGGGAATTGAACTCAGGTCTCCCGAGTCCTAGGCAAGTGCCCTAACCACTGAGCCATCCTGCCTCTCAGAGGACACTAGAGTCTCCTGCTCCACAGAGTTTAAGTTACATTAGCAAAGCAGTGAGTGAACCTTTGTCCTTGATCTTTAGTCAGTTACTGTCCACCAGCAGGCTCAGCCCCAACACCACCAGCTGTCAGACAAAGCACCTTTCCCCTTGCTTAGAAGAGCTTAGGTTCCAGAGGTGAAGTAAGTTCTACATGAGCAAATTCTTTTGCCCACCTGATACTGGGGCAGAACTCTGCCTGCCTGCAGTGCCCCATTCTCATGCTGCGATGGGACTCAGAGACAGGAGCGGATGACAAGAATATTATTGCACAGCATGCCTGTGCAGTGTCATTGTGCCCGTTTTACATACGGGCACACAGAGCAATGAAGGGTCACTCCAGCGTGTCCCCCAGTGGGAGCAAGAAGTTCAGAATTTGGCTGTATGCCCAGGGTCACTCAGCGAGGCAGCACACAACTGGGAACCAGCACCCAGGCTCTCAGTCTCATGCACTTTGATCCCTAGGCAGAACGTAGGGTTGTGAGCTACATCCCTGTCTGGTTTAAACCTGCTACGAGTCCAAAGTGTAGGGCCTGCTCCCACCCACACTGAAGTCAGTGGGAAAGCTGCTCTCAACATCCCTGGGTACAGTACTGGAGTCTGAGGGTAGGTCTACCCAGCATTTTGGAGCATCAGACTTGGGCTTGCCGGGCTCACGCTAGTGCTCTAGAAATAATGGTGCAGACAGCACTTTGAAGCCGCAGCTCGGCTAGGGAAGGGTGTGGGCTTCAGAGCCCTAGTGGCTCCTTCAAAGCACTGTCTGCACAGGTATTTTTAGAGTGCTGGCACAAGCCCTGCTAGCCCAAGTTTGTCACCCTGGGCTGGGAGGCTCACTCTAAACATACCCTGAAGAAGCTCAAGTGTCTGGGCAGTGCCCTCTTTGGCAGCATTACACATTTCACACAACTGGTCTCCCCCCGCCTGTGATCAGAGTCAGGCATCAGCATCCCAGCAGCCATGCTGTACTTCCTTCTCGACAGCCTGACTATGGAGCATACACTGGTGCTGGCTGCTAGCTTTGGAACTCAGATGCTTTGCAGACACTCAGGGCATCTTCCCGCAAGCTTGCCACTCTCTTCACGGCCCAGCAGCTCTCCCCAGTAAGACACCGAGGAGAGCATGAGGCACTGGGGCACATTTGAAAGTCTCCCCAACAGCCACAGCATTCGCCTCCCACCTCCGCTCTCCTGATGTACTGTAGTAGAAAGAGAAATATCCAGTGTGAAGAAAAAGGGAGGAAAGACCATCTTTGTCACTCAAAATACAGCCCTGTATTTTAAATAGTCGTTTTATCTCTCTGAGCGAGCTTTCGGTTTGAAAAGCTCCTGTCCCCAGTGGAAAAGCCACGTACATTTTTGAATCACTTGCTTTTTCATTGATCTTCTTTCAGAGAATTAACAGACTATTCTACCACTGTGCTAAATTCTGCTCTATTACCCTAAGCTCCTGCTACATTTCTGCCATGTTTGTAAACAAGAGCAACTTCCTAAGTTGCATCTTGTCCCCTCAGAAGGATACACAAACAAACTTACCCTGGTTCCTGTTTTGGACATTTTCCGTTCTAGACACTACACCCCAATTGCTGCAGGAATTCCAGAAGCAACTGCGAAGGGCCAGAATCTGGGAGGCCCTTTTTATAAGGCTCCTTTTGTACCAGACATTCGCTTTGTCATGAAAATGGGATCCAAGAATTAAGTCAGTGATGCTAGGGCTAGGGATTGTTTCTAGAAAAGCAAACAGGATTAGGGAATAAAGGGAGGCTTCATTGTACGCTTTATTTTTTTGCTATTGCATCATCAGGGCAGAATGGTCTGCTGAGTCAGAACACCAAAACAGTCCAACTAAGAAGCCTAGGGGGATGACACAGTTTGGCTGCTCTCTCTGCTTTGAACATTCCAATAAAAGATCACCACCGACTAGGATCCAAGGTTCCGAGGTCCTACGTCCCTCTGTAAAAAGGAACCAAGCCTGTGAGAGGACATTTTCTAACTGTTGCAAGGTGCAGTGGGGAGATCATAAACACATGCTCAGCTGAAAGGTGGGAAGAGAGCTGGAGAGAATGGCCTCTGCTTAGAGGACACTATCTGAAAGCAAGTAACAGGAACGTCTGTGCAGCAGTGATAACACTGACCTGGGGCAGCGTGGCCTAGTGGATAGAGCATTGGACTGGGACTCATTCTATACCTGGCTCTGCCGGTAGTCTGCTGGGTGACCTTGGGCCAGTCACGTCTCTCTGTGCCTCAGTTTCTCCATCTATAAAATGGGGAAAGAAATACTGACCTGTGTAGAGTGCTTTGAGATCTAGGGATCTCTAGATAAGACCTAGGGCATTATTTCTATAGCACCCTCCATTTGAGGGGCTCAAACTGCTGTTAAGAACATTAACAGACATACCCGAAGGAGGGATTTTTATCCCCATTTTACGATGAGGAACGTGAAGCACAGAGGGATTAAGTGAGGTGTCCACAGTCCTACAGGAAGGACATGTCAGAGTCAGGTACATCCTCCTTAGGGACACCCTTACACTGACGCGATGCACTGGGCTAGGTAAATACTTACCACAATCAGAGCGGGGCACAAAGCATGGAACACAGGGGTGCAGATGTCTGTGCCCCCAGAAGTCACTCTGTTATAACTATAAACACCTCTCCAGCTATTGCTGGCACCACTCCAAAGGCTTAGAGAGACAAAGACAGCAGATGAATTTGGCAAGCAGCGCCTGAACCATTCCGCTGTTATTTCAAGTCTGTCAGAACGGATCCATTTCATCCCTTTGATTCCACACGCTGCCGTCTAAACCAGCACACCTTTAAACCCTGCCAACTCCAGAGGCACCCTGGGGCCAATAGGTTGAACTAGATATCTGCCCAATGGCATTCCATTCTCCTTCCTGCCTAATCCTTTAAGTATCAGGGTCTGTGGCTTACACACACTGGTTTTCTGCTAGCATGTGAGGCCACTCACCACCATTAATCCAAGAGTTGTTTATGAAGATTCCAGCATCCAGCCTAGGACCCAGCTTCCACTGAAGGGAGCTACAGTGGCTCGGTATATTAATCCCAGAACTGGATTCCCTTTTGCTATCCCACGTCCCCCATTTAAGTGCTGAGTAGGTGCACATCAGAGCCAACACCTCCATTTCTTCCCTGGGCCTAGGACAGACTTCCACTTGGGGAGGGGGTGGGGGGAGGGCAAGGGATGGGGGAAAGGGAGTTTGCTTGAGTAAGTTGTCCTGTGGGGGGCAAAATTGTGACATTACAAAGCTATGAGAGTCTGTTGCCAAATTAGATTTTAATCATCATCCTGCAAAGGTGTAAGACAGAATCATCATCACCACTTTGGATTGGATAGTAACCTGAGGGTGTAGCTGGGTTTGTCCCACACCTCTAAGAGCCACGTCCAAGTCTTACCTTCACTTGTTACTCAGGCAAAACAAATGCCCACTGATGGCTAGGAGAGTTTTGGCTGAACACCAGAAGGCTAGATCACCAGCTGCTGTCAATCAGACATCACTCCTACACTGAAGTCAACGGAGCTATACCAATTTGCACCAGCTGAACATGTGGCCCCACTGTCTCTCTCAGACCATACCTCAACCCCCTTCTCCCTCCCACTTACTGGCTCCAGGAGCCTTCTGGAAATGCTGACTTATGCATGCATAGTTCCAGATGTCATCGAGGCTAGCACATCAGATCCTTTTATTTTCCTTGTGCTCCACACATTTGGTTTCTCTGTTTCACATTTGCCAGTTGGGTGGTTCTGATAAACATCTCACTATGTTGCATGCAATCAATCACGCAGCAGCTTACCTCGTTTGCCTCACTAATTGTGACCTGGTCACTCAGACATACCCCACAAGCCCCTGGGTCAGCTGACTCGAACGTGAGGGGCATTCGCTGAGGGGCTAAAAATTGCAGCGTAGACTTCAAGCTCAGGCTGGAGCCTAAGCCCAAATGCTAAGCTGACTCAGGCCAGCCGTGGGTTAGTTTTTATCCCCATGTGGACATACACTTGGAGACTGGTTGTCTTGAGAGCAGGAAATGAGGGTGAGACCCACTCCTGCTGATTTTCAACTGTGGGAAGCTGAAATATTGATGACAAGAAACGCTGCTCAGATCAAACTACTGTCATGTCAGGGATGCCATGGCTGATACTATACTCACTGACCTCCAGGATTGAGATGTCTCACCCACTGTTGCTAAGGGAATTAACGTTCCCCCCCCCCCCCCACATGAAATATGACCACGTTTATATGTTATTAGAGCATCACAGGAGCTAGAACCATAGGTGGCTAGTGAAAATATTCTTTGTGGTGGGAAGAAATGAGTCAAAACAGTCAGATGCTGCTCTCCAGTGCATGTATGCAGGTTGCTCTCTCCATCCCAGCCTGTGTGCAGGGGAGGGCTGGGGAGCAATAGGAAAGTGAGCAACCCTCACACGCACAGGGCTGAGCCTAGCTCTCCACTCTGGCCTGTTGACTCTCAGGATTCACAGATTTGCTGTGGCAGGCTCTTCTAAATGGGAGGGGGATGAGTGGGGGGGCTGTAACAGGAGGAGGTTTTGTGAGGCTTGAGTTTATTTGGGGCAGGAGGACAACGTTGGGTGGGGGGTTATTTGGGAGCTGGATGGCTGTGTCTGGCTCCTTTCTCTGCAGCCCCTTCCCTCTTGCTCACTCCTGCCCTGCCTGGCACCAACTCCAGAGCCAGTTCTGCACCCAGGCAACAGCTGAGAGGGCCTTGCCCCCACCACAACAGCACTGGGCATGGCTGCACTCAGGAGGGACTCTGCACCACGCGGGGACCTGGCACACCCTTCTTGCTGCTGCCTCTAGCGACTTTCCTGCTTGTCCTGCTACTTGGCAGGCAGGCAGCTCCGTGCCAAGCCAGCTTGGAACTGCCAGAGGCAGAGCTTCACCCACTGAGCTGGGCTAGGGTTGCTCAGATCTGGGGGGCTGAGCCCCCTCAATCCTTGGCCACCTCATTACTGAGAAATCTTTTCGTAGGAAACATGCCTGACTTGGCTTAAAATTCCATTTATTGACATTTCACAGAAGCAAGGAGGAGGCAAAGAAAAAGACCTAGGCAATTTCATGAAACTTCATCCTTTAAGTGCTAACGCCATCTCCACATAGAAAAATACCTCGAGTTCATTTTACACACTGGAGAGAGGGGAAAAAAATAAATCAAACATTTGATTATCATTTATGAAAGGGAGTAACAAGCTCTTCCCCAGACAGGTGCACACAACAGCCTCATGTCCCTGTGGCCAGTGTCACACCAAGGTGAGTGCCTTCGCAAGATACGTACATGCCCAGAATTTTAACTAGGCACCCACCCTGCCTAAGAGGCCCACAGCAAACCGCAGGCTTGTCTTTGTATCACCGTTCCTTACCACGCAATCCTTCATCTGGTTTCCTCCTGAAGCCAGCTGGAGTTGATGTACCCCAGGTCCTGGAAAGGAGCAAGGTGATGCAGTGATGTCTTGAACAGGGCAAAAAAAAGTGTCCAGCTCATGCTGATGCAGAGGTCCAGATATCCTCATTAATTTGCAACACCATGGGAATGTCTAACCAGCATGACCTCAAAGTATTCACTGGAAACCACTGTCAGCTTGTCACCATCCATCTTCACAACTCTGTAACAAAACACGAGTTCACTCCAACCATGCAATCCAACAATTCAGTGACTTCCCCTCCCCAGGCCAACAGCTTGCTGGAGAAAAACCCAGAGCATGATCAGTTTCATTTAGCAAACTATTTCAAATGTGTGGTGATTGTATCCATACCATGGGCAAGTGTCTGGCTCCTTGTGCATCACCACTAAGAAATTCAAGAGATTATAAGGGAAAGAATTCTTTGAAGTATCATGGAAGTGGCCGCTAAGGGCTTGTCTACAGAGCGATTAATCTGCAGAATTAATGCACAATATGCAAGCTGCACTAATAGTGTGCACAGGGGCTGGCCATGCCTTCTTTCAGTTTGCATCTGTGTGTCCACATGGCAGGGGCTTCCTGTGCACTAAGCGCTTGGCATTCTCGGAGGGTATCCCACAGTCCTTTGCTTCAACGCTAAGCAGGGTGCATGCTGGGGATGTTCTCACTGCATGCAGTGGGATGCATAGAAGGCAGCAGTGGAATTCCAGGACTTGGAGTAAATTCAAAAACATCCCATGCTTCAGCTCTCTCCAGCCCATCATTCCCCTCTTTCTGGAGAGGCGAGTGCCATTTGCAAATTGCTGTCAGCCAGCATGGACCCAGCAATGCTCCACACCACTATGCTGGCAACTGCATACAGGTAGAGGCTGTTTGGAATGTAGTTCAGCTCTCGAGCTGAGTGACTTGGCTTTGTCTTTGGACTTCTGCACTACTGAGCAGATGTGGCGGCTCCAGCAGCAGCTCCTTTGGCAGCAGGTTGGGCAGTGGTGGAGGAACAAGGACGAAGACAAGGATGACAGAGCAACTGCTACTACTGGAGCTGTTCCTGGAGCAGGAACACTGTGCAACACCTTTTCAGGGCTTGGGAAACCAGTGGGGATTGGTAGGAAAGGATCGTTCCCTAGACCTGGGATGACCAGCAGTGATGAGAGAATTTCAGGATGGCGAGGACTATCTTTTTTGATATCTGCACTGAGCTAGCCCCAGAGCTGCAGCGGCAGCATACCAACATGTGGTGCCCAAACCCATAGACATGCTGGTCGCCAATGCCATGTGCAAGCTGGCCACCTCCAAATGCTACTGGTCCATAACCAGCCAATTTGTAGTATTCAGGAGAAAGTTGATGGCTTTTCAAGTGTGGGGTTCCCAAACAGCATTGGGGCAACTGATGGGATCTACAGGCCAACTGCTTGTCCCCCACACCATGGCTCAGAGTGTATAACCAGAAGGATATTTCTTTATGGTGTTCCAAGGGCTGGTTGATCACTGTGGCAGGTTCACAAACATAGGGTGGTCTGGAAAGTCCCACAATGCTAGGCTCTTTCAACACTCAGCTCTAATTATCTGAGTGAATAAAGGAGAATTTGCCCCCAGCATCGTTCTGGATATTAATGGTGTGGGAATTGCTCCAGTTATCGTGGGAGACTCTGCTGCTGCTGCCCTGGTTCATGACCCTATCACCTCAGTAGCTGCAGAATGACAGCAGAGTGTGTACTTGGCCACCTGCAAGGAAGGTGGCACTGTTTGTGGAATAGGTTAGAAGCTGGAGAAAGAAAAACCCCATGCTGCAGGTTACATTTTGCGCAATAATTAAGATAGTAAGTGAGTGGGTGGGAGTTTTTCCAATGGGTGGGAGGCTGAGATGAAGACACTTGCTCAGGGGTCTGAGCAGCCAGCAAAATGCCCAATGGAAAATGGAAACAGTCAGTGCAGGCTATGGCTCCTGGAGTTTCAGGCCTGAAAATGTGCAGCTATACATCCAGCTGTTATCCCAAAGGGAATGGATTGTGAGCTGTGCTGTTTCTTTGATAGGTGGTAGATGTGGCAATCCTTATTTTATCTTGTCTGTGCCTTTACCCTTTTGTAAAAACCTCTGACTTAGTCAAAATGAATGGACTGCCTGTATAAAGTGCATCACTGACTCTTTCTGAATGGATTTTTAAACCAGCAGAAATGAAGCTTTAATTAAACAATGAAACAAAGCTTTAAAGTGACAGTGCAGTGGACGGCAGACTACAACAAGAGGTGAGTACACGCCTCGTTGTTGCCTCTTGTTCTTGGGGTGTCTGGTGTTGAGTGGCAGGGCTCGAAGTTATCAGGGGCACTGGATGACTCAAAAGAGCTACGTTCCCAGGTGCAATTGCTCTCGCTGCCCTGAGCTTGGGTCAGGGAGGAGAGGTAACGTGACCAGTGCGCCCAGTGACCGCTCCAGTAGAGTACTGTACCAGGGTTGTCGAGGCCACGCTGGAGCTATCAGAATTACCTTTGCCCCCTCCCTGTGGGCCTTGAGCATGAGAGGGAATGGGGGAAAAGGCATAGAGCAGACGACCTCTCCAGGATAGCAAGAATGTGTCCGTGAGGGAGCCTGGGCTGTGACCCTGGAAGAAGCAGAACAGTGGGCATTTCCTGTTGCGTTGGGTGGCAAACAGGTTGACCTGGGGAAACCCCCACCTTTGGAAAATGAGGTGTATGACATCTGGTCAGATGGACCACTCGTGTGTGCAGAAGGACCTGCTGAGGCAGTCCGCCAGCATGTTCTGAATTCCTAGGAGAAAGGACATTTCCAGGTGAATGGAGTGGGTTATGCAGAACTCCCACAGCTGGAAGGCCTCCTGGCATAGGGGAGAGGAACGGGCTTCCCCTTGCTTGTTGATGTAAAACATGGCGGTAACTGCTACGCACTGGCCTTGTACTCAGGCCTGAAAGGCCTGGCAGGCTAGGTGCACCACCCTCAGCTCCCTGATGTTGCTATGTAGGGAGAGCTCGTCCTGGGACCACAGGCCCTGCGTCTGGAGGTCTCCCAGATGTACCCCCATCCCAGAGCCGACATGTCCGTGTCAAGGGACAAGGAAGGTTGAGGGTTGTGGATGGGGATTCCTTCATACACTGCCCAAGGGTGGAGCCACCAATGGAGGGATGTAAGGACCTGCCCTGGCACCGTGACCACTGAATTCAAGCTGTTGCGCCCCAGGTAGTAGGCCGAAGCAAGCCATGCCTGCAAAAGTCTGAGCCACAGCCTGGCATACTGGGTCACGTAAGTGCAGGCAGCCACGTGGCCGAGGCGACTCGGGCAACCCTTTGCTGTTGCGGCTGGGAATTGTTGGAGGCTTTGAATTATGTCTGTGATGGCTCAGAATCGGGACTCCAGTAGAAGGGCCTGCGCCTGATACAAGTCTAACACTGCCCAAATGAATTCTATTCTTTGGGTTGATTCCAAGGTCGACTTCCCCAAGTTGAGGAGGAGACCCTGTCGAACAAATGTGCACCTTACCAAACAGATTTGGGATTGCACTTATCCCTTGACAACTGGCTGCTCAGGGGCCGCACTGAGATAGGGGTATATCTGCACCTGTTGTCGACGGAGGAAAGCAGCCACGACCAGCATGCACTTGGTGAACACTTGGGAGGCTGTTGAGAAGCCTAATGGTAGGACAGCGAATTGGTAATGTTTGCGGTTGACCACAAAGAATAGGAAGTGCCAATGTGCGGGACGAATTGCTATATGGAAATACGTGTTCTTCATGTCGAGGGCTGGAGAGCAGTGCTGCGACCTGGAGCGATGCCGCAACCTGGAGCTGCGCGGGGTCGCTAAGCGGCATTGGGACCAGAACCTGTTGCATGATGGGGATTGACGTGGGGATCGGCGCTGCGAGCGGGAGCGCTGGCGCAACCTAGAGTGGCACCGAGACTTTATCAGCAGTGCCAACGGCTGGAGCATCACTGGTTTGCCTCGAGACGGTGCCATACGATGTGGTATCGGAAGCTTGGAGCAAAGAGTGGGTGACCTGGGCGCTGTCATGGCAGTGAGGTCCCTTGCAGCCTCAAAGGTGTCCGGGGTGGATGGCCAGCTCCACTTCCTCGATGACCTGGACCAGAGAGTCCAACGGCACCAGACTCAACGGTCCCCCTTGCGGGGCCAAAGTCGACGGTGCTGTCTCTGCAGACTTCGGCACTGGGTGCTCCTAACGAGGACGTGCCCCATTGGCCGGCTCCAGAGGGGTGGACCTCTGGGACGGAGAGCTGCTCCTCCCTTGCTTCCGGTGCCGCTTCTGCGCCAGAGAGTGGAAGCGATGCTGGGTCCTGCCAGTTTCGGTGCTGGGGAGCGGCGGTGCCACAGGTCTCTGCCAGAGTCCACCCGTGGTGCTACTTCCACCACTGCTGCCGTCACCACGCACCATATGAAATCAGCGCCAGGTCCTGCCGCACCGGCAGAGGCTGAGGTCTAAGTGCCACCTCCATAAGGCAAAAGTCTCGCTGCTTTTTGGTTCTGGGGCAAAACCCCTTACAAATCCTGCACCAATTGGCTTGGTGAGCCTCCCCCGGACACTTTAAACAACCGTCACGGGGGTCGCCCATTGGCATGGGCTTGCTGCAGGACTTGAACCCCTGGGACTTGGACATGGCAGCCCTCCCAAGAAAAAGCAGTCGGGACAGAGGATAAACCCCCCAGCCCAACTGCTAACTACTAATACTAACAAACAATTAAACTAACTAATATGTATAGAGAACAAACAAACAAAGTCAGGGAAATGTGGTAGAACTTGCCAGGCAAGATGCCACATTTCCAAAGACCATCACTGGCTGTAAGAAGGAACAGAGGAGGTGCCAGGTCGGCAGGGTCATATATTGAGCACCATGAAGGTGTCGCTCCAAGGGGCTCCACAGCCAACCTGATGGGTGCTGCTAAGGGAAAAACTTTCTGACGACTGCACACACCTAATTGGAATCAATATGAGCAATCACTCAAAGAATAACATGGCTGGGTCCTGGCTGAGGGCACTGGATTGTCTGTGTGCCCACTCACAGCATGCACTGCAGCAGAGCATTCTGAGCTTGTACAACCTCCCCGAGTTGCCGCCGCATTTCTCTTTCTTCCTCCACAGTGCCTTTTGCCATAGCAACGCTGTCCCTAGCCATGGTGACACTGTTTCCAGCCACTTCAACCCTCTTGTTCAATAGCTCCTGGTCTTCTTCCCTCTCTGACATCAAATACAATCACCAGCTCTTCACCGGTTTCTTTTTATTTGTGGGGAGGGGGGTCTACAGTGAAAGCTGGATATTTCATCCCAAGTTCTCTGTTTCTTCCCTACCAGCCATAGATAAAGGCCCTGTCCTTGAAGGTCTGGCCACTGCAGGTGCCATTGCTGAGGGAGTAGTGAAAAAACCGAGCCAAGCAGATGTTAGTGGGATTCTGGACAGGCTAGGCTAGCCTCTTTAACACGTCTCTCTCATTCCCACCCCACCGCCTCCAAGATTCTTCTGGTCTTGGTGGGCCCTCATAGCCAGCAGGCCGTGTGTGCATAGGAGGGCTAGATTGGCTTGAGTTGCAGCTGTGCCTCGGAAGCTGAGGGTGGGATTGGGAATTATGTTCCCACTCTGGTTTTGCAATTTGGCTGCACCTTGGAGTTGTTTCTATGGTGTCCAAGGAGTTAGTGGGGAGCATATGGAACGAGCGGGATAGTAATCCGTGGCCTGACTCTCAGTGATGTTACACTGAAGCAGGTGACTAGGCGACAGAGAACGGCCTTATTCACAATGGCAAAGGCACACTAGTGACATACACTGTGAAGTTCTTCACCAAGCTGGTCCCCCAGAAGTGTGGCCAGAGTGGAGGGAATGCCAGGGCAATGACTGTGCATCTATCCCAGATAAAGTGCAGATGGGGGTGGGGGTGGAAGTCAAGCAATTTCTCTGGTTCTACTTTATCACCCCTGCAGACATGCTGAAAGTGTAGAGAAAAACATCAGGTTCTGCACTGACTGTCCGAAGCACGAACTGCTCCAATCCTCTCTCTATATAAGCCTGTGGAAAGACATTAAAAGCTGTATGCTATCCGTAAGGTGGACCTCTTTCCTGTACAAATGCATGTTTATGCCTCAGCAGGGAGCTGTAGGAGTAGTGCTTTACAGGCATGCAATGCCCATGTCATCTGAGAATACTAACCAAACCCCTTTGCCCAGAGCCATTGTCCCAAATGGTTCAAAGTTGTACAACTGAGTGTTTTCATTATTCCAATATGCTGCGGGAGGGGAGCGAGGGAGTGAGAGATGGAGTAAAGACTGCAGCTGTGCCATGCTGCCAGCCACTATTTTGAGCAGATGGACAGGGTTTTGGGGGTGAGGGGGGAGCTCGTATTTGCCAGACAGGACAGACAGGAGAAAAGAAAGAAAAGAAAAAAGAAAAGTTTTCACCTGAGACAGAAGCCAATTGTTCGGCTGGAGTAGACACCATTTTGAAAACGTGGGATAAGAAAGGGAGGCAGGTACTGGAGATTTGGAAAGGCTCCCAGCTCCCACCTGCCAAAAAAGACTGTAGCCATGGGACACTTGGATCAGAAGCTAGCACAGTGGTGTCATATAACAATAATACATTGTAAAGATAGATCCTATGGAGGGCATGTAATCTGCCTCTCAGTCTCAACCTGGTTTCTGGCTCACCCACATAGCCAGAATTAGGGTCCTGATTCCTGACGAGATCCTGACTTTCTGGGGAGAGCCCCTCACTGCCCTCCTCATGTTCCTCCTCTGATGACTTTTGCCACTTGTCTGCAGTCTACAGAGAGAGCATCAGGGTCCACAAGCTCCTTGGGCTTGGTAACGATGTAATTGATCAAAAGCCCATCCAGTTCCTCAAGAAATAGGCAGAATACAATTCCACTGCTGGATCTTTTCCTGGCACCCCTGGCTTTAATATAAGTCTTCCTGAGCTGTTTGCTCTTTATCCCACACTGGTCAGCATCCTGGTTATGGCCCCTCATGGACCTCTACTTAGCAATGTCCACAAAGAGATCCTTCATCTGGTGGCTGGCCACAAGAACTTGCTGCACTGATCCCCAGGTGGCGATGAGATCTGAGGCACAGCAAGGCTCCAAGTGGGTGCTCAAGGCATGTTGTAAAGGCTGCTGGAGTGTGAAGGAATGCCGATATATCTGAATCCAGGAGCAAATGGGAAAACTCTGTTCCCACGGCAATTTTTAAACAGGGAAAGGAACATCCAGTCAACTTCACCCCAGAGCAGTGGAGGGCGCACAGGTAAACAGACCGATCAATAATGGACACACGCACAGCAATGTGGGATACCAGCTGAATAACTGCCAAAGTAGCGCATGGCAGCACTGCGTGCATACAACCAACTGCACTAACTCAATCGAACATAACACACTTTGAAAGAGGATTCCAGAGTTTGTGGTATAACTGCGCTCTTAGGAATTGCATCATGAGTGCACAGGCATTTTCACACCAGTCTGACTTGAGCTACTGTGGATGAAGCCCTCAGGTACCAGGTGAGCAGCAGGAGATGAGGGCAAGTAAGGGCAACAGAACAATTAGGCTGTTCTGACTGATTTGGTCTCAGACTATACCTGAAGCACATATCTTGTCTATGCAGACACATGCAGGCTGGTCTGTCAGAGACAGATACTATACACAGACCAGAGGCATAAGTGAAGTACTTCAACCTCATTTCAAGATTATTCTGTCAGAAACTGAAATCAGAGACCCATAAAGAGCTCTTCAGCCAGAAGGGCCATGGGGACGGAAGGAAGAAGTGGAGTAAACAAGGGAGCAGATAGAAGCTCAGAGGAGGTTTTGGCTCCTAACTGAAAACCAAAGCCAGATCTCAGGCTGTTGGGAGGAGGCCCACGGACAATTTCACACTCATTGTTCCCATCTGGATACCATGTGCACACAAATGTATGTAAAGTAGCATGACAATTTCTCTATCATGTAGCAGGAGAGAAACTGTCCCAGTACTCACCCTTCCTTTCCTTCTGTTAAAGGAGAGCATCCTATCCTGCTGCTTGCTTGGAGCCTGCTGCAGGAGGCACGAGGCTGTCCAGCTGCTGACGATGTCCTGTGTGAATTAGCCATTCATAGAATTTGTTCTCCACCAGCACCTGGAACTGCTTCCTCTGATCCCTGAAACCCACCAGAACATCAGCAACGTAGCAAGTGAAGTACAGTCTTGTAAGCATTCACACCACACTTCCAAACATCTCTTCTTGGGTACTCAAATGAGTAGCCTTTTCCATCCTCACTGAAAATAAGCAACAGATCTACACTTACCACGCCTAACAAAGCCATTGGATTTGTTTCCCATACTGCCCACCTGGGGAAGACTGAATTCACCTAATAAAAACTATTAGTTAGAATACCTCTGAAAGAGAGACTGCTGGCGTTGAAATAAGCCACGCAGGACTTCCCCACACTGCTGTTACTGTACCTCTGACCTGTAGGACTTCTGCCCTAGGATTCTCAGAGCACAAACAGGAAATTATACCTAAGGCCATGAGTCTGTCACAAAGGTTAGGGATTCGGTGATTTTGTGTGACCTCTGCGATTTCAGCCCCAGGTGGCGGAGCTCCGGTTTCCGTGATTTACTGTTCATTGCCCACATCCTGTGACTTTTACTAAAAATACCTACATCACATAAAACTTAAGTCTATACATGTCTGCCATTTGTAACCCAGGCAAAATGTAAATAGTATCGCCAGAGAAGTGAGTGACACATTAACCCCTATGCTACTTACCCAACCCCTAACGTCAATGGTATTAAATCACTCACGTCTGAAGTTCTGCCTTTACTCAACAAGACACACACACACAGGCACTGGAGGAGTCAGGTTTCAAGAATAGACAGATGTAATGTAGCGCAATATAAACTCTGAATCAAAGACTGTCAGATACCAACGCTATTCTCCAATCTATGCAAGTCTTGAAGTCTGCACCGAGTCCAAAGAGCACCTTGATCAAATGTAGTATTCATGACAAGGGACTCTTCATGCACTAAACAAAAGAAGGACTTGACAAATCACAGACCAATGATACCACTCAGTTTCATTGGAACCCTGGCTTCATCTAACTAAACTGAGGACTGAGATCATCCAAAATTAAACAATTCAGAGAAGCTAGGGACTCTCTCCATGACTTGGCTTACTGACTCCAAATCTAGAAGCCACAGGCTGAGCCCAGATCAGGGAAACAAAAACCAGCTGAAACACAAGCTATTGTTGCTTCCTTCTCTTCTAGCCTTTAAAATTGAAGATCCAGAGTTCTACTCGCACTGTGGGTTTGTGAAGGAGGTAATAAGAACAGCCATACTGGGTCAGACCAAAGGTCCATCTAGCCCAGTATCCTGTCTTCTGACAGTGGCCTATGCCAGGTGCCCCAGAGGGAATGAACAGAACAGGTAATCATCAAGTGATCCATCCCTTGTTGTTCATTCCCAGCTTCTTGCAAACAGAGGCTAGGGACACTTCACAGTATGGTTTTACATCCCTGCCCATCCTGGCTAATAGCCATTGCTGGACCTATCCTCCCTGAACTTATCTAGTTCTTTTTTAAACCTTTTTATAGTCTTAGCCTTCACAACATCCTCTTGCAAAAAGAGTTCCACAGGTTGACTGCATGTTCTGTGAAGAAATACTTCCTTTTGTTTGTTTTAAACCTGCTGCCTACTCATTTCATTTGGTGCCCCTAGTTCTTGCATTATGAGGAGTAAATAACACTTTCTTATTTACTTTCTCCACACCAGTCATGATTTTATAGACTTCTATCATATCCTCCCTTAGTTATCTCTTCCCCAAGCTGAAAAGTCCCAGTCTCATAATTAATCTCTCCTCATATGGAAGCTGTTCTATACCCTTAATCATTTTTGTTGTCCTTTTCTGAACCTTTTCCAAGTCCAATACATCTTTTTCGAGATGGGGCAACCACATCTGCATGCAGTATTCAAGATGTGAGCATACCATAGATTTATATAGAGGCAATATGATATTTTTGTCTTATGATCTATCCCTTTCTTAATGATTCCCAATGTTCTGTTTGTTTTTGACTGCCGCTGCACATTGAGTGGATGTTTTCAGAGAACTATCCAAAATGACTCCAAGATCTCTTTCTTGAGTGGAAACAGCTAATTTAGACCTCATTTTATATGTATAGTTGAGATTATGTTTTCCAATGTGCTTTACTTTGCATTTATCAACATTGGGAGACAGTTTGTTTGCATCAAAATGATACCAAGAGTAAAATCCTGAAGACAGGACCAGCTAAATTCAGAACTGTCAATATCTGGTGTCCTGCACTCCTATCCAGCCAACTGGCATCAAAAGAACATGTTTTAACTTATTTAAAACTTCTTAACAGCCTAGGTGCTGAAAAAGCAGTAAATTGCTAAAAGGGTAGATTACTATGCAAGATAAGCTACAAAAGCAAAGTAAGGCCTAATTAGTAGATTGGAGACTTGAGTGTGTTAATATGTTTTACCTACAGAACTACAAGCTTTTCATTTTGTGTTTAAGGAGTTAACACACACAGTACACATGTGCTTTCATTTCATAAGATCTTTGCACATTTTTTCTGTATTTTATGAGCTTGTAACTCACACACACACACCAGATTTCCTTCAAACAGAATAAGGTGGCTAGAGTTTTCAATACAAAAGCAGGATACCAAATGCTGCCAGCTCCTCACACCCCCAGTGCACTCATGAATAAAACACAGACTAGATCAGTGGTCACCACCCAGTCGATTGCAATTGACTAGTCGATCCTGGAGACTCTCCCAGTAGATCACGATGGCTAGAAGTCGGGTGGTGTAGTGGGGCTGCCACTGAGGCAGGCCTCCTGCCTGCCCCGGCCCCACACCACTCTCGGAAGAGGTCAGCACACCCAGGAGTCTCCGCACGCTGCTCCCACAAGCACTGCCCCCACAGCTCCCAATGGCCGATAATGGGGCACTATAGCCAATGGGATCTGCAGAGGAGGTGCCGGCAGAGAGGGGCAGCGTGCAGAGCCACGTGACCCTCCCTTCCCCCACATCCCGGGCCGCAGGGGCGCGTTGGCCCCTTCCAGGAGCGGCATGGGACCATGGCAGGAAGGGAGCCTGCCTTAGCCCACTGCACCGCAGACCGGGAGCTGCCCGAGGTGAGTGCCGCCTGGTGGGAGCCCACATCCCAACCCCCCATCCCAGAGCCAGCACCCCACACCCACTCCTGCTCCTCAACACTCTGCCCCAGGCCGGAGGACCCTCCTGTACCCAAACTCCCTCCCATAGCTTGAACCCCTCATCCCCTCCTGCACCCCAACCCCCTGCCCCAGGCTCAGCCTGGAGCCCCCTCCAACATGTCAAACCCCTCGGCTCCAGCCCGCACCCCCTCTCAAACCCTAACCACCCAGCCTGGTGAAAGTGAGTGAGGGTGGGGGAGAGCGAGCAACGGGTGGAGTGAGCAGGACAAGGCTTCGGAAAAGGGGCGGGGACTCAGGGAATGGGCAGGGTAGATCCTGGGTTGCCCTCACATTCAAAAAGTCATCTTGGGTATAAAAAGGTTGGAGACCACTGGACTAGATAAACAGACCTCATGCAAGAGCATTTTTGTTCAGTGATGTCAGGTCAAAGAGATTTGTACTTGTATGGACAAGTTGAGTTTCAGAGCATTAAATATACATTCCTCCCCTTCTGGAGGAAGCCAATTACTCACTTCGTTAGCCCTGCCTCTTTCACAGTTTTTTGCCAAACCTGTATCTTCTGCTCTCGTTGACTCAGTGCCTTCTGGTATGCATGTGGCAGCCCCCCAGGCGTTTCTGTCGTGTCTCCTTCCATCTCAAAAGGAATAACAAATGTATAAAACTCATTGGGGGGTAAGAGTCGGAAGACACTGGCATCACTGTTCTCTTTGCACACCAGCATTGGACTGTCCCAGTAGTTAGGCACTGTAGCCAGGCCCATCCGGGCCATGTGGTCCTCAAGCATTGGGTAATGGGTGTGATAAGGGGCAAAAGTTGCTGCTTGGTTACCCAAGAGAATGAGAGGGTGTGTAGGCGTCAGAATGTTGAAGGTGCAGCCTGTCGTAGATGAGATAGACAAACGGTGGCAGATGCCAATGACTTTGACATTATCACAGCTGTGGAGGTGAATGGCTGTCTGCACAGGGCCCAGGACAAAAGTGCTATTCCTGCACTTCTCAATGGTCACAGATCTGAAAGAGAGAAAGGTTGCAGTAAGCCAGGACCCCCAAGAACAGGACAAGGCCATACACTGTTCAAGTGGGGTTGCCATGTCTAATGGGAACCAGGAAATACCAATGCAACCCACCCGAAGAGGTTTCACTGCATTCCAGGAGAATGTGAACTCACCGTAAAGGAGAGAGCAGATATATGAAGGACTCATTGCAGCGATGGATCTTCACATGAGCACCCACCAGGGTATCCGAGCTCTTGGCCAGCGTCTGTTTGTAGACTTGGCTCATCACCACCATGCGGTGAACCTCAGGGACCACATGGGCATTGCATGCAATCTTTGCTCTCTTGGTTGTTCCTTCAACTGCAAGGCAAAAGTTACGCACATTAGCACAAAAAAAGTCTGAACATATTTCCTAAGCAGGCGGACCATGACATCACATTTCACCAGGCAGCCACAGAGTAAATATCCTATCAAAAAACCAAAGTCATCCTGATGCTTGGGATTTAGATCCCAACTCTCTTTGTAAAATTCCTCCTGAACATCAGGGCTCTTTCTGCCAAACTGAGATTTACAGCAGTCTGCAGATTTTCACCACTGTGCTGATGAAATAGGAGCATGTCTGTTCCAATATATTCTTACCAAGTGGTGTGCTCCCTGTAGGTATACAGCCCTCAGGGCACTTGTTACCACAGGATGTTCTTCCATTCTTACTGATGGAATGGATTAAGACTAGTTTTCTCTCCCTCTGAAAACCTATAATTGCATGTTAAATGAGATCAGGAGTCTTCATTCTGACTCCCACAGACAGAAGTTCATAGATAGTTTAGGTACATCAACATATGCTGCGGTCGCAGCTGCAGTGCAAATACTTCCACAGACTGCCTTCTGCAACCTTGGGCAAGTCACTTAATCTACACTGTGCCTCAATTCCCATCTGTCAAATGGGAGTAATAATACCGACCCACCTCAGAGGGGTGTTTAAAAGTAAATCCATTAATGTTTGTGAGGCACTCAGATACAACAGTGACTAAGGCCATGGAAGTACATGAACAGCTAGAGAGCCACCCCATTTATCTGTTAATCCCCACTTAGGAACAGAAAAGTAGTAACACTAGTCAGGTCTGAATTACATTGACAGAGCTATATGGAGCAGCTGATACAGCAATTCCACCTAACCCTGGGTTTAGCCTGTGCAATCAATCGTTTGCTTTCTTGGGCATTAACATTCACTATGCAGGAGAATGCACCTTCCAAACAAATGAGTCTTTAAGAATAAGAAAGCCTGCTAGCAACAGCCAATATACACCACACAGGATCTGGATATCAACTTGAAGTGGGGAAGGGGGACACATGCAAGCTAGAGAACACAGAAGGAGTAATGAGTGTTAAATAGGAGAGTTTGGAAACAGGAGGATAAGGCATTTTGCATGAACAGCTCTTTCAGCTGTGAACTCCCCCTTCTCTCCTGTAAAGAAGAGGACAGGCAAAAGAGCACCAATGCCCACAAACCAGACTCCTGATCCACCGGAACAGAGGAGAGTGGAAAGTTGATCCTAAAACTAAAGAGCAAAGCCAAGGCTTTCAAATACCTTGCTGCGCCCATGCAAGTTTCTTCCCAGACTTGAGGCAGGCAGACGTCCCAAATGGGCTCCCAGTCAGGCAGGCCCTCAGCCAGGCCTCTAGCTTGGGGAAAGAGAAGGCTTTGGAAATCTTCGAGTAGCCATTCTTCGCATGCAAGGGCTGCCAGAGAGCAAGCTCATGAAGAGGATGGACAGTCCTGGTTTTGTTCACGGTCCCCTCAATGAGAAAGCTGAGAGCTCGAACAGCTTCAGGGGAGACCAAGCTACTGTGAGTGGAATGGGAAGAGGCCGTGAGCTGGTCCGGGTCCAGTAGCAGTTCCAGCAGATCCAACAGGTGGTTCTGCACAAACGCTTGGTGGGTGTAATCATTCCAGTTCTTAGAAATCAAAACAAAAACAAACAGAGGAGCTCTTACCAGGCTGAGACACTTTCCTAATGCACTATCCATTGCATCCTGCTCAGATCCCACCCACAGCAGCTCTAAAAGGAGAAAGCAGTAGACGCAGAATACACTCCTTCCCCCAAACCCCATTGATTCTGCGGGCCTTCTCTTACCCCCACAACAGACTCCCCCAGCAAATAAAGGACATTGGATCCACTAGCCACCTTCAGAGTGAAAGAGGTTCAGTAGTTCTACTTGCTGTGGCCATGACCAACCTGTCACTGTATTAGTTAGAGTGAGAAAAGGAAATGGATTACCACTCCACTCTTCATGAAAAGGTTCAGCACATAGGTGCTTGGAAATGAGGGCTGGAATGAACTGTAACAAACACCTGACAGTCTAAGCCTCCATGAAGGCAATTATGGTTCCTATTGAACCTGGATGCTCAGAATAGATGCAATCAAGTACTAACTCAGGAGTTGTGGGAAAAACCTCAGATAGTCCATTATGAGGAAAAATCTCATTAAATATTCATCTCAAAGGATCATTATAGTTCAAGTGCTGATGGTCTCCATAGCAAGGGAAGACCAGAATATGAGACAGCCAATGATGAAAACTCTAACAGACATCAGCTTATGCTGGACGGGCCTCACTGGACCACACCAAAGAGGTACAGTCACCTGGAGTGCCCATTCCAGATACCTAGAAAGTTAGCGGCAAGTAGGTGCATTTCCTCAATGGTTCACAAAAGGATAACCCCAAGGACTATAATCCCCCACCCTGCGGGGGAATGAAGCTTCTGAAATAGATATGGCAGATCCATTATCTACTCATGAAGTTTCACAAGATGGGCCAGTCTAGTTTTGAACTTGAACTGCAGTTAACAAAAATCATCCGCTATAGAATGATGCTGAATGCCCTGAACAGTATGTGTAAAGAGGAGCATTCAGCACAAAGCCCTGGATAAGCACTTCCCCTTCTTGTCTATTATAAGTCTTTGTGTTTAAAGTCCACTAACCCCTATTTTTAGTTTCAGATGCTCTTGAGTTGCAGTTCAACAGTTCTTGTTCCATGTGACACTACAACATGCATGGTATTGATGTCACACCCCTGACAAAATCCTGCTGACCCTGGCAACTGGCCTTTTTTCAAGGTGTGGGTCAGCTCAGTGTCTCTACTGTGCTGCTGTCAGTTTGTAATTCACTTTCGAACATGGTAGTGCAGCAGACCTGGCTTACCTGGCTAACTTCAGATACTTCTGAATGTGAGATACAAGACTTAGTCAAATATAATCAAATGTAGGTGGTTAACTAATCTATTTCTCTGACTCCCAGCTTTGTGTAACTTATTCAGAAATTGCTCTAAGAATGGTTACCCTAGAAGCCTGAACATGTAATTATGGAGGAGCAGCCTCTGAAATAAATGAACATTTTCTGCTTTGTTACACTCCTCTAATTTAAAGGGCAAAGATTTTGGGGGGAAATTTTAAAAAATATCACAGATTGAGACTGGATGTGAAAGTTCAGTCTGCTGCAAGTTTTATGGGCAAGTTAGATTTTTCAAAATTAATGTTACAGTGACCATCTAATTCATTACTTAGCTCAATTGACTAAGTGCACCCTAGGTGCATACATAAGTCTTGGGCAGGAGTTCACTTCCCCCACAAAGCAGATCTGCTCCCCACCCCACTTTAAGGTGAAGGTTTTGCAGCCCCTCCCTCACAGTAACCTCTGTGGGGACAGGGTTACAAACAATACCTTATTTTGACAGGTGGATTTTCCAGTCAGGTTGGCAGACTGAGATTTGTCCGTGGGACTTGGCCACTCTTCTCCAATCAGAGATGTCCGCAAGGAAACCTTGTTTAGCTGCTGAATGTACAAGAACAGCAGGAACTGCAGAGAATCTACTGACAGCTGGCCGAGAGGGGAACACAATATTAACACATACCAGAACATGACCAATGCATGCAATAATTCAACCAAAGAGCCTATTCTTTTAGAACGCAGACAACAGGATATCTACAATATCATAACTGATTGTGGCTCCCCTTCACAAATAGGTATGTGCTGTTACTATCAGCTATTAACAATCCTCAAGAAAGCTGTAGTTTACAGACACCCAGAAATTAGGTTTATGGGCTTGACAAGTGCTTGCTTGGTTTCTATACGGTTTCTGTTTCCGTTTCCTTGTTTTTAATTATACACCCCTCCTTAACCACATTACAGGAATGCAAAAAGCTCAGCCTCTCTCACTGTCTACATCACAATATTTGCCACTGCACATGCCATTGGTAACCTTGGGAAGACCCTCATTCTCAAACCTTTTTTCCACTTTCCCACAATTTCCTAAAAACACTTCTCCTTGGGCTCAATATGCATGGTTTGGGACACCATCAAACAAAAGCACTAGGCCCTCCAATGAAAAATGGCCATTATCAAGTGTCAAATTAAAAAAAAAACACACACACAATTAAGTGTAGTCTTTAATGAGTGTTAGAATGGTTTTCAAATGGATATAGTTTTTCACCCTCTAGCTCAAATGGCTGATCTGTGTTCAAATCGTGCCCCCTAAATGCTGTACATTTCAAAGATCAGTGTGCAAAAACATGGTTATATCAAACCTGTTTTGCAATCTTGACTACAGCAAGTGCTACCAAAGGTCCACTAGATAATAGCCCATAGACTTTGTGAATGAACACAAGACCCAGAGGGCCAGTGCAAATAATGAATGGACAGCTACTCATGGACTAGGGAGCTTGCTGTTTAAGCTCAATTGATTTCAGGACTATCACATGGATCTTTTATATGTGCACTCCTTAGCATGCCTCTTTGCACCACACACGTAATGCTGTTCTCTGACAAACTCAATTTCAGAAGACCACTGGCTTTTCCAGTACAGACCAGAGGAAGTGAGGTCAGGTTCCTCCCACAAGAACGAGCCTTGATCCAGACCCTTCCACCAGGGCCACAATCAATAAATGCTGAAAGTGTTTAAAGTTTATCAAAAAGTGTGGAAAGAGTTATTTAACAGTGACATGCAAAGGAAAAATACTGGACTTGTGCCTCGGGGGATGGGGAGAGAGAGGGGACGGGACCTTCTTTAAAAAAGAAAAAACAGCCCAAACTTTTTGTATCCAAAGGAGGACAAAAGCTTTCTTCTGCTTTCCGCCATGCCCCATTACAAATTCAGGTCCTGTCTAGTATTACAATGATTAGAGAATAAGCAAAATGACATTGCAAGAGGCAAGAAAAAGAGGAGTGGATTTTTAATTAGACTGTTTAAATCTCGTTTCTGATAAGACCAACTAACACGTTAAAGGATAACTTTTCTGAATGGTCCCACCCTTTGTGGCGGAACATACATTCGGAGACCTTTCTTTTTTTCCCCCTTTTCCCTACAAGTCAGCCAGCAAAACCAGGGGGAAAATAGCTGAAAATCCTGATAAAGTGAAACAGAGAAAAAAATGTAGATGTTCAGATCTATTTTATACATCATAAACCAGCAAAAAAGGACTAGTCTAATTTAAATTGTCTGCAGGTCACCTTTACAGAAGTCTCCTTTGTGCACCTCTTCCCATGTTGTGTAGAAAAATAGTAGGATGTTAGGAACAAACCAGACTTGGGATTTCTCTGCTTTTGAGGGTTTAAGCAAGACCCTGTTATTTTTTATGTCAAATGTTTTACTCTAGAAAAGTGTCTATTGGTTATACCAACCATATGTAATCTTGCTGAACAGCATTTGTTCTGTAATCATAGAATCATAGAATATCAGGGTTGGAAGGGCCCTCAGGAGGTCATCTAGTTCAAGCCCCTGCTCAAAGCAGGTCCTAATGCTACCTGTAATGCTACCTTGTCTTTTAAAGTGGAAAAGTAGCAATGTGACTCTGAAGGGCAGATCTGATTACTGGTATTTACCCCAGTCAAACAGAAAACAACTAACAACTAACAACTTGAATGGTAGCGTGATCTGCATTCACAGGCACAGTTAGCAGAATGATTAGGGCTTCACTGCCATGAAGAGTGTGAGAAAAAGGCTGCTGGAAATGTGGTTGTACAACACTTTAGATCAAAAGGCTGGACGTGATCCCAAATGACTGTGCATGAGTAGCAAAAGGACCTAATCATACAACCTTGACTGGCACAGCCCATGCTCTAATGCCTAAAACTGTTCACCAGAGAAAGATTACAACATTATATTTCATGCCTTATTCCTCTGCTTCTCTAATTCCTCTTCTGACTTGCAGCTGGACACCACCTCTGCCCATTCCAGATGTTCCTCTGGAGTCCGTTCCACTAGACTGCCAAATATCTCAAAGTAGAGCCAGGCCAAATCCTTGGCTAACTGCAGCTTCCCACAGGCAATGTGCCGCCACATAGGCCAGAAAAGGCGTGGATAACAGCCCTCACTGGCCCGCGTCCGGACATACGTGGACATCTTCCGGAGATAGTGCATGCTGAACTTGGATGGAGGGGGGATCTGCAAAGCCCCCACTATGAAGGGTTCTGTTTTCACCCAGAGGTGCACCATAGACTGATCCATTTTAACCAGCTCTGGGAACTCCACATCTAGGGTTGAACTGCCTTCCCTGCAGATCTGACAAACAAAACAAAACACCAGACATTGATCCGAAAACACTCAGCTTCATTTGCACCAAGGCCAGAGTGAGCTCTTTGGGGCAAGGGCCAGCATTTTGCCCCTGGTTTGTACAGCACCTAGTGCAGGGGGCCTGGGCCAGGCTTGGGACTCACAAGCCCAACCAGACCACAAACGACCAACAGCGGAACCATGCTTGGAAAGCCTCTGCTACAAGGGGCAACCCGACATAGCACGTGTTTCATAACCCACTCCTACAGACCCAGGAGCTCCGGCCTGCTGGGGGGAGCCATGAGCGCTACAAAGGAAGGCCAGGCCGCCCCCGGCGCCCAGAGGCGGGTCTGAGGCGAGAATGAGTCCCCCGCCCCCCCGGCAAGCCGGCCCGGGTGAGAAGGCTCCCTGCACCCCGCGGCAGGAAGCCTGGGCGCGGCCGGCCTGCGAGCCCCAGGAGGGGCTGCACTGGGGGCGGTAGCTGGCCGGGCGAGCTCGAGGACCGCCTGCCCCAGGGCCGACACCAACCCCGGCCACCGCGCCCCGAGCCCGCGTTCACCTGCGCGGGCCGCGCCTACCCCTAAGCAGGGCCAGGGTGCTCCGCTCCCGCCCCAGCCGCACGTAGCAACCACGCATGCGCCCTGAGCTGCCACGGTTGGCAGACCAGCGAGACGTTACCTAGGCAGATCCCACCAACACCATCGAGCCATTGGCTAGACGTGCCCCGCCCAGGCCCCTTCCGGACCACTGGCAGGACAGGCTCCATCCCATAGACCCCTAAGCCGCACGTGCCTTCTATTCTTCCTCATGGGCTGGCCGCTGCTGCAGGCAAAGTAACGGCTCAGAGGCCCCGTACGATAAACGTCCGACCGAGCTGCAGCCAGCCTGGCCTCTCGCGCTGCTCCGCCCCCTGATTTACATATGACCGTTATCAGTGATTGGCATGACCCCAGTACCAGAGCACTGCGGGAGGAGGAAGAGAGGGCGGTTTACACAAGCTCCCCACGGCATAGCATGCAGCACAGACTAGTCTTTTGCTGGAACTTAAGCGCCTGCGCTAGCCTTCACAGTAGCGAGGTTCTGATTGGTGCGTTTGAGGAGCGTGGAGGCGAGAGTATTGTTCGCTCCGTGATTGGCCGGAAGGCACGGGCAGCCTGTGATTGGCTATCACGCGGACCGGCACTCTCTGAGCAGTCACTTTTAGTTGGTTTCTGATAGTGATGTCACTGTCCTTCCTGGCGTTCTGATTGGACACTGGGGTAAGTGACGGAAATAGTCACGATTGGTCAGGAGGCTCACTGCTGACGTAGACTGATGTTATTGGCCAGTACGGCCGGGCGATTGTTGAAGTGTGCGACTGTGATTGGCGAGGTGTGACTAGGGCCGCGGTCTGTGCCGCAGTCTGATTGGACCGCTCTCGTCGCCGGGTTCTGGTTCATATCTATGGTTACCGGTGACTGAGTCGTCGCTGCTGCGGGACCCGGCCGAAGTCCCCCGCGCTACCCCCAGACGAAGTGAGCCGTGTCCCAGCCGCGTGCAGCCTCGGCAGGGAGCGAGGCCTCGCCGTCGTCATGGCCCCCCGCTGCCTCGGCCTTCTCTGCCTGCTGCTGCTCTACCTCCTCGGGGAGGCCAGCGCCGGGTGAGTGCGGCCGCGGGCGGGCGGGCGGGCGGGTGGGGATTCCGGGGGAGCGGGGCCTGTGGGGGCCTAGGTCCGCTCCTCGTAAGGGGGCGCGATCCCTTAGGCCGACTCCGAGCCCCCGCCTCCGGCCCTTCAGGCACCGACTAGCCCCCACCCTTCGCGGGCCTCCCCGGTCTCCGCCCACACCATTCCCCTCCTTCTCCTCCCACTCTCGCCCCGCCCACCCCAAGCAGCGACCAACCTCCACCCATCACCCATCCCCTTCTGCCCCCCCAGCCCCCGACTATCTCGGGCCCCCATTCCTTACACCTGGCCTCTGCCCATCTCCCCGCCCCCCAACACCGCCCCGACTATCCTGGCCCCTCCCCAGCCCCCAACTATTCTGCCCCCCTGCTCCCACACCTGGTTCCCCATCCATCCCCTACACACATCCCCTGACAATCCCAGCCCCCCACTCCCACACCTGGCCCCTGCCCAGCCCTTCCCCCCCCACCCCCTGGTCCCTGACAATCCCGACCCCTCACCTGGCCCCTGCCCATTCTTCATACACAGCTTCTGACTATCTTGGTCCTCCCATCTTCCAAACTTGGCCCCTGCCCATCCCCCACACACAGCCCCTGAAAATCCCAGCACACCATCCATCCCCCACACACAGCCTCCGACTATCCCGTTACACACGCACACCTACGCCCACAGTCAGTGTCACCACCACACACACACACGCTCTGTCTTTAGCCAGTCACTGAATGTCTCTGCTTCAATTCCTCCTCTGTAAAAGGGTGCTAATAGCACTGATTCAAGCTCCCAGGTGTGCCAGGAGGATGCATTCATTATTGGTTGAGTTGTTTGGATGCTACAGTGGTGGTGGTGTTATATGAGTGATAGATGTGCTGCACATATGGAATAGTTCTATGTGGCAGAGGCCACAACTAGATGCTTATTTTGCTCTGTATTTTGCTCTGTATTTCTCAGGAGGGATTTCTATAAGATTCTGGGAGTGTCCCGCAGTGCATCAGTAAAAGACATTAAAAAGGCCTATCGGAAACTGGCTTTGCAGCTTCATCCGGACCGAAACCCTGATGATCCACGAGCACAAGAAAAGTTCCAGGATCTGGGTGCTGCCTATGAGGTCAGTGAGTTAATCAGTTTCTGCTCCCAGTACTAACACAAACATGGTTTTCCTGTATTGTTGGCATCTCTGCCAATCTCATCGTTTGCGGGAGAGTGGAACAAGTGCTCTTTCCCAGTGACATCCTTGGAGCTGGCATTCATAGAATCATAGAATATCAGGGTTGGAAGGGATCTCAGGAGGTCATCTAGTCCAACCCGCTGCTCAAAGCAGGCCAATCCCCAATTTTTGGCCCACATCCCTAAATGGCCCCCTCAAGAATTGAACTCACAAGCCTGGGTTTAGCAGGTCAATACTCAAACCACTGAGCTATCTCTCCCCCAAATCAGGAGGAGTCAGCAATGATTACATTGCAGTATTGGTAACGAATTGTTGCAACAAAAGTGAAAAGACAGGTTTATTGACTAGAAACTGCAGTGGAGGTGATAGTGAAAAATCATAAAGAGCCTGGTGTGTGTTAACCTGATTGCTAGCAGTGGTCAGAGGCCAACTTTTGGATTCTAATTTTCAGAGTTAAGTTATCCTCTCTTGCATGTTGTAGGAGAGAAAGAATGTTTCCTTTGATGGAGTTTGCAAATTCCCATATAGGGATCTGGACATCTTGTTTCATTTTGCAGGAGATGTTGCAGTAGTTGACTTTCTGGGACCAAAGACAGCTTGTTTGCTGTGGATGCTCAGGATGTACGAGGACAGAGGTGGCTAAATTTTCTTCTCTAGAAAACAATAGCTTATTCTTTCAGAGCACCAAAACTTTGGTGTAAAGTTAGTTCTCTCGCTGAGGAAGGGAAACTAGTGCATGATTAATAAAATGGACATCTCGATCCATTCTTTTGGAATCTTCAGACAGGATATGCTATTCTGGGATTTCATAGTTGTACCTGAAATAGATCATTTAAAATTATTTGTAGTTCCTCTGCCCTATTCCATCCCTATCATTTGTCTCTAGGCTACTAAGATACAGGTTTGAAATTTGATTCCTGGTTGTCCTTAAGTTTGGAGCTGAAGCATGCTTCTAAATCTTCAAACCTGTCAGTGTGTAATGGAAATTGTCAGAATATGTGACAAATGATCAAACTCTGTGATACCTGGCTTTTATCGTCTGTTGCTTATGGCACAATTAATGTTTTCAATCTTAAGCTGGTTTAAGGGTGTTCTCACTATGTGAGTTAATGTTCTCTTTATACTTCTTAAATCAATTAAGAGATTATTTGATTGTGGTGTATATAAGTACCTAGTTAGAAACATCTTCTCTCCCTGATCTGGGAGACAAAGGTAGTGACAAAATCCCCTGGCTGAAATTTAAAATTACATTAACTCAGGTTAGACACAGAATCAAACTAATAGTGAAGGCAAGATGTTTCAATGGTTAATTATCAACAAATATGGTGCTTTCTCACTTAAAGCCTTTACATTGACTGAATGTCCTTCTAAAAATGTGTTTCACTTCAGCCACAAGATATGGGCTTGATTCAGGCTTAATTACTGGCTGAAATTCTGTGGCCTGTGGTACGCAGGAGGTCAGACTAGATGATTGTAATGGTCCCTTCTGGCTTTCACATCTATTAAACCCATTTTGCAATCTGTATTTAATTCACGGAGTGAGAGAACATCCTTAAAAACTATTGTCTGTCACTTATGGTGCAACAACACAGGTATTCCTCTTTTCGGCTGTTTGTGGCCCAGGAAAAGGAATTGAAGTCGGGGGCCCCTACCCAGTCAACTGAAGAATTTAGTGAGGTGCTAGCTGCCTGGGCTTTTTGTGGAATGCCAGGCAGAAGGAGAGGTGAGCCCTGCCATCCCAAATGCACTTTATGCAACCCTCATATTCGTACCACCCCCCATGTTTAATATTGGACACACCTCAAATTATTGCAGGCTGGATCCTCCTATCTTAGGTGACTAACCAGCTGCTGCCCTTCCTCTTCCTCCTGTGCTCTTGTGGTTGGGGCTGTTTCTCTATCCCTTTCCATTCAAGCCTCAAGGGAGCAGAGAGAGGTCCCTGAGGAGGAACTGACAGTAATTTTCAGGTAGAGGAGGAGTGAGCAGCTGTCCTGGGCCAGCACATTATTTAGGTGTAAGAATCTATTTATTTGGTGTATGTATGTCTGTAAAACTTCTGGAGTAGATACTGTGCTGGAGAACAGATACGGATCACACTTATGCTTCTGCAGTGGTTTAATGGTGGCCCTAATGCTGTGCAACTGACTAAGATCCGCAACTGTAGCCATTGCACATCTGGTGCTTTCCTCACTGTAGAAGCACTGCTGCACAGGTACATAGTCATTAGTGCATGAAAGGAGAAGATCTAATTTTCAGTTAGACAATACGGGGAAGTTTTCTACTGGTCTTGCTGAGTTTGACCTCTTTTTAAAGCAAACTGTTTGGTCACTTTGAATGGAAATTCTTAAATTATCCTGGGAAGTGGGTTTTTTCTGTGTCTCTTGCAAACAGAAAATCATGAAATTCATCACTTCTTCAATGTGAAAAATATTTACCTATTTTCTTTCAAACTTAAAGTTCCAGATCTCTGAAGAATTACACACATGCTTAGCTTTACATTGATGACTAGTCCCATTTAAAATCAATGGGGCTACTAGCATGTGTAAGTCTTTGCAGGATGTGGGTCCTGACACTTTTGACTCCATTTCGTACAGTTAATTTTACTGTTTTCCCTGTATAATCAGGTTTCCATCTTTCTGTGCGTCTCAGACACAATAATAGCTTTAGAAAAATGGGAAAAGTATGATTGTAAATTCACAAAAATCAGCAGGGAGACTCAGGGGCACATGTAGTCTTTGAAACATTAAACTCATTAATTTCTTTTTTAAGTTGACATGGTCAACTTGAAATTTAATCTCTTTAAGGCACCATGGTGGCACAACTAAATCCCAGTAAGGAAACATAAAAATTCAGGTAACATCACCAATATTGACTCTTACATGTCCATTGTGTTCTTAAATATTTTGCAGAACTAAAATTAGAAAATATGATATGTGCAATGCAGCAGATTTAATGTTGCTGTTGGGCTCTTTAGTTCTTGCACTTCCTGACTGTGCAATCTTCGTATTGCATCAATGCAGTGTTTCTTGTGTGTGTTTACAAAAGGTGATGTGGGAATGTCTGAGTGGCATACAGAATTTACAAACTCACTCACATCGGACCTTGTTGTAAGTGCCTTCAACCAAGCAGTGTATATTTGTTAGCTGTGCATGTATGCACGGCCCATCTTCCCTCACTGTACATGTAGAATAAGGACCATCTGCAAATCTCCTGTTTAATTAAAACAAAATCACACAAAGCAGTAGCCCTCATTGAAAAGTATGGCCGTTTCATGTATCAGCCATTTTTACTATAGCAAGGTCTTAAAAAAAATAAAATTGGAGGAAAGGTCTGGTTCTTGCCTCCTCCCCCTAATTTAAAACCGTTTAACCAGTAGTATTCCAACTTTACAAAGCACTTCAGCTCTGGGCAGACCAAGCATGGAACCAGTATGGAAGGTTTCTATTATGGAAAGTATCAGAGGGGTAACCATGTTTGTCGGTATCCACAAAAACAATCCATCACTCTCACAGACCTTGGGAGGGAAGCCAGTCCTCATTTACAGACATCCCTCCCAACCTGAAGCAAATACGCACCACAGAAACCAGCAACTACGCACCACAGAAACACTAACCCAGGAACCAATCCCTGTAACAAACCCCATTGTCTACTCTGTCCCCATATCTACTCTGGCGACACCGTTAGAGGACCCAACCACATCAGCCACACCATTGGGGTCATTCACCTGCTTATCAACTAATGTGATTTATGCCATCAAGTGCCAGCAATGCCCCTCTGCCATGTACATTGGCCAAACTGGACAGTCTCTATGTAAAAGAATAAATGGACACAAATCAGATATCAGGAATGGTAACATACAAAAGCCAATAGGAGAATGCTTCAATTTCCCTGGACATTCAATAACAGATTTAAAAGTAGCCATCCTTCAACAAAAAAACTTCAAAAACAGACTTCAAAGAGAAAATGCAGAGCTACAATTCATTTGCAAACTTAACACCGTTAATTTGGGCTTGAATAGGGAGTGGTAGTGGCTGACTCGCTACAAAAGCAATTTTCCCTCTTTTGGTATTGACACCTCTTCATCAATTATTGGGAGTGGACCACATCCACCCTGACTGAATTCGCCTTGTCAACAATGGTTCTCCACTTGTAAAGTAACTCCCTTCTCTTCATGTGCCAGTATATTTATGCCTGGATCTATAATTTTCATTCCATGCATCTGAAGAATTGGGGTTTTTTACCCACGAAAGCTTATGCCCAAATAAATCTTAGTCTTTAAGGTGCCACCGGACGCCTCGTTATTTTGGAAAGTTATGAACGTGCCCCAACAGATGTAGTAAATATTTAATATCTGTTTAAGAGCCTAGCTATAGCTATTGCTGCTGGTAATTTTTCTAATACCAAGATAAATTAGCAAACAAAAGCTATATTTAGTGGCAGTTAAGGTTGCATCAGGATGTATGCTACCCCCTTGAAACCTGAAAAGCATGGAAATATGAAGTTAAAAGGAAATACTTGTGCCTTCCTTTTCACCTTAATATTGATTATAACACTGTCAATAACACACTCCAGTACTCCATAAGGCTTTTGCTTCCATCTCCAACAGATACCCAAAAGCTGTATGTATCCCAGATTCATCAAACTCCCACTCTGATGCAAAACTTTTAACAGCCTCCTCATATGTTTTTGGATCAATGGATCAGTACATCTGATTGTCACACATTCCATGCATTTGGAAAGTTATTCCACCTTAATGCAGCTGAGGTCACTGCTTTCATGTTCTCTCTTGCTCTCTTCCCTCCCCTCCCTCACCCCATGTTGTCCCGGAAGTGAGTGCCAATGTTTGTGCCGTGGCAGATTTATCGTCATATTTAGTGGCTTCACATCAGTGCTCAGACTTGAGATTTTGTCTAAAGTTTATAAAATGTTCTCGAGACAAATGCTCCTTCTGTATCACTGATGTTAGAGCAAGGAGCAGGAGGAGCAGCAGCAATGTGGTTTACAAAGAAGGGTGACACACTTCTGTGAAAGACTGCCAAAAGGGCTGTATTTTTGGACTCTTACTGTTCTACCAATTCGTCTTCCATTGGACCACCATGAAAAATTGAAATAGTTTTGAATTATATTGTGTCTTGGTTTTTGCTGTTTCAATTAGATGAATGCAAAATAAAGGTTTATAGCTCTTGCTATACTGAAAACTTCTGACTTAAAGGTTATTATGGAGTCATGACAATCTGTCTTGTTCCTCATTTCGGAATAACGGCAGGGTTCATTTCAAAAGCCTTGTCTAAATAACCTAGTTCGCTTACGCACTAATGTTTAGTGTCCCACATCCTCTGCCCTTCCAGGTGCTCTCAGACGAGGAGAAGAGAAAGCAGTACGACACATATGGCGAGGAGGGACTGAAGGATGGTCACCAGGGTTCCCATGGAGACATCTTCTCACAGTAAGCTTTCATCCTGGCAAACTGCTCTGCAGGCAGGGAAGACTAATTTTGTCCATAATATAAGGACACCAATACACACAGACTCCAGCACTGACCAGATGCTTTGTTATTAGTAGCCTGGATCTTCTCATTTTTCCCTGGTCAAAAGATAAATGAATCAGCACTGACAGCTAATGACAGAGGGTAATCTGAGAGGTGTATTCAACACTCATATCCTAGCTGCTGCTTTCACACACATGCCACCCCTTCTTCCACTGAGTAATGAGCATGAAGACCATGTTTGTTCTCTCTCCCCCCACAAACCAGCATTACTCACTTGGCAGATTTGCGAGTGTGAGTGAGGTATAATAGATTTGTAATTGTATTAAATATGCAGAATCTTTCTTGTATCCTCTGGCAGTTAATTACACTGGCACAGATAATGGGTGGGAGGTTGGTTGTTTTTAAGGAAAACTGTACAGCATCTTTTCCTGGTTTTTACTGGTTTAAATACAGCAAAATCTGACCTCTTCATTCACTCACACTTCCAACAGCACCTCTCGCTTCAGGGTAAACCTGTGGATTATTCATTTCTAATAGAGATATCTTTGCTATAGTTGTCCTTTAGGGTGCCAGTATCTGCTGGTGTGGTCTGCTTGAAGGATGAGAGCAGCCCCTATTGACTAGTTTGACTGAATAAAAAGAAAGGCCATGCTTGGTTTCTGTCTCTTCCTCTACTAAACACTCTGCCAGCTAGGGCTGGATTCCCCTAAAGGCAGTTAATGCACTTTTGAAGACCCCTCAGTGTCCACCTTCAAATATTGCCCTTGTCTGAACTTTGGTACTGCATAGAAGGATGTCCCAGTGGTTAGGGCTCTAGCCTAGGATTTCGGAGACTTGGGTTCAGTTTCCTACTTCACCTCAGGCTTCCTTTGTGAGGATGCAAGTCACTTAGCCTCTCAGTGCTTCAGTCCCCATCTGTATATGAGGTTTATAGCACTTCCTGCTTTACAGGAGATAAATATGTTAGACTGTGAAGCACTCCGATACTAGGGTTATTGGGGCCATATAAGTACCTTAAATGTGGTGCCAAAAATTTATTCCCAGCTGTGATGACTTTGAGGCAATCTCTTCTGAAATAACTGATTTCTGTTCGTTTTTGAAAGCACGCGACTTGTGTTTGAAGGAATATCAGCCAATGGTCAATTTGCTTAACAGTGCATCTTATGTGGTGGTGAGAAAAGTCTTCAAGGAAGCCTATTGCTGCATTTGATCTCTGTGTTCTAACAGAGATCCTGTTTGTAAAGCCACATAGCTGGAGTGAACTAAAACTTCTTCCTGAATTAATGAATGTCCATTACTCTGTAGCTTCTTTGGGGACTTTGGTTTCATGTTTGGAGGAAGTCCTCGTCAGCAAGACAGGAATATTCCACGAGGAAGTGACATCATTGTGGACCTGGAAGTTACACTGGAGGAAGTGTATTCAGGAAACTTTGTGGAAGTAAGTGTAACAGTCTATTTCTGGGGCCTCCCCGTTCAACCCTTGAGCTTGCTGGTGACTGCTGGCTTAACTGTTGGTGGGAATAGTGCATTCTTAGAAAGAAATGGAAATGGGTTACTTCCTAACAGTGTGTCTGAGGAGAGGTGAGGTACAACACAGACATGGGTGAGAGGCAATGCTGGGATTTCTTATGCTCTGCATCCTCCTGTTGCTGCCAAGTAACCTGGTACTGTTCTTGGAACCAAAAGCACTGTGGGGAAAGGGAAGTTCCCAGGTAGGTCACTTTGAAATCCAATGGAAAGCTGCAGCAAAGAGATGAAACATTAAACGAGATGTAAGCTTATTTAGTCTCTTGAAGTCAGGTCCTCTCATATCAAATCCTGCCTCTTTCAGCAAAGTAGTTGCCACACTATTAATCTAACTTAATTTTTACATAGCCAAGCATCTCTGTCACAACAGACATCTAACATTCTGTGTTTAGCAAATATACGATGCTTTCATTTAAATTTGTTCGTCTCTAAGGTGCCACAAGTACTCCTTTTCTTTCATTTAACTAGTTATGTCTCTGATGCTGGCAATCCCCAGTACAGAATTAAATGCAAAAAAGCTATATTAATCGAGCATTAGAGTTGAGGGTTCAAGTGTGTAAATCAGGCAACTCAAAATTACGGTTCCCAAGGTAATTAACCATTAACTTAAGGGGTTTGTGTGTCTACACTGCAGTCAGGTGTGATTGCATGACATGTTGCAACAAGCTAGCCATTGAAGTATGCCCTGGGTGGATATGGCTATCTTCACTGCTAATGTTACTGGAGCTACCTTTGATCTACCTAGATTACACGTGCTGTGATCACACCTCCCAGCTGCAGTGTAGATATGCCCAGTGTGTGTAAACAGCAATATACAATATTGTATATGAACTGTATACCTTAATATATAAAGTATGACCAAATCGTGGTAGATTTAGGAACTATAACTTAATTTCCTGAATCTCAACATTGATTAACACAGTTTTCACGTTTCATTTCCTTGGGTTCTTCAATGTAAAAAATTATTTGTTTTCCCATCCAAATAATATGGAAATGGACACACATGCACATCAGAAGTACTTGCATCTGGACATAGAAATCCTGTTAGACCTCAAACCCAGTAAAAAACAGGTATAAAGGTATGTTTTGAAATAAAGCCAGGAGCTTAGCACTGTGACATACTGTTAAAAAGAAGAATCATCAAGTACTGCACTTGCACAGCTTGCAGTCTTCAGGTGTTGTCTTCAGTGACAAGTGCCTCAGCCGGATTTAAATCAAGCTTGTTCAGAGATGTGAATATGGAAGAAAAAAAAAATTCTAAAAATATCTTTACAGAAAAAACTTTCCTAGTCACTGTAAAATGAATGGAATTTTAGCCAGCTTCCCAAAATAATTCATTGAAGGCATCAGATGTTTCAGTCTAATGTTACCATTTTTATTTAGAAAGGTGGATAAGCATTGGGAAGCAGGCTTAAAAGGAACATGACTATAACAGGGACACAGTGGGTTTTCAGGTAGTGAACTGAAGACTGTATTCAGGAAGGCATTTCCAAGATCAAAGGCAATTGTTTTGGTTACAGCACAGATATCATGGGGCTTGTTGTCTAGAATGTTGCTTGAAGGAACTCAGCTATTTGCAAAGCCTCGAGATCATTATACAGTGTGACTGCTTGATATGAAACTGCTGTATGTGTTTCTTGCAGGTTGTTAGGAACAAGCCAGTGGCCAGGCAGGCTCCTGGCAAACGGAAATGCAACTGCCGGCAGGAGATGAGGACCACCCAGCTAGGCCCTGGGCGTTTCCAGATGACTCAAGAAGTTGTCTGTGATGAGTGTCCCAATGTCAAGTGAGTGTTGTGTTTCTGCCCTATACTGTGATATGGATAGCTAATCACAACTGGCCACTAGATGGGGGAAGGACATGCATGTGTGACCAGTATGACCCATGTGGCGGGGTGGCTTATTGGGAAACAGCAGCTGGTTTTATCGTATACTTTGCAGTTGTGGCAGGAATGAGAAACCGGATTAGGTAGATGATTTTTCTAATTTGCATTTTTTAGCTCCACTCTCCTTGACTTTACACCCATCTAAAGAGGCCATTCTGCACTGCTGTGAAAGAGGCTAAAGTTGGACAGGAGTACTATTGGGATATGTGGAGGTGGGGACTGCTGAAGTAGTAGTGTACATGGGATCATGGGATGGTTTCAGTAGCTTAGCTCTTTGCTGTCTATGATGGTTGACCAGTGGAGACAGAGTAAGAGACACCTTTTGCCCTCCACTCTGCGTAGTGGGTAGTAAATGATGGAAGCAGCAGGCCACTGTGGGAGTAGCCTGTGCTAGTCCAATAAAATGAGTAAAACCTGTCTTCTTGCTGAGCACAGCATCCACTCTTCTATTTTGTTTCTCTTTATCTCCCCAGGCTTGTGAATGAAGAGCGAACACTAGAGGTAGAGATAGAGCCAGGCGTGAGGGATGACATGGAGTACCCCTTCATCGGGGAAGGTATGGCACTAGCTGCCGCCATAAAGATCAGCTTTGGTAACACTAGGATGATTATGATGAGGGCAGCATTCAGGAATCTCAGTGCTTGCTGTGGGGTATTGTTTTGAACTTGCCCCTTTTTAAGCCGTTGGTTTGTCCTATGCATTCTCTCAATCTAGAGACTGCACCCTGCAGTCAATTTTAGTAACGCTCTGCTCAAAGAGTTCAGCCCCCTTGCTTTTATATTAGACAGCTGGAAACAGGAAGGGAAAGCATTCCTGTCAGAAAGAGGACCTGTGACATATGTCTGCCATAATGCTCAGCTCTATTTGAAGTGTGTATGCAAGTCCCCTGGCCCAAGCATGTGGAGTCTTTCGCCATTATCACTTGTTCAGATCTGACAGAGTCAAAGCAGGAAGCCGAAAGGGAAAACATAGCAGAATGCTAAATCCTACATCACTGCACCCTATGCCTGAGCTCACCCTTGATGTTCCAAGGGGGCTGAAAGGTACATGCTTCAGAAACAGACCCAGTTTCTGCCTAGAACCTGCTTTATCAGCAAGTCTCCATTATGCAAAAATTTTTCTTCTAGCCATTTAACAGAATTAACTAATATCATGACTTCGTGTCCCAATAAACCCTTGGTTGCCTTTAGTCATCAAAGTGAGCTGCAGTGCTACACAGTATCTCAACTATAGCTGTATAGGTTTTGGATAATCCACGTTGTCACAGTTCATGGCAGTGGCTCCTGTGCTCCTTCACTTTGGTCCCTCAACAGCACCCATTTAGAGGTTTCCAGCTTCTAAAAAGTCATCTCTCTAGGGCAGAGGCCCACATCTCACTCCGTTCTGACTGAGGGATCTTCAAGGCTGCGCAGTTCCCGTTCTACACTGTGATGTCCACAGCAAGCCAGACTGCCCAAAAGACCAGCATCTGCGCTTTGCTTTCTCTCCAGAGGTTATGACTAGTCTATTCCCCACAGTTATAAGTTACCACATAGCTCTTTCTTAGCAAGCATATTTATTGTTAAGATGAAAGTATTACAGAGAAAACATATTAAAAAAATAAAAGAACCTACCCAGATGCTAAAAAGCTTACCAGGAGTCTGGCTCTGGTAGGTGTTAGTCCTTCAATACCCACAACTAGGTTTTCTCTGTGGTTACAAGTTCATAACTCTCAGATTCAGAACCAGAACCCAGGCTGAGCAGTTCAGCTGGTTTTGTACAGTTCAGGCCTTTGATCTCATCTCTGGGAACAGGTAATCGGAAGACAATGATCTGCTCCTCAGGGCGTAGCTTCAGAAGGCTGGGTTTTCACATAGCCAGAGGGGAAGAATTTGCATCAACCTCTCCCTAGGTATTCCCCTGGAAATCCACTTAATATTAATTGTCCCTCCAAACCCATTCATCTGGCACATTTTTAATATAGTCCTTTGAACTTCAAAGTCTCACATCTGTCCACTCTCTTCCCCCATCCCCTCCATCCAGAGAGGTTACATATAATTGCAACTGACAACCACAATAATACATAAACCATTCATTTAACACAATGGGTCTCAAAGATACTTAAACTTTATTCAGTAAAGTATCCCAAGGGTGTGGCAGGACACTGCCATATCTGTCACGCACACAGTCTGTAGGTGACTCTTCTGCACTAATTTCATGCTCCAATGTTCATTGAGACATGACTCCAAAAGCCTGGGGTCTTCCATCTAAGAATGCTGCATGTAGGTAGGGAGTCTTTCATAAAAATGGTGTGGGTTTTTTCAGGTTAGAAGAAGAATACGAGACCAAGCCATCTAGTGAGCCAAGTCTCTCTGATGTCAGACAAGCTGGCTAATTGCTGGTGAAGCCCCAGTTGATGACTTAGTGTAACACACCATTTCTAACTTACTTCCACAGGTGAACCCCATGTAGATGGGGAGCCGGGTGACTTACGCTTCCGAATAAAAGTTCTCAAGTAAGTAACCTGCCTAGCTAACCCACTTCTCTCCTGGCTACGAGACAGAAAACTTACCAGTGTCTTTTGTATCAGTTTTGCAGTTCAAATGGCACCTGTTACCCAGCAGCAGCATCAGTGAGGCGAGAAAGCCAATCCTCTGATGGTTTTAATGGAGGGCTGGAGGCAGGACTCTGCAGAGAGTGTCATATGTTAAGGGTGTTAGAATACTTTGAGATTATTGCCAGCTGTTCACAGGATTTTTGTTTTGTTTGGCCCAAAATCTAAGATTAGATGGTAGCTCCTGGATGAATCACATGGTATTTTGACACTCCTCTCCACCTCTTGCCCTGTGAATGGAACAGGAAATGGAACATGTCGCTAGAACAGGAAAAAGGAAGCTGCTGGATGAGTCATGTGGGACTGCCTGACAAAGCTCTCGTGTCCCAGGTCCCTCTTTGTGCCAGCTGTCAAAGGGTACAGGGGTGCATAAGGGTTACAGGGATCCTCTCATCCGTGATCTACATAGTAATTCACTAGAGAATGTAATGGAAGGTCTCTAATGAAAGTCTGTGTCACACTGGTCATTATAACCATTGTGAGATGTATGTATGGAAAATATGTGAGAAGTGAGGTCTGTATGTGATGGTGTGCAATGCAGTCCAGACCAGTGAGGAGTTTTGTCACCACTTGCCCTGCAACCATGGCTGCCTTACAATGCTTTACCACTGTAGCTTCCAGCCTGGGATGCTCACAAGCAGCTACCTGCATGCAGGTCGCATCCTGAGTTTCTATGTGCTGGACAGCCCTGGGTCAGCAGCTCTGACCCCAGCAGCCTGTCTACAGCCCCACTGTGACTTCCGCCAGCCTTGGTTACACTTGCTTTCTCTGTTTTATGTTACACAGAGCTGTGTTCTAAGGTGCAACACAGAACTGTTCCTTTGGGACCAGCAGGCCTGGTAAATCTGTGAGTGTCCAATGGATATGGGGCTGGAAACTGCAGGGGGACACCTGGAGGATGCGGGGGCTAGAGTGTGCCTATCACACCTCTCCCCTCCTTTCAGTTCACAGGGCAAGATTCTTAGTAATGCACATCCCCTAGCACAGGAAAAGGAAGCTGAATCAGGCTTATGAATGTCTTCTCCATTCTTCTGAGATTTATGTGAACTCTTCAAGCCTTTTCATAAATGGAGGGAAGCAAGTAACCTAGAGGTCCTGAATAATTGACTTTTCAGTTCTGTGCCTGAATGGAAATATTAAAAAAAAACAAAACCAAAATCAGTTCCTTTTGAACCGATTCTGAATTTTTCTCGCCAAAATGAAAAATTGAAAAGCTTTGTTCAGGTTGAAATGAAACATTTCAAATGTCAAATTGAAACAACATCTTTGACATTTTTATTCTCCGTTCTTTTTCAGCCAAAACAGTTCGTTGAATTCAGCCTGAACTCATTCATTGTTTCAGTGCCATGAAAAATGCATATTTCTGTGACTTTACTATTTCCCAAAACAATTTCGCTCAGCTCTAGTCCTGACTTTTGCAGAAGAGGTGAGGTGAGAGGTCAACGGTTCAAGTTCCTATGCTCTGTTCACAGGCACCCTGTCTTTGAAAGAAGAGGGGATGATTTATATACAAACGTCACTATCTCGCTGGTCGAGGCACTGATAGGCTTTGAAATGGATATTGCCCATTTAGATGGGCACAAGGTGAGGCAAGAGTTTTCTTTCATGTTCTCTACAAGCAAAATTATTTCAGTAATGAATTCCCTGTTCCCCACAGGGACTTGTCGACTTCTAGTTGCAGCTGTTGACCCTAGACAATCTTGTCTCATCCAGAGATTTTAAAAGGACCCATTTTGACTATCTGGAGTCTGCTCCAGAAGCTACAAGGGAGGGCACAGTCATTGGTTAGCCTCCAGGCTAGAGGGCATGTGCTGGCATATGTTGTCCTAAGCTCTGTGTCAGTGCTCTTACGTGTCCTGGTACTGAATATTACTGGCTTTGTGGCATATTCAGTATTGAGCATGCCTGTCTAATATTGCCATAAAGGAAATTTAGGATAACCGGATACTAACACTGTTCTCAATTTTCCCTTGCTTTGTAGGTTCATGTTGCCCGGGATAAAATCACAAAACCTGGGGCCAAACTGTGGAAAAAAGGAGAAGGTCTTCCAAACTTTGATAACAACAACATCAAAGGCTCACTGATAATTACTTTTGATGTGGATTTCCCCAAAGAGCAGCTGACAGATGAACAGCGGGAAGGTTTGTGCTTTAAAAACCTACCACATCATCTCAGAATTTTCTGAACAATGATAGAGCTTTGTCATGCGATTTAAGATAACCGCCTGTAGGGATCAGGAAGGAATTCTCTCCCCCCACCCCTGCATACAGCATAATACAGGGATGGCCAACCTGCGACTCCGGAGCCACATGCGGCTCTTCAGAGTTAATATGCAGCTCCTTGTATAGGCACCAACTCCGGGGCTGGAGCTACAGGTGCCAACTTTCCAATGGGCCAGGGGATGTTCACTGTTCAACCCCCTGGCTTTGCCCCCACTTCTACCCCTTCCCACCCCCCTCCCCTGATCCTGCCATGCCCTCGCTCCTCCTCCTATCCCCAGAGTCTCCTGCATGCCACAAAACAGCTGATCAGGAGGTGCGGGAAGGGAGGGGGAGGTGCTGATCGGTGGGGCTGCCAGTGTGTGGGAGGCACTGGGACAGGGGGAGCTGATGATGTGGGGGCTGCTGAAGTATTACTGTGGCTCTTTGGCAATGTACGTTAGTAAATTCTGGCTCCTTCTCAGGCTCAGGTTAGCCACCCCGGCACAATGTAATTGGCTAGGTGCACTGTGGGCAATTTCTTCTTTCCTCTGAAGCATCTGGTTTCAGTTGCTGTACTTGGATGCCTACCAGATTAGATTAGATGGACCACTGGTCTGATATTTGTATAGCATTGACAAATCTGGAGCCGCTTCAAAGCTCCCATCCAAGGGACAGATTGCACCCTTGTTGGAGATGGGTTAGAACTGGACCTAGCCCTGCACTGGCTTCACCCTTTTTAGAATGGTATCTCAGACTTAACAGCACAGTTTCCCAGCATCTCCCTCCACTTCTCTTTGGCGTTGGGTATTGCTCTGACGTTAAGGTGGAAGCTGCTGTGCTGCATCAGGAAATAAATGCTTTTTCCCCACCTCTTTTTACCCTAAGCACATAGGCCAAGCCTATGCAGGAATGCTGAGGAAAATCAGCTTTCGCTATGAAATCGACATGCATAAATTATAACCTGTTAACCCCCACCCCTCTGATGCTCTCACACAGGAGTAAAGTGGACTTAGTTTGCTGCAACTTAATCCTCTTTAGAGGATGAATGTCTGAGCTAAATTGAGGGTGAAGATTGGCAGGCCAGGTAGCTCTCATAAAGTTGGGGGCAGGACAGAGAAGGATCATCTTTAGCCCCCACTTCTTCACAGCTTCTGAAACACTGCTATCAGAAAGAAAAGGAGTACTTGTGGCACCTTGGAGACTAACAAATGTATTTGAGCATAAGTTTAGACTAACATGGCTGCTACTCTGAAACCTGTCATACTGCTAGAAGAACCTTCTTCTCCCCGCACCCCATCCCCGCACCTGCAGCAGGCGTTGCTCCTGTACTCCAGGCAGTAGCAGAGAGGAGTTCCTCTTCCACATATCCCCCCCAGGGGATGATGGAAACCATGTTCTGCCACTAATAGGGGAAGGAATTGGATCCTGGCACAGTTAAGTATGGATGCTCCAGGAGAGACTCTCTTCTCCCACTTCCAAAGCAGCTTAGAGGGAAGCATCTGGACTACCTTTGGGCTTGCTCAGGGCCACCACACGCATTTTTCTGAAGATACTGTCTGCCAGGAGTCTCCCTCCTGGGCATCTGCCTCCTAGTGTGAGAATGGCAGAACTACATCTCCCAGAGTTTGTAGAGTGGAAGCCAGCCCCTTAGTGGTGTCGTGTGCCACCATCAGAGTGTAGAAATGCTGCCTTGAGAATATTCCAGTCGCTTCCTTCTTGACTAGTCAGTGAGGGAGCTCCTGACAGCTGCAGCACCAGCATCCTTTCAGTCCTTTCCCTGCTCCTGTTGATTCTGTGGCTGATTTTAAAAGTGTGAGGTCTCTGCCTCATGCTCTCCATCACTTTTTTGGATGGGTGCTGCAGCTTTGGCTCTCTTCCCAGGTGTTTTTCTGTTTTCCCCAGGAGCCTTGTCTCCAGTGCATTGTTGCTTGCTCTGATCTGTGCTGGGCTTTCAGAGCCCCTCTTTCTCTTTGGCATATATGTCAGAGGAGGAAGAAAGGCTGCTCTGCCAGCATAGCAGAGCGATGTCCCTGACTAGGATTGGGTCACAATGCGCAGGGACATGAAGAATGCTTGCAAATGTCACTCCACACTTAAAAAGCATGGGGATGGGAATTCCATTCAACCCATCCCGGAGAGAGAGATTCTGTCGGTTTGGCACAAAATGCCCTGCAGAATAAATCCTGAGTCAATGAAGTCTGTGTACTGAGACTTGGTACTAGTGCACACTCTGCTGCCTGCCACGAAGTCTTGTTGGGTAGTTTCCCATCTAGAATTCATGGCACATCTCCCCCAAAGCAAAGAGCTCCTCCAAGTGTCAGCCCCCATCTCACGTATAGCACTTGAAGGCAGTGGCATTGCATTCCAGCCCATCTAAGGAGGTGGAGCCTTCACTAAAGAAACGAAGGCAGGAGGGGCCATTAGGTCTCCATCAAGAGCCCTGGATTTCCCTCTCCTGTATTAGTGCACTGGAAGCAGAGGGAGTGATGGTGCTTTTTGGTTACCAGTTGTGCTTGGCAATCTTGCCTGGACACTGTCCTATGCAAGGCTGCCACAGAGCGCTCAGTGGCACTCCTCCTGTCCTTCAGGGAGGGTGGGTGACTGTGCAGGCTGGATCTCTCTGTTCATAGGAACTCTAGGATACTTCCCTAGAGTTCTCGAGGATACTTTGTTGCAGGGAGCAGCGCTGCCAATGTTGTGTCTCTTGGGCCAGTGTCAGTGCTCCAGGGTTGAGAAAGATATGTGGAGGTAGCTGTAGCGTAACTGCACTGGCTGGGCCTTCATGTGTTCTCAGCTGACTGACGATGAACACCACTCTGGAGGATGTCAGAAGATCAACCCACGTCTCCCCTGGGCTACTGGAGGCATTAGGGGATCGACAACATAACTTGACTGTCTGTCTGAATGGCAGCTGTGCGCCTAAATATTCAAGAAATACTTAGTCCTGTACTTTTCTGTTTATCTAGCGAGGGGAAAAATTCCTTCCTTTTCTCATTCTTGGCCACTGGCCCTTCTGTTTGTAATGTTAAGTGCACCTTCTTTTGAGGCGTCTCATGAGCTTCTTTTGCTCCAGCAGTGAGAATCCTGCCGGAGGGCATCTCCTAAAGATGGGAAAACTATCTCCTTATTCTGCTTCTCTGGTGTCCCTTTGACCAGATTCTCTGCCACCTGCCAGCCAGAGATTACTTCCTAGAGGGTTCCTATGCTTACACCTGAGCTCTATACTTATATTGCTTCTCTTTGAATTGGCTTTATTACTCTTTTGGAGCTTTAACGTCTGTGCAGCTGAAGGAGCAGGCTGGACTGTTCAGAGGGGAGCAAGCAACGTGCAGCACTCCACAGGGTTAAAAGTCTAAGTGAAGTAGGATTTCTGCTGCTTTCATGTCAGGAAGCTGAGATCCAGGAGAGAGAGCGTCAGACCAGCAGAGCTGTACACACTCTTTCCTACCTCCCCTGCTCCCACCCATGTCTTGCAGCCTAGGCCACTAGGTGGAGGAGATGCAGGTCTGTCTGTCTTTCCCTTAATACAGTGACCCACATAGGTGGGATATTGTGTTGCGAGTGCTAACCAGTGCATCTGACACCCCATGCCAGCCAATCAGATCCCAGCCCTCACTTTCAGACAAGATGTGGATATAGACAGGACATCAGAATACAACTTCAAAATAATCCATTGAAATAGTCTTAAACATGACTTTACTAAGTGTGGTATCCATATTAATATGTAAAGAAAACAGTCTAGCATTTCACTGGATAAGTGGATTGTTCTAGCAACACAGGAGGCCAGAGAATGTATCCTGGGCTCGACTTTTCTCCCATGCCGCTGGGATCTCGGGGTGGTGTGTTTAGTATGTGTGTGAGAATCTTGAGCATCTCCTCCAGCCTCTTTTGTCTCCACCCCACCCCCATCTGCTGCCTTGCTTAGTTTGTAGCAGAGGTGACTGTCTCATTGGGTCTCAGCTCTTTTGTGTTTCAGCCTATTCTGTGTTGTGGGAGGACGTGTAAGAAGGCTTTAATATAACAGCATTATCCACTTAGCGCCACCTCTCCTTATGAGAATGGACTTGTACTGCCCTTCTGTTTAACTGTCCAGTGAGATAGTTGGACTGCCAGATGTTTGTATTCCATTGCTTAGATGTGCCAGCTGGGGTGCCCAAGTGGCTTCTGTGTCAAGTCAGATATGTAAATATTGTCGGGGTTTTTCATGCTGTGTGGTAACTGTTCCTTTTCTATGGCAGGTCTCAAACAGCTGTTGAAACAAGCATCTGTGCAGAAGGTGTACAATGGACTGCAGGGATACTAACACAACAAATTGGACTTGATTGCAAATGAAAAGTGAAATCAGTGATATTTATTTGCAGTCTTCTGCCCATTGTAGAACAAAAAGGAGGGAAATGGAGCGATGGTTCAAGCAGATTTTTGCAAATGGTGAAGGTTGTCAGATGGCTTAAGGAAAATATTTCCTTTTTCAGGGCATAACTGGTGCTGCCTATAGAGTTCCCGGTATTGGAGCAGTGAGCAAAGCCCCTAAGCAAAGAAAATGGGGGCAGGGGGGTGTTAAACTCAGTGCAAATTGGAAATTCTGGTTTTTAAATATATTTTGATGTTACTTTTCTTGACCCTCTCAATGTATTTTCCTCGTTTCTCTTTGTCTCTCATGTTGATCTTCCCCTAACATTTCCTCTCAGTCCCTCCCCACAGAGCCTAATGGTCTGTATTCTTTCAGAACACACAACTCCACTGAAAGAGGTCAGTTTCTGTTAGAAGTGAACTGAGTGAGGGCCTTGGGAGCGGCTACAGAGGCATTGGATGGAGTTCTGGAGGCAGTGGTGAAGATGGCCTCTTCAGTCCTCTTCTGACTCTCTTAATGCCAAAAATAGTCTCTTGCCTGCAAAATTCACACAAAGTTTCAAGCCAGAACTGAGTCTGGTCTTTGAAAATATCAGCAATCACCTTGCCCTTTCTTTGCTTTATAGAGCTCTAAAAAAAAAAAAAACCCGTCTCTTCCTGTGCCCAGACTAGAACTCTGTTAGGAATTCTTCCCACTCCCCCATCTCCTTGCACACAAAGGCTTGGTTGGAATAGTTTGGTATCCCCTGCACTTAGTCCTCCAAGAGAACAGGTGCAACAGGGAGCACTGTAATAAAACTGCTCAAAGTTTAATGGCAATTGACTGGCTGTGCATCTAAGTAGAACTGGCTCTTTTGTAGCAGCAGGCACTTGGTGTCTGAAGAAGGCTCTGCCCTAATGAAAATAGGTGTGTGACCTACAAGCTGTGCTACGTCTGATTGATAATAAATGCAACAGCTCTGCAGCCTCTGAGCTGGAGAGGAGGGCTGTGCTGCTGGGTTGGGAGAGGTTTCTCTGGCCCTTTCTGGTGTCCTTTGTGAGGGAGAGTAGGCTCTGCTCACTTAGTTTGGCTGCCCATGGCGGTGTGCCATTGTGTGTTCCAGCACGCTGGGAAGCCGTAGCTGAAAAAGCCTTGAAGCACATACAGATGGAGAGACTGGCTGTGTGGCACTTCATTCCATGCGGGTAAAGGGTGAGAAATGGCAGCCAGCTAATCCCACCTGTGGGCAAGTGCCACCTCCTTTCCTCTGCTCTGCTGGGGGCTAGTGCTGACCCTCACAGAGCAGAATGTACATGCTCCCTTCTGCAGTGCTGCTTTCCTCTCCCCTGAAAAGCCAACACTCTCCACCCCTCTCTCTGCACTGTAGCCCTGTAAGAGAGACTTTGGGGCCTTTTTACTCGAGGCAGAAGAGCTGGGAGGATTCAAGTTTAGTTTTCTTAAATATATCCTGAGTAGCACAAACATAAAGCGCTTGGGAACAGCTCAGTGCCTCTCTCCCCTGGCCTACTGCTCCCCAGTCCCCTGTGGTGTTAGACAATGGCAGAGGAAAATGCTGTTTCTCCCATCTGCTGCTCTGGGATCTGTTGCAACTAGGTTTTTCCTCACTATCTTCCAATCATAGAGGCGCCTCTGTTTTTGCTCTCTAGTGCAGCATTTCTCAAATGCGGCCACGAGAGGCTTTTTGTTTGGCCACAACAGCTTCCTGGGCGGTAATGGGGGGGGGGAAACAGGGACAAAGTATCTGCCTCTCCTCCCTCCCTATCGCTCCTGGATGCGCTGCCCTGCAGTGACTCTAGAGACTGGTGCAGCACAATGTTGCAGGAGCAAGGTGAGCTCTCAATCTACCTTAGGGTGACCAGACGTCCCGATTTTATTGGGAAAGTCCCGATTTTAGGGGACTTGTCCCACGTCCCGACCTTCATCAGTCGGGACACCCTTTGTCCCAATATCAGGACCGTCCGGACCGCAGCTGCGGCACTGCTCACCACTTCCTGGGGCAGCTCCTGGCACCCGCCCGCCGGCAGGATTGCCGCATGCTGCAGGGCCATGGCTTGCAGGTGCCGGAAGCAGGCAGAGAGCCCTCCGCACCCCCCCCACACCCGACCCGACCCTAGGAGCCAGAGGGACCTGCCAGCCAGATGCTTCCTGGGACAGGAGCTGCCCCAGGTAAGCACCGCCAGGACTCCCCACCTCGCCCCCTGGCAGGTACCTCTGGCTCTTAGGGTGGGGGGTGCTCTCCATGATGCCGGCGCCTGCGAGCCCCACTCTGTGGCTCCGGCAGCTCCCATCGGTGCTTTTCCCAGCCAATGGGAGCCGGAGAGCTCATGGTTGAGGCGGGCGCAGCACGTGGAGAGTCTGGAGTCTCCCCTAGCTGCTCTGACCCTAGGAGCCAGAGACCTCCCAGGAGGGCTGGTGAGTGCGGCCAAGGAAGGGGGCAGGGTCTGATGATGAGTGTCTGGAAGGTGTGTGGAGGGAGTTAGGCAATGGGGGAGGTTTGTGTGTTTTGGGGTGCTAGACAGTGGGGGCCTGTTGGGGGGTGCTGGAAAGTGGGGGAGATGTGTGTGTCAGGGCACTGGGCAGTGGGGGTCTGTGTGGGGCATTGTTTAGTTGTGGTGGGGCTGTGGGGAAGGGCACTGGGAGGGAGGGAGGGGAAATCTGTGTGTATTGGGAAACTAGTGAGTGGGGGGGTTCTGTGTGGGGAGCTGGGCAGCTATGGTGGGGCTGTGGGCAGGGGGGCGCTGGGTGGTGTGTGTGTGTGTGTGTGTGCACAGCACTGTGTATTTGTGATGTAAGGGTTGTAGGGGGGGCCCTGGGCATAGTGGATCCAGGGGGTGCTGGGCAGGGGAGCTGTGTGGTGCAGCATGGGCCCACCCCCAACAGGAAGGGGCATGCTGGTAGCACAAGGCCAGGCGGACCAATGTGCCTCTGGCTCCGGTCGGGGCTGTGCACCTGTGTCAGTCTCTTCCTGCCACTCTCATCCCCCCCCCCCCCCCCCTCCCCGGCGCCGCTCGCCCAATGTGTCCTGATATTTCACTTTTGCAATCTGGTCGCCCTAATCTACCTTGGAGGTGGGGGGCTTGGGCTTCAGCACTGGGGTGGTTGGGTGGCAAGCTCCACAGGCGGGACTTTGGGAGCCAGGCTGTGGGACTTCAGGCACCCTCTGGCCCCTTGGTCTGTCCACTGGTCCCAGGCTCCTGCCGCTATGTCACGGGAGCCAGCCCTGAGTGCCGACCCCTGGTGCTGGCTGTGCAGCAGCGGGCTCCCAACACCTGACTTCTGCTACACAGCCCCTGGCTCTGACCACACAGTAGCATTTGCTGACCGCCAGCTCTGGCCGTGCAGGTTCTCCACCCCACCTCACATCGTCCTGGGCTCCCACTGCCTTCTCCTCTTCTCCCTCCTTCCCTCCCTCCCTCTGTGAAAGCAACGGCAGACAATCGTTTCGCGCCTTTTTTCCTGAGTTACCTGGGCAGATGCCATACCACGGCAAGCATGGAGCACGCTCAGCTCACTGTCACCGTATGTCTCCTGGGTGCTGGCAGACGCAGTACTGCATTGCTACACAGCAGTAGCAACCCATTGCCTTGTAGCAGCAGACAGTACAATAGGACTGGTAGCCGTCATCGTCATGTCCGAGGTGCTCCTGGCTGTGTCAGCCAGGAGCGCCTGGGCAGACATGGGTGCAGGGACTACATTAGGAGTGACTCGACTAGGTCACTCTCTTTAGTCCTGCAGGCAGTCCTATTGTACCATCTTTTGCCAGGCAAGCAGGAGATGAGGATGGCTAGCAGTCCTATTGTACCATCTTGTGCCAAGCAGCCAAGAGATGTGTATGGCTTGCAGTCCTTCTGCACTGTCTGCTGCCAGCCAAAGATCTAAAAGATAGATGGAGTGGATCAAAACAAGCAATAGACCAGATTTGTTTTGTACTCATTTGCTCCCCCCTCCCTCTCTCCCTCCATGAAGTCCTGCCTGAAATACTCCTTGATGTAAAGCCACCCCCTTTGTTGATTTTAATTCCCTGTAAGCCAACCCTGTAAGCCATGTCGTCAGTCGCCGCTCCCTCCATCAGAGCAAGGGCAGACAATCGTTCCGCGCCTTTTTTCTGTGCGGATGCCATACCATGGCAAGCATGGAGCCTGCTCAGCTCACTTTGGCAATTAGGAGCACATTAAACACCACACGCATTATCCAGCAGTATATGCAGGACCAGAACCTGGCAAAGCGATACCGGGCGAGGAGGCGACGTCAGCGCGGTGACGTGAGTGATGAGGACATGGACACAGACTTCTCTCAAAGCTTGGGCCCTGCCATTGTGGGCATCATGGTGCTAATGGGACAGGTTCATGCCATGAAACGCCGATTCTGGGCCCGGGAAACAAGCACAGACTGGTGGGACCGCATAGTGTTGCAGGTCTGGGACGATTCCCAGTAGCTGCAAAACTTTCACATGCGTAAGGGCACTTTCATGGAACTTTGTGACTTGCTTTCCCCTGCCCTGAAGCGCATGAATACCAAGATGAGAGCAGCCCTCACAGTTGAGAAGCGAGTGGCGATAGCCCTGTGGAAGCTTGCAACGCCAGACAGCTACTGGTCAGTCAGGAATCAATTTGGAGTGGGCAAATCTGCTGTGGGGGCTGCTGTGATGCAAGTACCCAACGCAATCAAAGATCTGCTGATGTCAAAGGTAGTGACCCTGGGAAATGTGCAGGTCATAGTGGATGGCTTTGCTGCAATGGGATTCCCTAACTGTGGTGGGGCCATAGACGGAACCCATATCCCTATCTTGGCACCGGAGCACCAAGCCGGCGAGTACATAAACCGCAAGGGGTACTTTCCAATGGTGCTGCAAGCACTGGTGGATCACAAGGGACGTTTCACCAACATCAACGTGGGATGGCCGGGAAAGGTACATGACGCTCGCATCTTCAGGAACTCTGGTCTGTTTCAAAAGCTGCAGGAAGGAACTTTATTCCCAGACCAGAAAATAACTGTTGGGGATGTTGAAATGCCTATAGTTATCCTTGGGGACCCAGCCTACCCCTTAATGCCATGGCTCATGAAGCCATACACAAGCAGCCTGGACAGTAGTCAGGAGCTGTTCAACTACAGGCTGAGCAAGTGCAGATTGGTGGTAGAATGTGCATTTGGATGTTTAAAAGTGCGCTGGCGCAGTTTACTGGCTTGGTTAGACCTCAGCGAAACCACTATTCCTACTGTTATTACTGCTTGCTGTGCGCTCCACAATATCTGTGAGAGTAAGGGGGAGACGTTTATGGCGGGGTGGGAGGTTGAGGCAAATAGCCTGGCTGCTGGTTTTGCACAGCCAGACACCAGGGCGGTTAGAAGAGCACAGGAGGGCGAAGTGCGCATCAGAGAAGCTTTGAAAACCACTTTCATGACTGGACAGGCTACAGTATGAAAGTTCTGTTTGTTTCTCCTTGATGAAACCCCCTGCCCTTTGGTTCACACTACGTCCCTGTAAGCTAACCACCCTCCCCACCTCCCTTCAATCACCACTTGCAGAGGCAATAAAGTCATTGTTGCTGCACATTTGTGCATTCTTTATTCATTCATCACACAAATAGGGGGATAACTACCAGGGTAGCCCAGGTGGTGGTGGTGGAGGAGAGAAGGACAAGGCCACACACCATTTTAAAAGTTTACAATTTTAAAACTTATTGAATGCCAGCGTTCTGTTGCTTGGTCAATCCTCTGGGGTGGAGTGGCTGGGTGGCCAGAGGTCCCCCCACTGCGTTCTTGGGCGCCTGGGTGAGGAGGCTATGGAACTTGGGGAGGAGGGTGGTTGGTTACAGAGGGGCTGTAGCGGCGGTCTGTGCTCCAGCTGCCTTTCCTTGAGCTCAGAGAACATTTCATCACAAGTGTGGTTTTATTGCCTTCTAATCTTCACTAGCCTCTGGGAAGGAGAAGATCCTGTGATCCTTGAAACACATGCAGCTGGTGGAGGAAAGAAAAAAAGAGACAGTGGTATTTAAAAAGACACATTTTCTAAAACAATGGCTACACTCTTTCACGGTAAACCTTGCTGTTAACATTACATACACAGCACATGTGCTTTCATTCCAATGTCGTATTTTGCCTCCCCTCACCACGTAGCTAGCCCCTCACCCCTCCCCATGGCTAACAGCGGGGAACATTTCTGTTCAGCCACAGGCAAACAGCCCAGCAGGAACAGGCACCTCTGAATGGTGGATGGAATAAGGCTGCCCTCCCCAGAAACCTTTTGCAAAGGCTTTGGGAGTACATCCAGGAGAGCCGCAACTGCCAGGGCAAATTAATCATTAAACATGCTTACTTTTAAACCATGTATAATATTTTAAAAGGTACACTCACCAGAGGTCCCTTCTCTACCTGGCGTGTCCAGGAGGCAGCCTTGAGTGGGTTCGGGGGGGTACTGGCTCCAGGTCCAGGGTGAGAAACAGTTCCTGGCTGTAGGGAAAACCAGTTTCTCCGCTTGCTTGCTGTGAGCTATCTACAACTTCATCATTATCATCTTCCTCGTCCCCCAAACCTGCTTCTGTGTTGCCTCCATCTCCATTGAAGGAGTCAAACAACACGGCTGGCGTAGTGGTGGCTGAACCCCCTAAAATGGCATGCAGCTCATCATAGAAGCAGCATGTTTGGGGCTCTGACCCAGAGCGGCCGTTTGCCTCTCTGGTTTTCTGGTAGGCTTGCCTCAGCTCCTTAAGTTTCACGTGGCACTGCTTCGGATCCCTGTTATGGCCTCTGTCCTTCATGCCCTGGGAGATTTTGACAAATGTTTTGGCCTTTCAAAAACTGGAATGAGTTCTGATAGCACGGATTCTTCTCCCCATACAGCGATCAGATCCCGTACCTCCCGTTCGGTCCATGCTGGAGCTCTTTTGCAATTCTGGGACTCCATCATGGTCACCTCTGCTGATGAGCTCTGGCCAGCGTGGCAAGCTGCAGGTGACCATGCAAACAGGAAATTGAAATTCAAAAGTTTGCAGGCCTTTTCCCGTCTACCTGGCTAGTGCATCTGAGTTGAGAGTGCTGTCCAGAGCAGTCACAATGGAGCACTCTGGGATAGCTCCCGGCCAATACCATCTAATTGCATCCACAGTACCCCAAATTCAACCCGGCAAGGCCAATTTAAGCGCTAATCCCCTTGTCGGGGGTGGAGTACGGAAATCGATTTTAAGAGCCCTTTAAGTCGAAAAAAAGGGCTTCATCGTGTGGGGTTAAATCGATTTAACGCTGCTAAATTCGACGTCAACTCCTAGTGTAGACCAGGGCTAAGTGTGCTGTGAAAAGTGATATTAATGAACATACACCTTTTCAGAGCATTATTTTTTATTATTGAGTCTGCAAAAAAAAAAAAACTACATAAATAATTACAATGCTGTGGATGTGTATAAGAGCATATTTATTTGGTTTTCCTAAAGTTAATTAAGTATTTTAGGAAAAAGGGTCAGTGTGGCCATCAGCAAGAGTTGCTGGCCACACTCTGTGGTCTAGTGCACAATATAGTGACAAATGGTGGAGCTATGCAGAAACCTGTCAACCTCACTAATTCTCCTGTGTAACCCCTCCACTGGAAGCGGCAAACCATATTAAAAAAAATACCACATCAGACAATGGGCTCGCAACATGATCTGAGTTAATCTTCCCACAAGTTTAAGTCCCCCTCTTTCATCTATCCTGGTGCCCCTCCTTCCACTGGACTCAGGCAGTGCAAACCTCATTTCGCCAGAAACGGTTATCCCTCTTCCTGGAGGATGGCGAGGGTTGCTCATTCAAGACAGACAGGTTTTGCCCAGGGTCAGGGACAGTACATAAGACCCATTTCTGACAGAGATTTCAGCTCAGGATTTTTCACTGTCCTACAGGGAAGCCTGTTTCCATGTGCAATTTATCTCTGCCACCCGGGGGTGAAAGTAAGTCGGGTGACTTACTGGTACGCTGGGGCTAGCTCTGGCCCCCGGAAGGGGTGGGGCCTAAGGCAGAAGGGGCAGGGTTGAGGGGGTCAGAGCCAGCCCCAGCCCACCCTGAAATGTAAGCACCCCCCCAAGCCCCCACCTGGGTAGCAGCAGCAGCAGCCCGGGGCTCCAGGGGCTATTTAAAGGGCCCGGGGCTCCCCTCTTCTACCGCCCTGGCCCTTTAAATAGCCCCTGGAGTAGCGGGGGCTCCAGCTGCCTCTGCAGCTCCAGTCCTTTAAATAGCCGCTGGAGCCCCGCCGCTTCCCCAGGTAGAAGCAGGGGAGCCGCGGGCTGTTTAAATAGCCCCCGGAGCCCTGGAGAAGCAGCGGGGCTCCAGCGGCTATTTAAAGGACCAGAGCAGTAGAGGCAGCTGGAGCCCCAGCCCTTTAACTAGCCCCTGGAGCCCCACACCCTACCCTAGGGCTCTGGGGGCTGTTTAAAGGGCCCAGGGCTCCCCTGCTTCTACTGTCCCAGCCCATTAAATAGCCCCTGGAGCCCTGCAGCCGCTACCCCAGGACTCCAGCAGCGGGGCTCTGGAGGCAATTTAAAGAGCCTGGGGCTCCAGCCACTGCTGGGAGCCCCAGGCCCTTTGAATTGCCCCCTGGGGAAGCCGGGCTGCCCCAGTACGGTGCACCGGATCTTGCCAGTGCTGGGGCGTATTGGCTTACTTTCACCTCTGCTGCCACCAGTGCTACCCACCCAGTGCAACATTGTGTTCCAGGGTACTCAATACTGTATTGCTGAAATGTTTTGCCTATGACATACTGCGATGCACCCACGATATTCCATGCTGCTAAGAGGAATATATTGGGGAAAAGGAGGGTTGTTGCAAAGGGGAAAGATAGTTCAGTAGGTGGATGATATCTTGGTAGTAAGTGAAACAGAAAAAGAGCATGAAGTGTTAGTGCACCAGTTACTGGGTTGCTGCCAAGCACACACCTTGAAACGTAACCCTTCTAAATCCCAGATCAAACAGAGAGAAGTGCAGTATCTGGGAATTAGACTCTGCACACAGGGGGAAGATCAGTAGATAAGGACAGAGTGAAGTGTAACCTTCTGATGCTAGTGGATACTATATCCTTGCAGTCTTTTTTGGGGCTCACTAACTTTTGCTGAGAATTTATGGTGAGATATACAGAAAAGGCAGGACCCTTGTATGAGGTGCTTAAAAGGCTGCAATGGATCTGGACAGAAGAAGCAACTAGTGCATGGGAAAGCTTGAAAAGGGGGTTAATGGAAGCATCTGCTTTGGCTGCCCCCAACAAAGACTGGTTGCGTTCTATAGCAGAGCACTAACAGTTCCAGAAAGCAAACTGGGAATCTGTGAGCAAACTGCTCTTGCTGCTTACTGGACACTACGGAAAGCCCAGGGAATTATCAGAGCAAGTAAAGTAATTGTTAAAAGCCATCATGCTCTGGGAAAACTACTAAGTCAGGAAAATGTATCCAAATTTATCCTAAGTCAGGAAAATTTATCCATTTGAGAGTGGATAAGGCTATATAATGGGTCTTTGCTCTCAGGACAGAAAATGCCCAGTTGCTCACCCTGAAAGAACCTGATCTGTATGGAGTCTGACCCTAACTGGTCAGAAACATGTTTGTGAGCCCCAGGAGGAATCTAAAGCACACCCTGTCTTTATGACAACTCCGGTTGAACAGGTAATTGGGAAAACAATCTGGCTTGTGGATGGTAGCTTATATTATAAAGAAGGAAAGTGAATTACAGGATTCAGTGACAGGAGATAGGCAAATCCTTTCAATACAAGCTAGAGACAGGAGGAACACAGTCTGCAGATGTGTCAGCAGTTGTAGAAGTTTTGGAGAGAATGAAAAACAAACTGAAATAATTATTGGAACTGATTTGGGTTATGTTTATAAAGATACCACCATTTATCTTCCATGGTGGAAAACTATGACTTTTACAGGAACTGATGCATCTGAAATTAATCACAAGATTCTTTGGCACCGAATGGAAGAATTGGCAGCCAATTTTAATAAGTTCAGACTGGTTAAAATAAGATCACACAAAGCAAAAGGTCCATTACAATGGGGAAATGAACAGGCAGATAAGCTTGTAAATGAAGTGGCAATCACTGGTACAATATTGGAAGCTGTGCTCGTGACAGTAACCACCTGGGCACAAGCAAAACCAGAACAAAAAAATGATGAAAACAACCAGGAAGGGTTGCTATTATTACAGGACCTTCAGGCAAAAATTGTGTTGGTTCAGCAATGGATTGTAGAATGCCATTCAAAGTGGCAGGGCATTCCATTGAAAAAAGAACGAAGCTTAATTATGGCAAAACCAGACAATGAATGGGTTTTAGCAGTCTTAGCAAATGCAACACCTCCCTTTGGGGTGGATACATGGGACACCCGAAATTAGAAGAGGCATTGGAAAAACTTAAAAAGATGGGCTGGTGGCCTGGAATGAAAGAGGATTTGGGTGTGCATATTGATAGTTGTTTAACATGTGCAAAACAAGACCCTGCTAGAAGGAAAAGGTGTGGAGAATTAATGCATCAGGCTTTAAAGGGTCCCTTGCAGCGCTTGCAGATGGATTTTGTGGGACCCTTGCCCACCACACCTAGGAAGAATAGATTTATGTTTGTAATTGTGACAGCTTCAGCAAATGGGTGGAAAGAGAGTAGTCTGGCAGCTGCAAAAGTGTTAATAGAAATCTTTCCTAAATGCGGTTTATCACACACTATTGACTCTGATAATGGACCAGCTTTCATCGGTCAGGTGTACCAAAGTGGGTACATGGGCCAGTGTTCCCCTACCGTTACACATCCCCTTCCACCCTCAAGCAGGTGGAAAGAATGAACAAGTCCCATGAAACTGAATTATCCAAATGGCAATGAATTGAGAACAAACTGGGACATGGTGCTCCTATTGTATTTTAAATCTTGGCCAGCATATTTACATTTCCCAAAGGAGTCACTCCTCTCTCCTTTAGAATCACAGTTAAAGTAACTGCAGTGTAACAAACATACAACCCCTGTGTTGCCAAGTTTTATGGTTTTATCGGTAGCCTCACAAGACCTGGTGTTTTTCCTAACCACCCTCTTCACTCCTGGAATCCGGAGATTGTGGGAGAACCCAGTTTTCATTTGAAAAACGGAAGTTTCAAGATCACATGGTTGCAGGGACCCACTTGAAAACATGACCCCGCATTCACCCCTTAGAGAAACGAGACAAGTCAAACGAACCCAGCATTTATTAGAGTTTTAAATCCTGTGCCTTTTTTGCAGCCTGACTCATGCTTTTTAGGGTTGCCAATTTTGGTTGGAGGTATTCTTGGATGTTTCTTCACATGACGTAATCTTTAATTAGATTAATTTTTCACTCCTGGAGAGTCCAGGCCAATCCTGAAGGGTTGGCAACACTGTTTTTTGATCCCTGGGGGTGTGGGATCCTGCATGTCTTCATCCAGCAGGTTCACTGAGCTGCATGGCCTCAACCTCGTTCCTCCAAACGATTGAATCCTCTCTTTGTACCGCAGAGCCCCTCTCTGGTTGGCAAGGAGGCAGGTGGCTCCTGAGCTGATTCAGGGCCACCCCGAGGCAGTGCCAAGAAATTGTTGGCTGTTCACACAGTCCACTCTGGATGTACAACACCGGATTTAGGCTAATAGAGCACAGACTGAACCATCCCTGACCCAGCTGAGCGTAAACGGTGCCAGGCACCCAGATGGCCACACCCGGTGCCACTGGTTACAACCACCAGTGCCCTCGCTCAGTCAAAAGAGAAGCACTGGGAGCGTCTGTGAGGCCTTGCCTATGAGTCAGGCATGGCTCTCCACCGCTACCAAAGGGGAGGAGCTGGCTGGTGGTTCAGCTGCCCCCTCCTCGCCCAGCGCTAGTGCCTGAGCTTGCCCCTCCTGGCTGGGTGACGCCAGGTTTGCCCCCGGGGGTGTGTTGGCTTCCTCTCTGGCGTGGTCAGACGTGCTTCTTCGCAGCTCAGTGTCAGCTAGCCTGGGTGCTGACACGCCCCCACGCCACGCCACCCTCCCAGTTTCTGGCCCAGAATGGGCAGCCCCGTCCCACACAGAAATCTGTGTCAATGTAACCGCCCTCACCCCGGACCATGCAAAGGTCCTGGCCACGTCTCCAACCACATCACCCACCCCAGCAGGGCCGAGGCCCTTGCTGGGAGTACTCCAAACCAGGGCTGGGCAAAGCCCCCCAAGGACAGACAAAGGGCCCAATCCTGCCGTGGCTCCAGGAGGGCTACTTGGTGTCTGAGTCACTGCTTGAGACCCTGGGCTCCGCATAGGGACAGGCGAGTAATGGGAGAGGGCAGCCGGATGGCTACTGGCAGGGGGCCGGGGGTGGCTACAAGAACAGGGTGCCGTGGGAGCAGTGGACGGGTACTGCCCCATATCTGGTCAGGTGCCAGCCAGGTGCATAGCTGGGGAGCAAGTACTTTAGGGGAGGTGATCCACACGCAGAGCTGATCAGCGGTGGGGACTGAGCAGCGTTCCCTTCCCCTCGCTGGGGGCGACAGCTGCCAAGTCCCCGCCACGCTGCACCGCGAGGGCTGGGTGGGGGGTGGCCTCCTCTGGTGCCGCTATCTTCGCCCTCCCGTGCAGAGGAAGACTCCTACGGCCAAGGCTGCCAGGGCAAAGGCTCCCAAGGTGATGCCCAGCACCAGAGGAGCGTGCGAACGCCTCTGCTGTCCTTCTGCAAGACACAAGAGGAATGGGCTCAGAGCTGGGCTTCGCTCTCAAGGGCTGCGCACAGTGGGGGCCGGGCCTGCTACGAGGGACTGATCCAGGTTCCATTCCCATGTTTCCTCTACTTCCCCTGGGCTGGGGGCCCGAAGGGAGCCACTGCCAGTGTGATAGGGGGTTCGTATTCCTGCTGTTGGGCAGAGGGCATGGGCTGGCGCAGGGATTGCTGGGCTGCAATACCCTCCCTATGCAGAACCCCTGGGAAACCATGCCCAGCAGTCCCACCCTTCACATACCGGTCCTGGCATCATCCATTTTGCTGTGCTGCCTCATGAACTCCACACACGTCGTCTCCAGGAAGGACTGCAGCTCGGAGGTGGTCTGTGGGTACCGGCTCACCTGGGCATGGGCGAATGTGGCCAGCTTGTCCCCCTCCTTGTGCCCCAATAGTGCCCAGCTGGCATTGGCCGCCCGGAAGCTCAGGAAGTCGTCTCCATTGAGTGCCACCTCGTAGAAGCTGTGGGAGGCGCCATCAGGGGAGAGCTGGCAGCCCAGCTTGCAGCGCAAGTGCAGGGGGTCTGTGAGGGGGCAGAGCCAGAGGGGTCAGGCTGGCATGGCCCAGATGCAGGGGTCAGGAGGGCACATAGAAGGAAGGGACATGGGGGAGCACCTCAACGCCTCCTTGTTTTGCCAGAGCAACCCTCGGGCAGATTGGGGGCATTCAGCAGCACCCTCCCCACTGCTATCTGCTCCCTGGGCTCAGCCCCATCTCCCTGTCCCCTCACTTCTTTCCCCCGATCCCACCCCCACTCCTTTTGCGCTTCCCAGATCTATCCCCCACTTGCTTTCCTTTACCCCTTTTCTCTCCCTTGGCCTGATCCCTCTACCCTCCTCCTTCCCTTGCCATCCCCCACTCCCCCACACCTTCTTTCTCTGCTTCCCCATCTCCAGCATGCTGCCCACCCCACTGGGTGCCACACGCTGCCAGGTAACTGATGTGTCTCTGTTCCCCTTTCGTGGCATGCTCAGAGTCCCGGGAAAGCTGGGTGGCAGCTGCCATTTTGTTCACCGGGTGGGCGCAGCCTGGAGCCAGGAGACACTCACACAGTGCTTGCTCACAGAGACGTGACTCTGGCCCACCTGGCTGTTTCCTTTTGGACAAGATCTAAGTCACTGCTGTTGATAGGCTATGGCAGCTCTTGGGGCCAAGCAGGGAATGGGGCCAAACTGAAAAATGTGACAAAAAATCCGGTTGGATCTGAACCAAAACCAATTTGCTCCTGGAATCAAACAACGCAGGGGAAAAGTTTGTTTCAAAGGGATCGAGTTGGCTCAAAACCCATTTTCCCCCTAAATGTTTTGTTTTGAGCCGGCCAGTTCAAGTGTTTCTCACCCTTGTTTTGGGGTTGTTTTTTTTTGAACGGGCCACATTTAAACTCAAAACGGTGTTGGGAGTAGAAAAGTGGTGATGTAACGTTTCAGTCTGAACGAAACACAAAATTTCAAGCCGAAATTATTTGAGGTTTTGGCAGGGGCGGCTCTATGCACCAGCAAAACAAGCAGGTGCTTGGGGCTGCACATTTCTAGGGGCGGCATTCCGGCGCCGGCCATGCCGCCCCTAGAAATGTGCCCCCGCCGCCCCAGCTCGCCTCCGCCTGCTCCCCTGAGCGCCCTGCCACCAGCGCTCCTCCCCCGTCCCATCCTCCCTCCCAGGCTTGCCCCGCACCAAACCACTGTTTGGCGCGGCAAGCGTGGGAGGGAGGGAGGAGAAGCCGTGCGGCAGCGGTGATGGAGCGGAGGCGAGCTGGGGCAGGAAGCAGTTCCTCTATCCCCCTCCCCATTTACTTCCCGCGCTCCCCTCCGCTCCGCCTGCTCCCCTGAATGCGCTGCCTCTCCCTCGCCTGAGAGGGAGGCGGGAGAAGCGGAGCAGCAGCGTGTTCGGGGAGCAGGCGGAGCGGAGGGGAGCTGTTGCAGGAGCAGGGAGCCACAGGAAGCAATGGAGGGGGAATGCAGCACGCTCGGGGGAGGAGGCAGGCCGGGATTTGGGGAAGGGGTGGAGCCGGGGGCAGGGGGCACGAAAAAAAGTGGGGGCGGCCAAAATGTTTTTTTGCTTGGGGCGGCAAAAATCCTGGAGCCGGCCCTGGGTTTTGGACACAAAAATGCATTTTTCAACCAAAACCAATTACTTGAAAAACATTCACCTGGGAATCCTGGGAAAGAATAACACCCATGCCCCCACTGTGCCTCCCTGCCCACACGATACACACAGTGCGGGGGGGGGGGGGCACAACAGCGCAGCACCCTGCCTGGCTGACCCATCTATGGGTGACAAACTCCACACATGCCCCCCCGTGCCATCTGGCTGATGCGAACTCTGTTTCGTCCACTTTGCTGCGCCCCCCCCCCCCCCTTGGCCATATCACCAGCTCCAGGTGTCACAGGGGCCCATGGCCCCCAGCGCCACTCCCGCTCTGGTACTTACACTGCACCTCCCTCTCCTTGGTGATCACCTGCACGAAGGCATGGAAGGAGTGTAAGTAAGTCTGCAGGCTGTTCTCCCTCTCCTGCCACTGCGGCGGGGGCTCCAGGGGGAGCAGCTGGCTGGCATTGAAGCCCTGCAGGCTGTGGGTCAGTACCCCGTTCAGAGTGGCGTTCCCCCAAAATTCAATGGCGCTGCTGTTTGGGAGGTGGGTGAGCTGAATCATGGTGAAGGTGTGCAGGGCTGGGAGGAACAGACACCCAGAGAATCAGAGAGCCAGAAGGCGCTGGGCCACGCACATCCCCCCCAACAGCTGACTTTGGGCTTCCTGCCATACAAAGCCCTCCCTCCCAGGGGGCCTTCGTCCATCACTGCAACAAGGCCCCAGCCTCCCCTGCTGGCGCACTGGCCAGCTGCTCGGGCTCACCCACACTCAGCCATGCATGGGAAAAGAAGCCCACACGGAATTCCTGCAGGAGGGCTCAGCAGATGCTGGGATTTCCCTGCCTTGCTTCACTCATTGTGGGGCCTCCCTGACCACCTCCCCTCTCAGGGATCCTGTTCCCTCCCCGGCCCAGCACTGCCAGTCTCTCAGTCATGCTAGCACCGCTGGTATCTCATTGCGGGAGCCGTTTCAGACTGGCTGGCACCAGCCTTTCCTGTGGTGCTTTGAGTGCAGGAAAAGCATTTAAGCTGGGACATGCCCTGCCACTTCCTCTTGTCACAGGGGCTGGAGGGGGATGGGGGCTGTTACAGTGTCTGCAGGGGAAGCCTGGCCTGAGACCCCCCCATCCCATCCCTCGGCCACATCGTTGGGAATCTCACTCTCTCTCAGCTAGGCTGATCAGAGCGAGGGGTTGTCTCCATGGCCAAGCCATCAGAGCCGCATGGGGCCCTGACTAGGGGTGCTGGGGACACCTCTTACCTGCCCCATCTCCCTGGTGGCAGAGAGCACCGACAAGGAGCAGAAGTAGCAGCATTCCCGCGGGCTGGCTGGGGGGCCCAGTCACTGCTCAGTTCTAGCCTGGTGCCCTTGGTGGAGAAGGTGGGAGGTCCCGGAGCCCGGCAGAGCAATGGCAGGGACCCCGTGCCCCATGCCTCTGTGCCGAGCTGTGCAGAGGATATAAATGCAGGGGCAGTGCTGTGGAGCAATCAGGGCCGTGGGAGGGAGCTGGGGCTGGCAGGGATGAAGAGGGCGGGAATGTTAGTCCAGCTCTGTTATTGCAGCTCTGTTCCATTTCCGCAGCTGCTGACACCCCTTCTCTGCCAGCCCAGGGCCTGGCTCCCCTCTGCTGTCCCCACAATGCAGCTGGGCTGGGCCCTGGAGCTCACACACCCAGGGCTGATGGCAAGAGGGGAGGAAGTATTCTGGGGCCCTGAGCTCTGGAGACCCCCCTGAATATATGTAATGCGTGAAATGGGGCCCCAGCAAACATGATGTACCAGGGCCCGCACCCAGCACTTCCCCCCAGGGGGGAGTGTTTGTTAACCCCAGCTGCCAGGCCGAGCTCTGATGGGCTGAACAGTGGGGTGGGAGTCAGGACTCCTGGATTCCACTCCCAGGCTCACATGAGGAGTGTTGGAGTGATGGACAGAGGCAGGACTCCTGGGTTCTGCTCCAAGCTGTGGTGGGGAGTGTGGACTAATGGGTTAGAGCAGGGGGATTGGCAGGCAGGACTCCTGTGTTCTATGCCTACCACTGCTACGGACTCCTTGTGTGATCTTGGGCAAGTCACTCACCTCTGTGCCTCAATTTTCTCCTTTGTAGAATGGCTATGGACCCTCCAAGGGGACGTGAGGCACAGGGGTGGACGCGCAGGCTGGCTATGAACTGCACAGTGATCCCTGGATGGCCTACTCCAGAGAGGACAGAGAAGCCTGCTCCGTGCTTGAATCCTGGCCATGCTCTGGCTCTGTGCGGCGCACCACGGAGCTGGCTGGCTCGGGAGTCACCCCCTGGAGCAGCCCAGCCCCTCCCTGCCTGTGTCAGGCAATGGCTGGCCCTCAGCACAGCTGCTCAGCTCCCTGCAGGCCCCCCTCTCCTCTCTGGCCTGGGCTGGGCGTTACACTGCTCGCCCCTCTGGCACGGAAGGGACAACACAGCCCCTCCTGTGGGGGCAGAGCAAACAGATGTGGTCCTGTTCCCAAGGGGCAGGGCTGGGGCTACTGACTCCCGCCCTGGGCACGTACAGTTAGCCACACATGGGGGATGACCAGACAAACTGAAGCACAGCAAGCCGGGTCATTTATGCTGAGCCCTGGGCGTGGACACCGGCTCCCCCTGGCCTGCCTGGTCTGGGACAATTGGGATCTTCCCCACATGATCACTCTGCCCCCCAATACAGGGGGAGCTGAGGCTGTAGTGCAGGATGCTGTGGAAACCGCTCTCAGCTGCTGGCCACAGGTCTTTAACCCCTACTGCTCCACAGCCCAGGCCTGCTCCTCTCCGAGGGGCCCCGTCACTCCCAGTGGGCTTCAAGAAGGGGAGCGATCTGTGAGGACTGGGCTCTGCCCTGGGCTCGCCTCTCTCCCTGGTGACCCTGCTACTGGCTGGCCCATTGCCCTCTGCCGTGCCATTGGCAGCACCTGCTCACAGCTCTGCGGAGATGTGTCATTGCAGCTGGGCCTGCAGCATGACTGGTTTTCTGGCCTCGCTCTCCCTGGCTCCCGCTCAGCTGTGACCTCCATGGGGATCCCCCCGCCTGCCCCACCACTCCAGCAGCCCCTTCCTTGCCTGGGGCTAGACCTCCCAGCACTGGCAGGTCAGGGGGAGCCAGCCTCAGCTTTCAGTTACAAAAGCTAAGTTTCTAGCCCTCATAGTTGGGAGAAGAGCCTGAGCATGTGACCTGCGCGCCCCTCGACAGCAGCCAGAAGGCGAAGGGAAAGGACACAACGTGTATTATTTTGAAGCCAGGCTCATGATTTTTGAAGCCTGACTCATGCTTTGGGAACGTCTGGGATTAGCAATAGAGCTGTCTCCACTGCTGGGGAACAGGGGAGTCTGGGACAGGTTCTACTACCTCTGCGAGGGGGCTTCAAACTCTCTGGGCTCCCAGGGGACACAGACCCTGCAAATAACGACTCCAGCCGGCTGAGGGGCCACATTTCAACCCTCTGAGTGGCTGCTTTCCCCACTCCCCCCCACAACCTGGAAGGGGGAGGAAACCCTGCCACAGACCCACCCCCCAGGCCTGCAAGGTGGGGGGGTGAAGAATGCCAGGAGTGGCAGGAGGAGTAGAGGTGATGCCAGGGTGTGCAGAATTGATGGGGAGCTTGGGGCAGGACAGATATGGGAGCAGAACTGATGGGGAGCTGGGTGGCAGAATGGATGTGGGTGTGGAACTGATGGAGCTGGGAGGCAGGGCAGATGTGGGAGCAGAACTGATGGGGAACTGGGGCAGGACAGATGTGGGTGTAGAACTGACAGGGAGCTGGAGGTAGGACAGATGTGGGTGCAGAATTGATGGGGAGCTGGGGGGCACAGATGTGGGTGAAGAACTGACAGGGAGTTGGGGGCAGAATAGATGTGGGTGCAAAACTGCTGGGGTGGGGGGCAGAACAGATGTGGGTGCAGAACTGACAGGCAGCTGGGGGCAGGACAGATGAGGGTATAGAACTGACAGGGATCTGGGGGTGGGGGCAGAACAGCTGTGCTGTCTCTTTCATATCTCAAGTATCAGAGGGGTCACCGTGTTAGTCTGGATCTGTAAAAGCAGCAAAGAGTCCTGTGGCACCTTATAGACTAACAGATGGAGCATAAGCTTATGTAGGTGAATACCCACTTCGTCGGATACATCTGACGAAATGGGTATTCACCCACATAAGCTTATGCTCCAATTCGTCTGTTAGTCTATAAGGTGCCACAGGACTCTTTCATATCTGTAGAAAATGGCAGTCGCCTCCACTTTTTTCAGACCAGGTCCAGCCCCATGTAGCAGTGCTGAGCCCCAGCAGGAAGAGCTGTATGAAGGAATCCTGGCAAAACAAAGCAACCAAAGGAAACCCCTAACAGACAGACATGTAGGTGCAGTATGACCAACCCCAAACATTCAAAAACCAGGAGACCCCAGGCTGTTCCAGCCACTAAAGCAGACGTGGGCAAACTAGGGGCTGCGGGCCACATCCAGGCCATCAGACCTTTTAATCCAGCCCTGGAGCTCCCGCCAGACAGCGGGGTTGGGGGCTTTCCACGTGGCTCCCGGAAGCACTGGCATGCCCCCCCTCTGGCTCCTACACGTAGGGGCAGCCAGGAGGCTCCTCACACTTCCCCAGCCCCAAATGCCGCCCCCACAGCTCCCATTGGCTGGGAACCATGGCCAATGGGAGCTGCAGGGGCGGCGCCTGTGGACGGGGCAGCACACAAAGTCACCTGGCGGCGGCTCCGCATAGGAGCCGGAGTGGGGACATGCTCCTGCTTCTGGGAGCTGCTTGAGGTAAGTGCCACCCAGAGCCTGTACCCCTGAGTCCCACACCATGCCCCAATCCCCTGCCCCAGCTTGGAGCAGCCTCCTGCACCCTAAACCCCTCATTCCCAGCCCCAGCACAGAGCCTGCACCCCCAGCCAGAGCCCTCAAACCCTCCTGAACCCCAGTCCCCTGCCCCATCCCTGATCCCCCTCCCAGCCTCCGAACCCCTCGGTCCCAGTCCAGAGCACCTTCTTGCACCCCAAACCCCTCATCCCCAGCCCACACCCCAGAGCCCACACCGCCTCACACACACCCCAACCCCTTACCCCAGCCCGGAACCCCCTCCCACATCCTGAACTCCTTATTCCTGCCCCCCCCCCAGAGCCTGCACCCCCAGCTGGACCCCTCAGCCCCTGCACTCCAACCCCCAATTTTGTGAGCATTCATGGCCCGCCATACAATTTCCATACCCAGATGTGGCCCTTGGGCCAAAAAATTTGCCCACCCCTGCACTAAAGGGTGAACATGCTGCCTTCTCAGCTGGGGCTGAGTGGCGGCCCTGCAGCAGCTGGGGAGATAGGTCGGCAGGGCACGGCTGCTGGAGAAGCTGCAGAGCCAGGGAGAGCAAGGGCCTTCAGCAATGGGCCAGCAGGGAGGATCACACAGGGTGAGTCTGGGAAGCAGAGAGGCATTGTGGGAAGCAGGGTAGGATTGGGATTGGCTGCTTCCAGCTGTTCACACAGGGCCCCTGGATCGGAGCCCAGAGGACGGGGCAGGCCTGGGGTCCCTTTCCAGCCCCAGCCCAGGGGGTAGGAAAGCCTGTAGAGCAAAGGGGTCTGAACCCCAAGAAGTCAGTGACTGTTGACCCTGTCTTAGGGTTACCAGACCACTGGACTTTTTACTGCCCGAGGGGGAAAGACTATTAGCAATCTGGCTGGAGTCATAGTGAGGAGCTGCCAGACATAAGGCTAAACGGTGATTGGCTGAGCAAAGGGAAAACTGAGGCAGACTCAGCACTACACCTGCTTGACTGCGGGGCAGAGGCAGGTGAAAGCAGATGTATCTGTTTGAAGGCAGGAGTTGGAACATGCCCATCCTCAGGCTGGACACCTTCAGCTGCCGTTTCATCTACCACAATGAGGGGGTTGCCTCACTGAGGGTGCCTTGGCCAGCATCCGAGGTTGGTGCAAAGCCCCCATCCCACCCATTGCAGATGCTCAGCTGTTGGATAAGGCCCAGCCAATGCCAAGGCACTCCTTGACTTGCCCCATCAGACATGGTGTAACCATGCCTTAGTGGGTCATAACTGAGAATGCCAAATTCAGGACAAACTGCTGAGAAATAGGGCAAACACAACTCAAAATTGGTGGTTATTCTTTTATAAGATATACCAAACCAGCCACAAAAATAAACTCGTTTCACCACACTGGCTAACAAGAAAACATAAAGACAGTTTCCTTAGGCATTCCAGTTCTTATATCACCACCAAAAACACTGGATTCAGAGATGAGTGGTTCTTTACAACCCGTCTCATCAAATAATAGGTTCTTCTGATCCCAAAGGACCAGCCACACACCCAGGTCAATATATAACTTAGAGCTTACCCAATAATCATGCTGATGCCAATCCTTTAGCATCTAAAATCTAAAGGTTTATTTAGAAAGAAAGAAAGAAAGAAAGAAAGAAAGAAAGAAAGAAAGAAAGAAAGAAAGAAAGATGAGAGTTAAAATTGGTTAAAAGAATCAATTACATCCAGTAATGGCAAAGTTCTTGGTTCAGGCTTGTAGCAATGATGGTATAAACTGCTGGCTTAAGTCAAGTCTCTGGAGTACATCCACAGCTGTATAGGTCATTCAGTCCTTTGTTCAGAGCTTCAGTTTGTAGCAAAGTTCTTTCACAGGTAAGAAGCAGTATTGAAGACAAAATGGAGAAGATGCAGCTGCCTTTTATAGTCTCTTGCCATGCAGCCTGTGCGTCCTTTGTTTTAAACACAAGCTGCCCAGCACATGGCTTGGAAGCCTTAGAGTTCTCTCCATAGGCATGTCCCTGCATGCCTTGCTGAGTCACAAGGTGTATCTGCCTTCTCTCAATGGGTCAGTTGTATGGCTGATGGTCCTTAATGGGCCATCAAGAAGGCTAGGCAGTGCTGATGCCAAACTGTCTGGGGGTGTCACCCAGAAGCATAGCATAATTTTGAAATACAGACATACATACATATCTCTAACTCATAATACAAAGGTAATACAAACCTATAAACAAGATGATCATATCTGGAAAATTATAACATTTTTGCATATATCTTACATGGCATATCTGGCTGTGACCGGAGTCCCAGTGTGGGATAGCTATGGTTACTCAATTACTGTGAACTGCAAAGAATGGGCCAGACAATCCCCAAAAAGCTGGTGGAGATTCCAATACTTATAACTTCACATACAAACATGATACATGCATACAGATAGCATAATCATAACCAGCAAAACAACCTTTTCATAGACACCTCACTTGACAATCTTTGTACAATATTTGCTGCAAATATATAACAGTGGTTGCAACAATGATCTATATGGTCATATTTTAATCAGATAACATCACACATGGTGACGGGATGCAGCTGGAGACAGCTCTGCCCCTTGCCCCTGGAGGTGGTGCTGAAAGCCGCATGTCCTGAGCCACTCCATGCTAGTCCCCCTGGACCTCCTGCTGCCCCCAGCTATCGGATGCAGGCAATTGCTCTGCTGTAGATAAAGGCTTGAGAAGCAAGTCCATAAAGAAGGGGAGCTGTGTGGCATTGTGTCCAGTGCCTTTTGTGCTGGGCATGTGCTGTGGGAGCGATCTCCATCTGCTGCCCTCTTGGGCCACGGCAGAGCATCATTTTCAACATCAAACCACCCTTCAGCCCTTAACACTCCTGCCTCAGACTTTAATCCAGGCCTGTGAGGGCATGTATGTTGCTGCTCCCTGGCAACCTGCCCCCTTGGGTCTGCCATCTCGGCAGCCAGCACCAGCCTGGGCATCGGACCCACTCCAGCCCATGTGAATCCTTGTTAATAACTGCTTATGCCCCGGCTTCCCACTGGGCTTTGACCAAAGGGGGCTCCCTGCAGCGGTGGAACCTGGGTGTTTCTCCCCAACTCCCCCCCACACACACACAGCATGGTACAATCTATACAGCTGCCTCCCCCACTCTCCCAATGGCAGCTGCAGCCCCTTGAAAGGGATGTCTCCTGTGGTGAGGCACCATGGGCCTTTTGCCGCAAATTCTTTCTGTTGGTCTCATGCTGCATCTTTAATAATCATCTTTGGCCTGGTGATTAGGTAAAATAATAATCCCCAGCCTCAAATAATGAACTTCCAGGCCTGCTTCTACTGCATGGAGGTTCCATCAGGCCTCCTGGCTGCTGACGCTGCTAGTCGCAGATGTGGCCTTTCACCCCACTTTAGAAACAGGAATGACTCTGGGATGGAGCATCTGCCAAAGCAAGCCCTGTGCCCTCCATCCATCCCTGCCTCCGGGCCCAAGGTTGTGACTGTCGGTGACAGATTGCACAGCTCAGCTGCCTACTGCATGGCCGTTTGGCGTACTGCCCCACTTAAAGGGAGGCTCAGCTGGTCATTGGCCCAGAAGCCTGTTACCTGCAGCATGTCATGGGACCCTCACGGTCTGTAACAAACAAACCATAAACTAAACTGCAGACCCAGGACTGACACTGCCCTGCCTTCCCAGACCCAGCCAAGCGATCTGTGGACCCCACACTGCTCTGCACGAACTGTGGCTAGTTTCATCTGGGTGTTCGGATCTGACACTAGCTGAGTTTCACCCGGCTTTGGATTCAGTCACGGAAGCTCTGCACTGCTCCAAGTGAAATTGCTGCGGGCATCTAGCTGTGCAGCAGTGTGTAATTAACTCCCATGGAATTGAGGCAGGGAACTGAAGCTAATGCACCTGCTCCAGATGCGCTCCACACCTCAGGCATCCAGACCAACTGCCCTCCCAGCATGCTTTGGTAAAATAATGGAAAAACTGGTGACTGCGAGGGTAGCAACACACGTAATGAGAAATTAATGGAGCAAAGTCGGTTCAGAAGAGATAGGAGCACGACTGACCACATTGTGCAGATAGCGACAGGAGCACGGAAAGCTGGAGAAGTAAAGAATACCTGATAGTAACCTTCCTGCACTTTGAAAAAACCTGCGCTATGTTTTGGAGAGAGGCATTTTTATATAAAGTGGCATCCGTGGTGTAGGAGACAGAGGAAATTAAAGACTTAGAGCTGGCTTATGTTTGACTAAGGAAATCTCTGTGTTGTAAGGCAGGGCCCCGACTAGCAAGTAGAAGGAAGGCCTAGAAAATAATGAGTTATGCACCAGAAGAAAGGAAGCAGGGAGGACGTCTGGTTCAAAGGAGAACGAATGAAATAAGAGATGGTTTCTAAAAAAAAAGGTGTCTGACCAATAGTGGTGGCTGCAGATGGTTTTAAAAAAGACAAAAAGACTCTGTCTTAAAAAGCGCCAGCGGGGCCCTTCCCACCTCACACAGCAGCATTCTCTCCAAAATCAGGGCTTGCGTGACCCCAGGGGCTAGAGAAAAGCTGTTGCTCAGCTGGAAAAGACAGGAAGGAAAGGCCTTCTTGGGCGGAGAGGAGGCTGTAAATGTGCTCTGGGTTAGGACTGGAAATAAGAGTGAACTGTCTCAAGTTGATTTTTAGCTGAAGTCAGTAATTGGCAACGACATCACTTGTTTGGCAGGAGCGGCGGGAGCGCCCTAAAAGTGGGGGAGACACTGGTGCTAGAACCATGGTCCCGCCTCCCCGAACTGGCCCTTCCCCCCCATTGTTCGCCTTGTCAGCTGGTAAAAAGTGGGAGGGCATAGCCCTCCCACTTTTAAGAGCGATGGAGCCATGGCCTCCTGGCCCCCTCTGTTCTGGTTCCCCTGTTGTTTGGTAAAGGATCGACAAAGTAAACTTTTAAGGGCTCACTGCTAATCCCTGCCTGAGAGGTAGGACACTCTGGGTTTAGCCCATTTGTAAGTATCTTGATGAAATGCTTATCAATGCTTTGTTCCTGTTTGGATGTAGTAAATTACTTATTAGTTCAGCTTTTTAGACATGTTTAGAGTAATTGTATAAACACCATTTGGCCTTTGGATTTAATAAAGGGATTTCTGGTTAAACTGGTGCTGTGGTAAAACCCTGCATAAGTAATAATCATTCCAACATGAGGGTTTTATACGAAGAATGTACAGATGGAGAAGGGATTTCCTAAGCAAAAGAGTTATACAGGCCAGCTGGGGAAAGCTTTTTGCACCCTCTTTTGAATCTATTCTGTGACCATACTCCAAGGGGAGTGTGATTAGCCCCACCCTTTTTGTCATTGTGATAAATGACCTTCCAAAGGAGACACATACAGGAATAGGCATCTCATGATTCGCTGATGACTGTGCCACATGGATGAAATGCAGAAACCTTCAAAGTTCCATCAAAAGCAACAAGGATGCATTTCAGAGTACAGAACAGGGAAACAGATAGGGCTTCAAGTTCTCCACTGACAAAACTAAAGGAAAGTTCTTCACAGCACAGATGATTCAAAAGAGGTAAAATCTATCCATTTATCTACCATACATACATATATGATCAGCAGATAAGTATAGCAAAAAAGGACAAATTCTTAGATGAGATATTTGATAATAAGTGCACCTGCAGGGAATCTTACTGAAAATATTATAGATAAGTGCAAAGGAAGAATCAAGTTGCGTAAAAGTATCTCTAGAACCTCCTGGGGAGTGGATAAGAAAAGAGTGATAATGCTATACAGAGCGCTAACCCAACCTATAACTGAGTATGGCTGCTAGGCCCTTAGGTCAGCATGGAAAACAAACTTGAGAAAACTAGACTGTATCGAAGCACAGGCATTGCGTATAGCCTTCATCACTATGAAGGCTATGTGTGTACTGCAGATAGCAGCTAGAGAAATGTCTATCGCTCTTAGAATGAAGCTCCTAGAGTTCCCCTTTTGGCCCAGTGTACTAGGGAATATTGAAGATAACCCTAAGCTAATATACACCAACTGATGGGAATTAAGCGGAGGCCGGGCAGGACAAAAACTCAACATTCCTCATGTAAGTAGGGTAAAGAAGTGAATAAATCTCAATGAAAAGAAAGACTTAAAAGAAGCCGAAATCTATAGCTGTGGGAAAATACTCTTTCACTAGAACCCCTCTTTGCCTCCCCTCCCCGCCACCCTGCTCCAGAGAGAGACATGAAATTATAAATCAAATAAACAAAAGGAGAATAATGATAAATATACACAATATAAAAAACCAATATGTCTGTGATAAATTGGGATGCTTTTGCCAACTGTATACTCGTGGCTTCAAAGAGGAAGGAACAGGTAAAGTGGGAACAGCTTTCTGAGTGCCCACATTCAGGCACTAACTAACTTTATGTCTGTCTTTATGACTGAGCGTACAGGAATATTGCTGGCACTAACTTGGGCCTTAGATGTGCAGCCAGCTGCCCTGGCCATCCTGTCCAATTCCTTATCAGGGTGGTAGGCACCATACAATGGCAAGTCTGACTGCAGAAATGATACGCGGAATGAAATATTACTGCTAACAACCGAATTGGCCCAGTTGGCTGGCATGTGACCATAGTAATAACATGGATTCCAGAGCATGTAGAGATAGCTGGCAACAAATTGGCAGACTAAGAGGCAAAAAATGCCATTAAAAACATACAGTACAAGTTGACCTAGAGATCCCCTTAAGCAAACTGGAATTGACTTAATCAAAAATGAGCTAAGGAAGATATGGGAAGAATGTGGGCACATGAAACGGAGGGGAAAAAATTCTGTAAAGTACGCCCAAGGGTTGAAAATAGTGATATGATCCAAGGCCTGGAGAGGAAGAGGGAAGTGACTCTGTTCAGAATTTTAACAGGTCATTGTCAATTTAATAATAATCTATTGCTAATAAACAAAGGTAAGGATTGGCTATGCAAAACATGTTTGGTCCAGGAAACAATAGATCATCTCTTGTGGAATTGTAAAGCCTGTCGTAGTGAAAGGAGATATTTATATAGAAAACACAGAAGCCTTGGAGTAATAAAATTTTCTTTGCAGCACCGGTCCAGAATACATTAAAACCTGCCAAGAATGACCACTCATCAGAGTTAGCAAAAGTGGTCACTTGTAAGAGATGGTCTCTCTTCAAAGGTTTGCAGACTTCAGAGCTGGGCAGCCAGAGAGCGGAGTCTACTAGACGAGCACCCAGTTCTGAAGGCAGCACCGTGACAAGCTGCAGTAGCGAAGTAAGGGTGGAAATACCATACCATGACACCCTTACTTCTGCACTGCTGCTGGCAGCAGTGCTGTCTTTAGATCTGGGCACCCAGCAAGCAGCTGCTGCTTTCCAAGCATCCACCTCTGAAGGCAGAGCTGAGAGCAGCAGCTGCTGGCCAGGCACCCGGCTCTGAAGGGAGTAAGAAATGGTCACAGATGAGAGGCGGTTGCTCTTCAGAGTTTAATCACAGTCAAATGATAGGGGGAAAAGTTCCATGGCCTCTGCAAGTAGTCACTCCTGACAGGTGGTCTCTCTTCAGAGGTGGTCACTAAAGCATGTTTTACTGTACAAGTAAAAATGGGCCCCAATTTAAAAAGCTATTCTGCAGTTCTTTAAGAATACTGGGAAGAGTGACAGACTGTAAGTCATAACTATAGAGTCCAGTGAATGGTGGCCAGAGATTCAGGAAGTGAGTAACAGCACCACAAACCCACGAAGAAGATGTTGATGATGAAGAAGGGGGCTGCAGGGAGAGAGGTAGCAGGGAGTGGAGGCTGAGTGGGAGCAGAAAGTCTCCTGCATTGGGAGGAGGAAGCCTGCAAGACAGGATTAGAGCAAATTCCTGTGGCCGACCCTGACACAAAGGCCAGGAACCAGACCTAGTCTGGGGAGGAGCCCTGGCAGGTGTTGTTTGTCACAAAAATCCCAGAAAGAAGCTTGGGAGAGGCCTGAAGAAAGGCTAATGGTAGGAGGGTGTCCAGGAAAGCAGCTGCAAAGTGTCTTACGGAACAGACCTTGGCTGCTTGTCCTAGAGTCCCTGGACTGGAATCTGGTGTAGTGGGAGGGCCTGGGTTCCACTACTAGCAACTGCGAAGGTGGGATGAAGCCTCATGATATAAGGGGATAAGGATATTTGAAAGCCCTGCCACAAGAGGGTGCAAAAAACACAGGGCCCAGAGTTAGGTCTGAAGACCTATTGTTTGTTGGACTTTCTGTTCCCCTGGAGGGGGAGGCACTAAAATGTGACTTGGCTGCAGGGCTGAGTCGTGAGAAGAGTGGGAGAATTGCAAAATTCCACTCTCAGACAGGTAAGGGCACAGGACCAGACACCTGAAGGGGTGAACACAGAGACCAGGAGGGGACAGAGGTGTGAGCCAACCCCATGACTGTGACCCTTAGCTTGGACAATTCACCTAGCAGAAATCTAGTGCACCAGTGTGATGGGTTGGGTCACAGAAATCCCCTTGGGACTACCACCTGATGTGCTGAGACTACCTCTGAGCCCCATTTTCCCTAGCAGCTTGGGACTTCAGTACCCTGCCTTGTTGAGCCAGACACACTAGCCTGCTACAACACAGACCCAGGTCTGAACCACATCCTCCAAAAGCTGCAGGCTTAACTGAAAACAGCTTAAGAAGTGCTCCTGTCTCCAGCACCCAGATACCCAGTTCCCAATGGGGTCTAAATCTCAAATAAATCCATTTTACTCTGTATAAAGCTTATACAGGGTAAACTCATAAATTGTCCACCCTCTATAACACTGATAGAGAGAGATGCACAGCTGTTTGCTCCCCCCAGGAATTAATTGCTTACTCTGGGTTAATTAATAAAAATGATTTAATTAAATATAAAAAGTAGGATTTAAGTGGTTCCAAGTAGTAACAGACAGAACAAAGTAAATTACCAAGCAAAATAAAACAAAACCATGCAGGTCTAAGCCTAATACATTTAAGAAACTGAATACAGGTAAATCTCATGCTCAGGGATGCTCCAATAAGCTTCTTTCACAGACTAGACTCCTTTCTAGTCTGGGCCCAATCCTTTCCCCTGCTACAGTCCTTGTTCCAGCTCAGGTAGTAGCTAGGGGATTTCTCATGACTGTGGCCCCCTTTGTTCTGTTCTACCCCCTTTTATAGCTTTGGCACAAGGTGGGAACCTTTTGTCTCTCTGGGTCCCCACCCTTCCTTCTAAATGGAAAAGCACCAGGTTTAAGTTGGATTTCAGTACCAGGTGACATGGTCACATGTCCTGTGGGACCCCAAGCCTTCATTCTTCCCAGCCTGACTCACAGGAAGGCTTGCAAGTAAACAGAGCCATCTACAGTCAATTGTCCTGGTTGATGGGAGACATCAAGATTCTAAACCACCATTAATGGCCCACACTTTGCATAACTACAGTAGGACCTCAGGGTTATATTTCATATTCCTAGTTTCAGATACAAGAATGATACATTCATACAAATAGGATGAACACACTCAGTAGATTATAAGCTTTGTAATGATACCTTACAAGAGACCTTTTGCATGAAGCATATTCCAGTTACCTTATATTCACATGCATTAGCATATTTTCATAACATCCTATGGAGTGCAACGTCACACCCAGAACAAAGATTAGTTGCTTAAATTAATTTTGAAAGTGATTAAGATTTTGAATACCATACTAATGTCAGAATTTGCTTGTGACGCTGGCAGACCAGGGGCCAGTTCATGCCAAGGCTCTTAGGCCTCAATGAGCACTGACAAATGCATAGCTGGAGACCAGTCTGGTTCACCTGTGTGTTAGCGTTGTTAACTAGATGTTAAGTTGATAAGAACATGTTTAGTGTTTAGATCTTATGAGTAGCTTTTGTGCAACATCAAAGGACAAAGACTTTGTCGATTGACCACCCCATTCACATGAAGAGGAGACAGGCTCTGACGCTTGTCTGTCAGTTTGAACTCTGGGGGAAGGGAATAAAAATGCCTGAACAGAATAAACTTTATTGCTGTGCTGCTTGAACTCCGAGGGACAAAGGTTTCTAAGCATAAGCAAAGAGTTCTGAGCTTTTTACCTTGGGTTAGCCCTAAAGGACATATAAAGCATGTGTATTATAGCAGCTGCTATCATCTTTCAGAACCTGAGACTGTATCTTATTTGTGTGTGGATCTTCACCTTCTTTAACCTTGTAAATAACTCAGTTCTTTTCCAAGTTAATTAATCTTTAGTTAGTTTATTATAGGATTGGCTACAAGTGTTTAGTTTGGTAAGAGATCTTGGGTGCAATTGACCTGCTGGGGTAAGCAACTTGCCCTTTCAGACTGGGAGTAACTTGAATATTGTTCCGATTCTTGGCGTAAGAGACCATGTATCACAAAGGTAGGCTTGCCTGGAGGGCAAGATAAATTGGAGTGTCCAAGGGGACTGTCTGTGACTCCGTGTTAAGGCTGTTATAGTGCTTGAGTTCACATTTGTTACAGGGTTGGTGAAATTTAATTCTAGAACACACCACCAGTTTGGGGTTCATGCCCTGCTTTCTGACAATCTCCCCTGAGAGTGGCACTCAGGGTCTTGCGATGCTCCAGATAGTGGGATAATGCTCAACAGCTGTTTTAAAACAGATCATCGACTGAGTGCAAAGACGGAATTCACATTTAAACTGACCTCTTGTCACATCCCAATGGCCCCTCCCTCAGGGGGTCCCCTGGGAGAGGCAGATCAGCATCATATATTGCTAACGCTGTTGCAAGCTTCGCAAGGCATTTTGAAAAGGGTCAAAGGTGTGAGTGTGGAGTAGAAGATTCCTTTGCAGGCTGTGAGAGGCCAAAGGGGTAGGGAGGAAGACAGCAGAGAACAGGTTAACTCAATACTTCAGCTAGCTCAGTCCGAAGATAAGACACTGGCCCCAGTCCAAGGTCACGAAGCCTGACGAGAAGTATTCATATTCTGTAGCTGTATTCGTATCTTAGCCAACCCCAGCCAGCCATAAGTAAAGGAGAACTAAGCTGAGCAGGACTGCAGAGATTGCAAAAATGAACAAGACGGCAAAAGCCAGCAGAAGCGAGGGAAAACAAAGTTTTCCATCCCTGGAGCCGATGTGTTTTGGGAAAGCTGAGGAGGCCACAGAGACCCGGTTTGGACTGGTACAAAGAGCATGGGGAACAGAGGTTGCTGAACGAAACGCCCCCAAAAGAACCCAGGACTTAAAAAACCTTCTGAGAGCCAAGGCAAATCGGAGATCAACAGCGGACCGTGGACGACCTGTGCGCACAGGACAGAACTCCCGTCCACCCCTCCTCCTCTTCTTCTTACGTTACACCCAGGCCTAGCCAGCCTTGGGTAGTGCATGTGTGAGTATGAAAGTGGGTTAGGGCTTGGGGCACTAACGCTTTCTTCCTTCCTCTGAGTGATGGGGGAAGCGCCCCCCCCCAGCACTCTCCGCTGTTATTTTATTATTTTATCAATAAAGCTTTAAAATTTAGACACTTGGTGTGTTCCGTCATCTCCTCCCCTATGTGGCCTCAGCCTGATCACCTGATGCCTCAGGCAGATTGGTAACAGAAATCTGTCACACGCTCGCAGGGGCCTGTCAATGGGAAGAGGAGAATTTTCCCCAAACGCTGACATTCATCAGACGGATTGTTGGTAAACTAGGATGCTTTAAGAAAAGTGTGTTCAGCACTATCAGGGAGTTCTGCTAATGCTCCTTGCCGGATCAGAGAGAGGGATGCGTCAGTTTCAGGGCGTGCCTGCACTCCTGCTTTACCCATGTCCCAAGTCCCCTGCTGGGAAGGAAGAGCATGGATCTTTAGGGTATGGAGAGTGGCAGCAGAGTGGGAGGACAGCGGAAAAGGGAGGAAGGGGGACAGCAGGGAGAAAAGGAGTATGGGCCATGGCAGTGAAGAAAGGGTGATGGGTTAGCAGTGGAGTGGGGGGATTTCACTCCTTCTACAGACCTTAAAAGTTTTATTGGCCTTCCTGTAAGACTTTGGAAGCTCACTGGGACTTCCACAACAAGGCTTGGGTGCTTCTGGGGGCCCCCTGCCCACTCTTCACACCAGTGTCACAGCAGGGTCCTTCTCAACCCCTCGCCGCTAGAAGCTGATCCCCATGAGTCTAGACAGTCCTATTGTGCTTAGGTGCATGGCTGATGATCCAATGAGCTCATTCAGGAGGAACACGTCTCCACAGGCTGGTGGGGTAGAGGGGTTGACCTGGTCCTGAAGAGCATCCGCCAGCTCTGTGCCACAAAGGCCCCTTGACAATGGATCCCCTGTTCTTTGCAAACAACGTTCGTCTCAGACCTGAAAAACTCACTATGTCAAATCCACCGCATACAGGGAATGGCCCAGCAAGGGTAACAACTCAGGTCTCTACTGAACACTTGCAGCTTATGGATGTTCATAATCCTGGTGTGATGTGTGTATGGGTGATATTTAAGGTCTTTTAAGGAATAATGTAACTATATTGAAATTATGCCCCGATGGTCTTAAGGTTAAAAGGGGTCATCAAGCAGTAATATTACTCGGTGACAGTCTATTCATGCAGAGGACGTGGCCACCCCTCCCTGGTCAGCCAGCACTGTAATGCCAGGCTCAGTTGTCTGGCAATGCTCCATCCCAGAACCATCAATGAAAAACCATCAAAGACAACTGCAAACAATCAAAACCCTTGGAGGTCAAAAAGGAATATTACAACCAGGGTGACCAGATGTCCTGATTTTATCGGGACAGTCCTGATATTAGGTGCTTTGTCTTATATTTGCCTATTACCCTCTACCCGCATCCCAATTCTTCACACTTTCTATCTGGTCACCCTAATTACAACAGACGGGGGTGGCCCTATAGATAAAGACAAAAGACTGCTTCAGTACAACTAGGTTTGGCAGGATTCGGTTTTAATCACTATCTGTCAGTAAAGGGCAGTTTCAGCTGACCCACTGAAATCAACGCAAAAAATATCAATGGGTGACAGTGCACCTGCAGGGATCAGGCACACCGGCCCATGGCAGTGCAGGGAGCCCTCTGCAGCCCTGCTGTCACATGCCAGCCAACTGGGACCTCTCAGCAGCCAGGAATGGGGGAGCATCCCCAGACAGGAACTGTTCAGCAGTGGGGTGGCCTTTCCCCTGGCAAGGGGCTTGATCTCCTGCTTTCAGCCCTAGCTGGGGGTCTCTGCTCCACAGAGCCAGGGCCACAGCCTCCCCAACACCTTGTGCCCCATATCCTGGGCCCCTTGGTTGCACAGGGCCTGCAGCCCTGCTGTCAGCACTGCCCTAACCCCAACCCCACAGTGTAAAAATCAAAATAACTACAGAGAAAAAAAATCTTTAAATGAAAAATTGATAAAAAGTGTCAGATTTAGAAAAAAATAAAAATTGAATTCTGCCAAGCCCTCTGAATCTGTTCACTGAGGAGCCGTCACGTGGCGCAGGGGTGTTTCATGAAAGTTTGGATTCTGGTTCCTGAGAAGTCAGCCATCTTTGCAACAGATTGAACTGGGAGGCGGGGGCAGAGAACCTACTGTACTAGCTAGGAAAGGGATCTATTAATAAGTGTAGGCCAGAGTACTCAATCTTTGATGTTGTTTTATATTGTGACCAGTTGTTCCATCAATATCTCTTGTCTCTAATTGAATCTCCATTCTCTCTTAAATAAACCTTCTCTCGTTTTTAGGACTGTCGATTAATCGCAGTTAACTCACGCAATTATCTCAAAAAAATTAATTGCGATTAAAAAAATTAATCACAATTAATCACAGTTTTAATGGCACTGTTAAACTTTAGAATACCAATTGAAATTTATTAAATATTTTTGAATTTTTTCTGCATTTTCAAATATATTGATTTCAATTACAACACAGAATACAAAGTGTACAGTGCTCACTTTATATTATTTTTTATTACAAATATTTGCACTGAAAAAATGATAAACAAAAGAAATACTATTTTTCAATTCACCTTGCACAAGTACTGTAGTGTGATTTCTTTATCATGAAAGCGCAACTTATGAATGTAGATTTTGTTTGTTACATAACTACATTCAAAAACAAAACAATGTAAAACTTTAGAGCCTACAAGTCCACTCAGTCCTACTTCTTGTTCAGCCAATGGCTAAGACAAACAAGTTTGTATTTACGGGAGATAATGCTGCCTGCTTCTTATTTACAATGTCACCTGAAAGTGAGAACAGGTGTTCGCATGGCACTTTTGTAGACGGCATTGCGTGCCAGATATAAAAATATTATTAAAGCTAAGGTTAAAAAATTATATAATACATAGGTTGAGAAAAGAGTGTCTGTACATATGGGTATAGTGCTTAGATTATCCACAAATACAAAGTTTGTTTTAAAAGTCATAAGCTACATATAGTGCTTAATCAGCAATAACCCAAATTTGGGTGAATATATTTAAGAATACAATTTAGATATGAGCATCCAAGTATTTGAGTACATCACTCATGAAAAGTTATACAGAGAGTTGGTTGTGGAAAGCAAATATGTCAGAGTGAAGATTGTCCCTCAGTAATTGAGAATTAGGTTGGTTGTCCATTTTGAAAATACAATTCACAAGGAAAGTATTTCCGTTACCTTCCCAACTGTGCTTCTCATCGGCACTTCAGCTAATCGCTCCTGGTATTACTGATGTCTGGTGATGTGTTCTATGTAGATGTCCTTGGACCACCTGATGGCATCGAAGCATAAATTGCCGCATCAGCCAAGCGTAGTGCTAACCGATTCCGCATTCTCTCAACACTCACTTGTCACTGGGGTCCCATGTGCCCAGGGCTCCAACGATCAGCACGTGTGTCTGAACCTGGTAACCCTTAGCTCTCAAAGTTTCGACCAGACGGACGTATTTCTCCACCTTTTGAGCTTGGGCATCGCGGAAGGCCGGAGTCCTGTTCTCGAAGGGCACTGTGACATCCACCATCATGATCTTATTCTGGTCCTCGTTGGTGATGATGATGTCCGATCGCAGTTGGCTGTCGGTTCCAGGGATGGCAGAGTTCACAGCCACCTTCCCTACAGGTGACGGGATGGCTCTGACTAGGTGATCTTGGATGGCGTTGTGTCGCAGCTGCCAGGCTCTGGAATGGGGCTTGCAGCAACACAGGACATGGGGTAGCGTCTCGTTGGCAAAGCTGCACTTCCTGCATCACTTGTCCAGATTTCCATGGTGGATGGCTCCGTTCAGCAGAACACAGTTGAGCCTGGCTCTGTGGATGAACCTCCAGTCAGCAAATCAGGTGAAGCTGCGCCCGGGGAGGAAGTGGTTGCTGGCAACCCACTTGCACGTCACCTTGAATGCCTTGTCCTAGTCCGGCTTCCGTTTCAGGTTTTCCACATATTGGCATCCTTCAGGGTCCTCTCCAGCATGGTTCTAACTCTCAGAGTGACAACTGTATGCTCTGCATCCTTTACCAATGGTACCAGGACTCCCAGCTACTGGCGTTCCTCGCACCACATCCAGCACCAGCCTACACACATCTCCAATGATCGAGTAGCATTGCGGGCATGAGTCCAGAGCGAAGCAAAGTCTCCTCCGTCTCTTCCAAATTCGGCTTCCAGTGAGCCACTCAGGTAGGTGGTGACATCTTGGTTGGAGGGGTCCTTGTGATTCGCTTCTTGATGACATCCTGCATAGCACTTTCACATTACACACTTCACCTCTCTACAAAGGTAAAAGGACTGTAAGCTGTCTAAAATCTTACCTGCCATATGGGGCCACAACAGTGGTACCCCTAACTCACCCAGCAATATCGTCACTCTATCCAGCTACACACTCAGCCCGGCAGAAGAGTCTGTCCTATCTCGGGGACTCTCTTTCTGCCCCGCCATCCCACAAACATGATACAGTTCTGAGGTGATCTGGAAGCCTACTTTTGCTGTCTCTGACTCAAAGAATACTTTCAAGATAACACTGAACAGCACACAAACACTGAACAAACACAGATACCCTCCCACCAACAGCACAAGAAGAAGAACTCCACATAGACTCCTCCTAAGGGTCGAAATGACAGCTTAGACCTATACATAGGATGCTTCCGCTGACGTGCACAGGCAGAAATTGTGGAAAAACAACATTGCTTGCCTCATAACCTAAGTCGTGCAGAACACAATGCCATCCACCATTTCAGAAACAACCCTGACATTATAATCAAAGAGGCTGATAAAGGAGGTGCTGTTGTCATCATGAACAGGTCTGACTACCAAAAGGAGACTGCCAGACAACTCTCCAATACCAAATTCTACAGGCCACTTTCCTCAGATCCCACTGAGGAATACGCTAAGAAACTGCACCATCTACTCAGGACACTCCCTACACTAACACAGGAACAAATCAACATACCCTTACAGCCCCGACCGGGGTTATTCTATCTACTACCCAAGATCCACAAACACAGAAATCCTGGATGCCCCATCATCTCGGGCATTGGCACTCTCACTGAAGGACTGTCTGGATATGTGGACTCTCTACTCAGACCCTACGCCACCAGCTATCTCCGTGACACCACTGATTTCCTGAGAAAACTACAATGCATTGGTGATCTTCCAGAAAACACCATCTTAGCCACCATGGATGTAGAGGCTCTCTACACAAACATTCCACACACAGATGGAATACAAGCTGTCAGGAACAGTATCCCTGATGATGCCACAGCACAACTGGTTGCTGAGCTCTGTGACTTTATCCTCAAGCACAATTATTTCAAATTTGGTGACAATATATACCTCCAGACCAGTGGCACTGCTATGGGCACCCGCATGGCCCCACAATATGCCAACATTTTTATGGCTGACCTGGAACAACGCTTCCTCAGCTCTCGTCCACTCACACCCCTTCTCTACCTACACTACATTGATGACATCTTCATCATCTGGACCCATGGAAAGGAAACCCTGGAAGAATTCCACCACCATTTCAATAGCTTCCACCCCACCATCAACCTCAGCCTGGACCAATCTACACAGGAGGTCCACTTCCTAGACACCACGGTGCAAATAAGTGACGGTCACATTAACACAACCCTATACTGAAAACCCACCGACCGCTGTGCCTACCTTCATACCTACAGCTTCCATCCCGGACACACCACACGATCCATTGTCTACAGCCAAGCGCTGAGGTACAACCGCATTTGCTCCAACCCCTCAGACAGAGACCAACACCTACAAGATCTTCACAAAGCATTCTCAAAACTACGATACCCACATGAGGAAATAAGGAAACATATCAACAGAGCCAGACGTGTACCCAGAAGCCTCCTGCTGAAAGACAAGCCCAAGAAAGAAACCAACAGAACTCCACTGGCCATCACATACAGTCCTCAGCTAAAACCTCTCCGGCGCATCATCAGTGATCTACAACCCATCCTGGACAACGATCCCTCACTTTCACAGGCCTTGGGAGGCAGGCCAGTCCTCGCTCACAGACAACCCGCCAACCTGAAGCCTATTCTCACCAGCAACTACACACCGCACCATAGTAACTCTAACTCAGGAACCAATCCATGCAACAAACCTCGATGCCAACTCTTCCCACATATCTACACCAGCGACATCATCACAGGACCTAACCAGATCAGCCTCACCATCACCTGTTCACTCACCTGCACGTCCACCAATGTAATATACACCACCATGTGCCAGCAATGCCCCTCTGCTATGTACATTGGCCAAACTGGACAGTCCCTACGTAAAAGGATAAATGGACACAAATCAGATATTAGGAATGGCAATATACAAAAACCTGTAGGAGAACATTTCAACCTCCCTGGACACACAATAGCAGATTTAAAGGTAGCCATCCTGCAGCAAAAAAACTTCAGCACCAAACTTCAAAGAGAAACTGCCGAGCTTCAGTTCATTTGCAAATTTGACACCATCAGCTCAGGATTAAACAAAGACTGTCAATGGCTCGCCAGCTACAAAAGCAGTTTCTCCTCCCTTGGTGTTCACACCTCAACTGCTAGAAGGGGGCCTCATCCTCCCTGACTGAACAAACCTCGTTATCCCTAGCCTGATTCTTGCTTGCATAATTATATCTGCCTCTGGAAATTTCCACTACATGCATCTGACGAAGTGGGTATTCACCCACAAAAGCTTATGCTCTAATACGTCTGTTAGTCTATAAAGTAACACAGGACTCTGCCACTTTCTGTGATGTTCCTCACCATGGCATCCGGGAACGTCAGAAGACTGAAGGCATGAGTGATCACCTCACAAAGATCACCCATACGAGGGACATTGGTGCCACCCTGTCTGTGCAAGATGTACACCAGTTCATTGCTGGCTCTCTGGGGAAGAAACATCCACTTCTTCACTAGCTGCCTGATGGTGTTGTCTGCCTTGTTAAGAGGTATATAGCTACATCACTACACCCAAGGGTTAAGAATCTGAAGTGCCTTCCAAAATCTGAAGGGACAAGGTGTGGAGAATGCTTTCAGAAGCCTTAAAAGAACAACACTCTGATGCGGAAACTACAGAACCTGAACCACCAAAAAAGAAAATCAACCTTCTGCTGGTGACATCTGACTCAGATGATGAAAACGAACATGCGTCAATCTGCAGTGCTTTGGATCATTATCAAGCAGAATGCGTCATTACCATGGACGCATGTCCTCTGGAATGGTGGTTGAAGCATGAAGGGACATATGAATCTTCAGCGCATCTGGCACATAAATATCTTGCAGCACCAGCTACAACAATGCCATGCGAACAACTGTTCTCACTTTCAGGTGACACTGCAAACAAGAAGTGGGCAGCATTATCTCCTGCAAATGTAAACAAGCTTGTTTGTCTCAGAGACTGGCTGAACAGGAAGTAGGACTGAGTGAACTTATAGCCTATAAAGTTTTACATTGTTTTGTTTTTGAGGGCAGTCATTTTTTGTACATAATTCTACATTTGTAAGTTCAACTTTCATGATAAAGAAACTGCACTACAGTACTTGTATGAGGTGAATTGAAAAATACTATTTATCTTTTTTTACAGCGCAAATATTGGTCATAAAAATAATATAAAGTGAGCACTGTACACTTTGTATTGTGTTGTAATTGAAATCAATATATCTGAAAATGTAGAAAACATCCAAAAATATTTAAATAAATGATATTCTCTTATTGTTTAACAGTGCGATTAATTACGATTATTTTTTTTAATCGCTTGACAGCCCTACTTGTTTTATTATAAGTCCTCACAAGTGCTGTGTGAGGAATGGTGGTTTAAGGTAACACTGGTAAACTGGGGTTCACTCCACCTTTGGGGCAGAGGATGTGCTATTTCTGTGAGCAGCCAGCATCAGGGGCTGGATATCCCAGGGGAATGATTCAATGGGACTTGGATTCACCTATTGTTATTCTGCAAGGAATAGTTCAGATGAGAGTGCTTGTGTGGCTGAAAGGCTGGTGGTCTTTGGGTGCTAACACCCAACTCAATGGGCCAGTCTACCTCTCGCTAGAGGGATGGGGTAACAATGTGACACAGTTGAGGGTACCACAAGGCTCCTCTGGGTAAGGCTATTGGGGAATGGAGGATGTGATCAGGAAGAAGGTGGTGGATGGAGTGGAAGAGGCCTTGAGACCTGGCCAGGAGAGGGTGACTGTTGCCCTTGGTGGGGGCTGTTTCAGGGGAGCCGAACTGTAGGGGCCTTGGAGAGGAGCAGAGCAGACAACATGTACAGAGAGGAGGAGGAGGCAGGTGGGACGGTTGTAGTAGTCAAGGGAATAGAGAGGCGGGATTGAGAAAGCCAATGGCATGAGCAAATGCCAAGGAGGAAGATGCTCATGGGGAGAGATTGGCAGAGGCTGCGGAAGGGAAGGGCCAGCAGGGTGTAGTGGAGGTTCAGAGCAGGCTGTGGGCTGGCTCCTCTTGTGAAGGTGGTGGTGGGTTTTTGAGGCGAAGGCTGGAAGGTCAAACACAGTGATTGCTCTGTTCAATTACTCACCCACAGGTGATATGGTGGCGGTGCTGGGGGTGATACTGAGTGGGGCCAGGTCTGTAAGGGGGACAGCATCTGGGACTGGGTGTCACTGCTAGGCAGGGGGTTGCTGAGGTCCACGTGCCTCTGCAAAGGGGCTGGGTGTAACTGGCAGGGAGGGGAAGGGGGGTTGGGGCACCTCTGGACAGGGGATTCCTGGGGCCAGGGTGGCTCTGCAGGGGGACTGGATGTCAGTGCCAGACAGAGGGCTGGTGGGGTCAGGGTGTCTCTGGACAGGCCAGGGGCTGGGTGTTACTGGCAGGTGGGGGTTGCTGGGGCAGAGGTGTCACTGGCAGGTGGGGGTTGCTGGGGCAGAGGTGTCACTGCAGGGGGGTATCAGTGGGAAGCAGGAGGTTGCTGGGGTGTATCCGCAGGGGGCTGGGCATCACTGGAAAGCAGTGGTTTGCCAGGGCTGCGGAGTCACTGCAGGAGGGTGGCAGGGGGTTCGGGACTGCCTCTTTATGGGGGAGGCGGTATCATTGGCAGGCTGGGGCATCGCTGCAGGTAGGTGTCAGGAGGAGGCAGGGGTTGGGGCTGTCTCTATATGGGGGCGGAGGTATCATTGGCAGGCGGGGGGTGTATGTGGGAGGCAGGGGGGTCGGGGCTGTCTCTATATGGGGTTGGGGGTGTCAGTAGGAGGTGGTGGTTGCTCTGGCGAGGCTGTCACAGCAGGGGGGTGTCAGTGGCGGGGGGGATCGGGGCTGGCTCTATATGGGTGTCAGTGGCAGGTCGTGGTTGCAGGGGTGGGGGTGTCTGTGGAGGGGGGGATCGGGGCTGTCTCTGTATGGGGTTGGGGGTGTCATAGGAGGTGGTGGTTGCTGGGGCGGGGGTGTCACAGCAGGGGGGGTTGGGGCTGTCTCTATATGGGTGTCAGTAGGAGGTGGGGGTTGCTCTGGCGGGGGTGTCACAGCAGGGGGGTGTCAGTGGCGGGGGGGATCGGGGCTGTCTGTATATGGGGTTGGGGGTGTCATAGGAGGTGGGGGTTGCTCTGGCGGGGGTGTCACAGCAGGGGGGTGTCAGTGGCGGGGGGATCGGGGCTGTCTCTATATGAGGGCGGGGGCTGGGGTGTCAAGGCACGCGGGGCTGGCAGTAGCCGGGTGTCCCGGCCGCAGCAGCGGGGCGGGGGCCCGGGCAGGGCGGAGCGAGGCTGAAGGTCGCGGGGAGGCGGCGCTCGGCTGGTTGCGGCCGGTGCTGCGCTGGCGGCGGCTGGGCGCGGAGCCGGCGGGATGGCGGCGGCGGCGCTGGACCTGGAGAAGCTGCGGATGGCGGGGGCCGGTATGGCCCTGGCGGTGCTCACCAGCGGGGGGGACGCGCAAGGTGAGCCCCCCACTCCCCGCACCCCGGCCCCCCTTCCATCCCTGCATGGGGGGGCTGCCTGCAGCCCGCCCCCACAAGCCTCCTCCCCTCGCCGGGGGCTGCTCCGGGCCCCCCAATCCGCCCCCCCCCCGTCCCTGGGGGCTGCACGGGCTCCTCTCGGGCTCGCTCTTCGCCCCCTCCGAGGGGGACTGAGGGTCTCGGGTCGCACGTGCCCAAAGCGGAGTCACGTGTGTGCTGTTGGTGAACGTGCCTCCAGTCATGGCGACCGGCCTGAGCAATAGATCCCAGAGGCGGGGTTCCGGCCTCTCAGCACCCTCGCGGCGGGGCGGGCGCCACTGCTAATCGCCCCGGAGCCCTCGATGGTCGGGGGGGCAGCCCTGAGAGGTCCATCGCGGAGCGCGCGTGGTGGCCAGACATCGCCAGCCGATCCCTGAGCCCTTCTCAGCCCAGGTGGCCTGGCAGTGCCTGGGCCCTAGAGGGTGGAGGGGGACATGCCGGGGGCCCTGCCTGGGCAGAGGGCCTGGCCAGTGGCATAGAGGTCAGGGCGATGCAGGGGAGCCAGGTGGGGATCCCCTCTCGCCCTGACACCCACAGGTGCAGCACCCAGGCCTCTCGCGTGCCAGGCCTTGCCTGTCGCTATGGTGCCCTGTGCTCAGTCACACGGCCTGTGCACCTGGAGCTGTGAGCGCTCAGCACCTCTGAGAGCCAGGCCCCAATGACCCTCAGCTCTGCCATGAGGGGCACAAACCCAGCAGGGTGAAATGTATGGGGCATGTTGCCCCGCTGCCCCCAGCGGCTGTGCCTACTGTCTGGCTGTGGCCTGCCTGTTGGTCTAGTGGCCGCTGTGAGGTTACCCTGCCCTACCCGCTTCTTTTACATAGTTGCCAAGTGTGTGAGCCAGACCAGATGGGGGCCCAGGAGTGACCTGCAGTGAAACTGACTAGGGATTGGAAATAAAGGGAACAGTCTACAACTGTCCCTACCAGGAGATCAGTGTATTACCACTTTATGGCACAGTTATTGAATCTGTGATTAGGGTGATGGTAATACTGGATGTTTACACTGATAGCAGAGATTTCAGAGTAATGAAAAATCTGCTCAGCTACAGTCAGGATGTAAAGAAACGGATTTACTATATTGTATCTTTTTTGTTTTAAAATGTAATCTTCAGGAGCATTTGGCATCTTAAATGGTTATTTCTTTTTTTTAATCAGTTCATCTTTCATATGGGTAAAAAAAATCAGGGCACTAATATGCCACTTGCTGCCATCACATTGTCCACTCTGCTTGTGTGAGCTACACCTTTCCCGTGTCTGTCTGGTGTATTTCAATTGTCGGCTCTTCGGTACAGGGACTGTCTAGTATTCTGTTTGTACAGTGCCTAGTACAATGAAACCCTGGTCTTGGTTAGTCCTTAGGCACTACTGTAATAAACCATGATTAATAATAATAAGCACTGAAACATCAAGAAATGGCAAGAGTGCATCTAAACTATACCCCTTATAAGAGCCTATAATGATATGAGCACAGGGTGCTGTTCTTATTAAGGCATGGATTCTTTTGATTTAAACATTGCTTAACATAGCAGCAAGGGCATGGTGGATTCTGCAGCCTGCCACTGTCTGCTCTGACCTCTGCAGTCCAATGCCCACCTTTCAAAATGAAGAATGAGCTTTAGTGTCTGCATCTGCCCCCTGCACCCTCATGTAATAACAGCAGCTGCTCCACGCACGCTATTTCTAAAATAAGGGGAATATTAGAGTGCCAATTCCATCTTCACAACCGCAGCCCTGTGAGCAGTAAAGCAGTTTAAAATAAAGATCTAGAACCGATTTTATAATGGTGAGAGTATCATTTATATTTTCATTCTTACACTCCAAAGGGGCGGAACCAGCTGTGCCCAGGCATTCCAGAAATTTCAACTTGAGACAGAGAGCAGTTCTGGAAAACTTGAGCCTGAAAGGTGAAAGTTTTGGAAAACTATCAGCAACTGAAAACATGGGGTTATATACAAATACTTTTGTATCTTTTCCCCTTGTTTTCAGTTGACACCTCCCTCCATAGTCTGTTGCCGTTGAGTAATCTGTCTAATTTAGATTGTTAAACTTTATGGCAAAGCTTTTGTCTTGTCACTTGTCTAAAACTGCCATCCACACCAGCAGTGCTATATAGATCGTCATAATACTCCTAGTTATGTGCCCTTGAGAAAAAAACTCAAACAATTCCTCTTTCCTTATTTGTTTACATCCTTCAAATACTTGTAGTTATCATGTTGCCCCATTAGCAGTCATTTGGCAAAGTTCTGTACGCTTAGATCTCCTAATCTGGCCTTAATTCCTAATTTCTTGGCTTCTTTGTGCCTCAATTTCTGAATCCTACTGTTGCAGTAAAATTTATTTGCATGCAATATGAACATGTTGAGCACGATGGGCTAGATCTTTAACCTGTGTAAATCAGTATAGATCCCTTGATTTCAATGAAGTTATGTGGATTTACACAAGCTGAGGATCTGACTCAGCATGTTTATTGTATAGATCATGCACCCCGTACTATTATAAATATCACAACCCCTTTTTATATTCCTCTTCTTCCCTAGTGGAAATGGCAGCGATAAGTTGGAAAACAGAGGTCTGGTGGTGCCTAAATTAACCTCGCTAAGCTTTGTTTTAAGGTGTTGGACTAATGAAACCAGGGAAGGAGGAGCCTGCCTGCCTGATAGAAAATACCCCATTTCCCCAAATATCAATTCAGGGAAGCACTTAAGCACATGCTTAAAGTTAGGTTTATGAGCATGTGCTAAAATGCTTTCCTGAATCGGGGCCCTAGAGATCAGCCCAGCACTTACTGATATCCTGCCAATGCATTTTCTTGCCGATCCACATGGCTGGGATTACTGTATTTTTCCTCTGCGCAGTTTCATTCTCAGACATAGGATAAACTTGTAGACAGCTTGTTTAAGCCTCATGTGCGTTAGTTTGTTTTATATGCTGCAGTCCAAGGATTAGCTAGAAAGCCAACATTAGATTCTGCTGAGTGCTGGAATTCTGGGAGTGGCTGTGCCCTGAAGGAGATCTTTCTAGCCTGTAGACAAGTGCTTGCACAATCTGTTCTTGCAACTTCACTCCTACTTCATTGATGTTTGTCTGGCAGGGCAAAGAGCATGTTAATGATGACAGGCACTGCTCTGATTTCAGAATCAAAGGCTGGGAGTAGACTGGGGCATTTCTTACTGTTAGGTCAATTTAAGGATAAACTATAGAAATGATCTTATTTTGTATGTTTAAAGGCTCCATCAGTCTTTTGTAAATTTTCGAAGGAGCAGTAAGTATAGTACATAGCTGTAATTACGCACAGTGGATCCAGTCCTGCAAACACTAGCTCACGAAAGCTTATGCTGAAATAAATTGGTTAGTCTCTAAGGTGCCACAAGTACTCCTTTTCTTTTTGCGAATACAGACTAACACGGCTGCTACTCTGAAACCTAGCAGGTGAGAGTAACTCAACTCACATGAATAGCCTCAGAGAAGTTAATAGACACAGTAAAGCTACTTACGTGTGTAAGTGTTTGCGAGATCTGGCCCAGTGTAACTAGGCTGGTGGTTTTCAACCTGTGGTCCACGTACCTCTCGGGATCTGCAGACCATGTCTAAGATTTCCAAAGGGGTCTGCACCTCCATTTGAAAATTTTTAGGGGTCCGCAAATGAAAAGAGGTTGAAAACCACCGCTCTAGAGTTTTCATTTTAACAAGACCTGAGAACAGCTAGGCACTGGCAGGTGACAAGTTGTTATTGCTACTCCTGATTGGTTGAGAACTGCACTTATGCTGTTTACCCTCTTTCCCCCCACCCTAATCCATTAGTTTGTCTGTCTCATTCACCTAGATCAGGGGTGGGCAAAGTTTTTGGCCCGAGGGCCACATCTGGGTGGGGAAATTGCTTGCAGGGCCAGGGTAGGGGGTTAGGGTGTGGGGGATGGGAGGGGGGGTGGTGTGCAGGAAGAGGCTTAGGGAAAGGGGTTGAGGCAGAGGAGGGGTGCGGGCTGTATGAGGGGACTCAGGGCAGGGGGTTGGGGTGCAGGTGGGGTGTGGGATGCGGCAGGGGGCTCAGGGCAGGGAATAGGGGAGTGGGATGTGGCAGGGGGCTCAGGGCAGGGAGTTTGGGTGCAGGAGGGGTACGGGATGCGTCAGGGGGCTCAGGGCAGGGGTTTGGAGTGCAGGAGGGGTGCGGGATACGGCAGGGGGCTCAGGACATGGGGTTGGGGTGCAGGAGGGGTGCGGGATGCAGCAGGGGGCTCAGGGCAGGGAGTAGGGGTGCGGCAGGGGCTCAGGGCAGGGAATTGGAGTGCAGGAGGGGTGCGAGGTACAGCAGGGGGCTCAGGGTGGGGAGTTGGGGTGTGGCTGCAGTAGGGGTTCAGGCTCCGGCCCGGTGCTGCTTACCTAAAGCCGCTCCTGGGTGGCAGCGGTGCGCACCGAGGCCAGGGCAGGCTCCCTGCCTGCCTGCCCTGGCCCCGCGCCACGCCATACCACTCCAGGAAGTGGCTGGCACCACGTCCCTGCGGCCCCTGGGGTGGATGGGGGGCGCAGAGAGCTCCCTGTGGGTACTTTCTCCGAAGCTCCCATTGGCCACGGTACCCTGTTCCTGGCCAATGGGAGCTTTGGGGGAGATACCCACAGGCAAGAGCAGTGTGCAGAGCTCTCTGCCCCCTCACCCCAGCCCTACCCCCAGGGGCTGCAGGGACGTGGTGTGGCTGCTTCCAGGAGTGGCGCGGAGCCCGTGGCGGTGGCAATCCCGCGGGCCAGATCCAAAGCCCCAAGGGGCCGGATGTGGCCCGCGGGCTGTAGTTTGCCCACCCCGACCTAAATTGTGAACTCTTGGGAGGATGGGCTGTCACTTCTGTGTTTGTGCCTAGGATGATGAGGCTCCAATCCGGTTGGCCTCAGGTACTACTTAGTGTTAATAGGTTTCAGAGTGGTAGCTGTGTTAGCCTGTATCAGCAAAAACAATGAGGAGTCCTTGTGGCACCTGAGAGAAAGCTTATGCCCAAATAAATTTGTTAGTCTCTAAGGTGCCACAAGGACTCCTCGTTGTTTTTGTAATGTTAATGTTCATGTGACATCACTGTCTTCTCTGATAGTCTGAGCTGCTTATGTCCTAGTTTTGCTGCCAGGGTCAGTAAAAGCACAAAGAACAGCTAACTAAGGCGTGAACAAACTGTTCCATTTCTAACCCTTTTTTCCATATGCCTTTGCTCAGGGTAGCTGGCATGGTACTTGGCATGTCAGAGGATCCCCAGGAGGGGTGCAGCTCACATTTCTCTGGATTGCAAGGCAGTGGTAAATCTCTGGGGTTGTTTGACCATACAGTACTGCTTCTCTTCTTAAACCGCCATCTCCATTTTTCTTTCTTGTGGCATCTTGTGGGCAAGCTTGTAACTTTGAGCAGTGCTTTTGCATGTCACCTCTAAACAAAGGTTAGAAGGCTCCCCCCTGGGCAGATACTTGAGAAATCCTCTCCTTCAATTTCCTGCGGTGAACAGGAAACCTTCCTCAACAAGCAGCATCGGGGTTCTGCAGAATCTGAGCTGTCACTTTAAAAAACCAATGTTTCTAGCACCAGTGTATTTTGCCACAGCTGGTAGCCTAAGCTCCCAGGCTGGTATATGCCAGGTACATGTTTGAGGCCTGCCCCTTGATAAAGGCTGATTGTATATCTGGGTAGGGATTCACCTGGCCAGCTATGTTTTTGCTTTGAGTGACTGGCTTAATTTTTTTAACAAGGAAAAGTGGTTTTTAATGCATTTTAACACACAAATATATTGGGTCAGATTAATCTCTGGCGATGTCACTGGAGTCGGCCCATTATGAACACAAATGAAAGGCTGGCTTGTTTGGCAGTGTGGTCTACTGAGCCAAAGTTAATGCAGCCTGAATTTTCATAGGAAGCATCAGGACGTGGAGGTTTGTTCAAAGAACTGCTAGCCATCCTGTCCCCCATTGGCACAACTCTAACCCCAAGGGACAGACACTGGGATCTGAAACTGAAATTGCCCAATCAGGTGGGAAAACAGCTGAGACTTGCTACATTATCTTCCAAGGACCTGAAATAAACTTGGGTTGAAAGGAGCACCCATAGAGAAAGGGAGGAACCAAATGGTTCTAGCACTGTGGTAAGTAACAGGAAAAGGAGATAGATGTGAAGGAAGAGCATTAAGGGGAACCTGCTCTATGCTACATAATGTTAATCAGCACTTGTGATCAGATGGGGTAAGCTAGTGTGAAACCAGCCATAGAGAGATCTCACAGTCAGTTAACAGCCTTTCATCTCCAAGCAGTTGGAGTCCATCTGATTTAGGCCAAAAGTCAAATGATTCTGGAGGGCTCATCCTAGTCCTTTGTGATATTCCTTCACAAGCACCACTCGCTTTGGCTGTGTCTAATCAGGACTTGTCTGATCCTGGAATAAATAGTGAGGCGGATACAGATCCTTGGATTTACTAGACCACTAGTGAAGTACCTGCCTGCACGGTATCTGGTTCTAGGCAGCGGGGATTGATTTAAATCAAAGCAATTTAAATCACTGAGTGGGAAGCCTCAGTTTAAATCTATTTTAATTGGTGCAAACTCATTGGTTGACATAGAACCATTAAATCATGTTGATTTACAACTAAATAGAACCTTGACACTATATTTGGTACATCTTTTTGCTATCTAGGAAGGTACACTATAACTATATACATTTATTTAAGTAACTATATAGCTTAATATTTTCAGATTTTTATAAACTGTACATTTTTAGTATGTCAGAAAATGGTGAATGAGATATTGCTTATTTACTAATTTATTATACTACATAATTAACTTTTTGTGCATGCTTTGCATCAAGCTGCATTAGGATGGTAACTGGAATTTAATTAAACACACACAACAGCATGTGAAGTTTATTTGTATTAAAACGACCTTACATGTTTTGGATACTTATCAAAACATGTTTCACATTTACAGCTAAACGGATCACTTGATGATTACCTGTTCTGTTCATTCCCTCTGGGGCACCTTGCACTGGCCACTGTCGGAAGACAGGATACTGGGCTAGATGGACCTTTGGTCTGACCCAGTAGGGCCATTCTTATGTTCTTATTTCTTAAACAGAGGGATTAACTGTATTTTTTTTATTTAAATCAGATTTCTTTTGTTTAAATTATAATATATTTTCAGAAATAAGAGTTTTTTTAAAAAAAAAATCCAACTTAATTTAAAAAAATCAGATTTTTTAAAATTTTTATCCACCGTCCTTCTAGTCCAGCACTTTCACAGGTGATCACTTTAATTTTGGTTGGAACAAATGGGTTTGATTGTTTCTGTCTGGTGTACTCCCCACTCTCACATCTTTTCAAATAGGGGGAGGAATTGCAAAGCTTTAGGCGAGAGGATTTATGGTGAAATATCCGATGAAGTGAGCTGTAAGCTCATGAAAGCTTATGCTCAAATAAATTTGTTAGTCTCTAAGGTGACACAAGTACTCCTTTTCTTTTTGCGTATACAGACTAACATGGCTGCTACTCTGAAACCTTTGCTATGGTTGTCAGTCTAATAGCAGTAGCTGAAAGAAACTAAAAAACAAAAACAAGAAAAACCAAGCAAACCTCCCCCCCTCCCCAAACAAAACAAAACAAAACACCCCTTATTCCTACAATTACTTTCTCATTTCCTTGGTCCTGCTCTCATGTCTCTCTCTCCTTCCTCATCCCCTCTTGTTTATTCTCTCCCTCTCATTTCTACATTCCTTCCTCCCCTCTTCATTTCAGTATCTTCTTCTCTTTCCCCCCCAGAAGCCACCTGGGGTTCCCCATTTAACCCTGCCAGGCAAGTAAGAGTTTTAGCCACATGCTGGGGAATACAAGAGCTAACACCTGCTGTCAAAGACAAAGAATGTTCTGAGGGCAAGGTTTATAATTCTTCCCAAGGTTGAAGCTAGCCACTGGGAAGGCCTGGTAATCTGTATAATCACAGTGCAAGAGGAATCTGGAGGGACTCAGGTACTGTGAGCGTATTTATTCTATTGGGTCTGGTTTAGCTGTAGATGAGGAAGTGGTTATTTATAAGGTGTTACTTTCTTGTACATGAAAGCTACTTACCTGTATTAAGTGTAGCTAGCTTTCCTAATCCTAGTCTATGTATCTGTTGTTGAATTCCTTCATAATGGTGAGAAATAGTAATAAACCTATACTCTTACTCCCCCAACTTTGTGATTGTTATCGAGATTATAAATTGCTTTGATCTAATAGCAACGTGAACCATATTGAAACTCTGGACTATAAGGACTGGTCCCTGTTTTGTGGCCCCTATGCCCTAGTGCTCAGTATTGACTATGATTTATTTTGTACTCCCTTTCCAGGTATGAATGCCGCCGTCCGTGCTGTGACTCGCATGGGAATATACGTTGGAGCAAAAGTTTTCCTGATCTATGAGGTTCGATTCAATATTTTTTTCTGTCATTCTCAAGGGGTAGAGGTTGTATAGCTTCGTCTTGTAAATGGCTAAGTGCCACCTATGGAACTTGGAGGGGGAAATACACTGGTTTGGTTATGCTCTGGTAGTTCAGCATCCTTTCACCTCTAGTGACCTCTGCTCAGAGCCTGCCTGTGAAAGGGAAGGATGATCGCACCCCTGCTTTGCAAATGATTACACGGGGGTGAAAGAGGAGAAGGGACTTGCCCTAGGTGGAACCCAGGAGTTGTGACTCCTAGTCTCCAGTGTGTTAACGTCAAGTTGACGTGACTGAGGGCTTCTGCCCAGTGGAAACCCCAAACTGGGATAGATGGGTTAGCTATAGCACGTGACAGGTTCATTGGCAGAGCTGTTGAGCAGGAGAAGCCCTTTCTCTTAGCTCCTTGGTATCGTGATCCCTACAATCATGGACATTTCTTTTAAAGGGTCCCCTCTCCCCTCCCCCTTCACTCCCATGGGCTTGCTCCGCTTCATTTGTGGTGACTTCAGTTTAAGGCAGAGAGTTGCCAGGTTCTTAGCACAGTTGCTGCTGGGTGCGCAGCCGGGTTGTACGGCCACATCCAGTTGGGATGGACAGAGGTGGATTAAGCTTCTGTGGGGTCATGGGCCAGAGCAAGTGGGGGCTCGTGTCGTGTCCTCCCCCCGCGCTCCTGCCAGGTAAATGGGGTTGGGCATGGGGGCATGGCCCTCTGACCCCTCAGCTGGCGCTCCTGCCAGGCAGTGGGGTGGGGGTAGGGTTTCCCCTGCTCCCCGGCAGGAGCGCTGGGGTGGCAGGCGGAGAGGATCGGGGCCCCTGGGCATAGGCCCCCATGGCCCAGTGGCTAATCTGTCACTGGGAACAGAGGGTTTTCTCGCTGTGCCATTACAAATGGAAGGTATGGATCTAGCTCATTTTGCCAACAAGGGCTGGCCCCAGGCTTGCATTGGAAACCACACGCTAAATAAACATGCATGTAGCTGAAATCTAACCACACTAGTGTCCACGATGTGGGCAGTTTAATTAAGGTCTGCTATCTTTGCTATCTGCGCAAAGCTGAAACCACACACTAAATAAACACACATGCAGCCAACATCTAACCACGCTTCGTTTTTATAATCCCTGCTCTTTCTCCTTGGACTCCTCAAGCCCCAAAGTCAAATCTGGGCTGTTGAGCTTGTCCACTAGCAAATAAGTGTAAAAGTGGCGGAAACATAGCAGCAGGCTATTTTGGGAAGAGGACAATTTAAAACTTCCCCTTTGCCTTCTTTTAGTCCTCCCCCATCCCAGCCACTCCTCCCCTCCCCACAAGGAGCTGGATTACAAATGCTAACTGCTTGAAGAGCTAGTGAGATTTTGACGCCATTCACCCCTGCAGCCTATCGTGGGAGGTTGTGGGGTGTGATTCCCGCTTGAACTCTCAGGAGGTCCCGAGCTTTGTTCTGTTCCTTCTTTGCAAGCATGCTACTGGGCACTGCTGCATGCCTGTTCCAGCCACCCCAGCAGCCGAAGTGTCCCTCAGCAGCCTTTGGCTTGGGCGGATTCTGTGAAGCAAAACATTGGTGCTCCTGCTCTCCTCCTGGCACTCATGAGGGGCACTTCCCACCGCAGAGCCATTTACTCCATTGGCTTTACACAGGCTGAGGATCTGGCCCTGAGTTTTTTATTGTAAATATTTGAACTAAGCTAACTTCTCCCCTTCCCCCACACTAGGGTGGCCAGGTGCCTGGTTTTTGACCAGAAAGTCTTGTTGAAAAGGGGACCTGACAGTATCCGGTCAGATCTGCTGGGGAGAGGCAAACAGCAGTGAGCAACGGTGGGTGGGGGGAAGAGGAGTAAATGGGGACAGGGCCTCAGGGAAGAGGAGGGGAAGGGGCAGGGCAGTGTCCGTTTTTTAAATATTACAAAGTTGGCAACCCTATCCCACACGCACAGTGAGATGTGAGGGTTTCCGTGCCCCATTCGCTCCTGAGGGAGAAAGGCAGGGAAGGGGAGGTGGAACAGGAGAGGGGAAGCTAGCTGTGTCCCTCCTGGTCTGTTTCGGCCCTTAGCAGACACAGGGAGATGCTCTGTGGCTGAGGGAGGAATTTCTGATTGCCAGTAACCGACGCGGGGCCCTGAACCCAAACTGTCAGTCACCTGGGGGCAGCATTACCTTCCTGCTGCCTTGGACATGCCTAGCAGGCTCTGCACTAACCCCAGTCTGCAGTTGCCATTGCGGGGACTCACACAAGGGTTACCTGCCGTCCTGCCAAGGAGCAGCTTTACAGTCTCACTCTCCCGTGATGTGTCTGCCTCACCGATCCCTCACCCAGGCCCAGAGAGATGCATAGCCAAAATGGACCAGTGAATCGGATCAGCCGCGCAGGAGCTGCTGGGCGTTGGCTGGCTGGACAGGCCCTGCTTCAGCAAGGCACCCTTTCACGTCTGCTTCTTTGCTTTTCTGTTTGCAGGGCTACGAGGGGCTGGTGGAAGGAGGAGAGAACATTAAGCGAGCAAACTGGCTGAGCGTCTCGAACATCATTCAGCTGGTAAGCTATGTTGCCATCGCCCTCTGAGTATAAAGGCCTCTTGGTCCTTCCCTTTTAACTTGTGCAGCTCACATGCATCTCTGACGCATCTGCCCAGTGTTGCGATTTCCTCTGGTCTGCGGAGGTCAGAGCTGGAGAGGATTTTCTGAAATGATTTAGTAATAACATATAAAATCCTAGTCATTGCTCCCCATTGTCCTGTTTACACTGGGCTCACATTGAGTTTGCCGAGCTCGGTTTTATAGCTCAGTTTGACTGGTCACGTAGGGCAAAACTAAACCATGTTCTAGTGCAGTTCGATGGAGTCTAGATGCTGGATCCATCTAGCACATGTTGAACATCAGGGCACACTGTTTCGCCTGGGGATAGAGGCTGTTCTTCCTGTCCTAATGATTGCAACTGCAGGCCCAGGGCACGCTGGGAGTAGGGAGTGATTGATTATACAGCGCTGTGTGTGCTCCATTCTCTGCTAGCAGGAGACAGCGTGGAGAAAGTGTTTCTGGAAAGAGGCTGTCCCCTGGAGGGGAAGTCAGTGTAAGCCATCCGGCAGCATAGCAAGGCCGGAGAAACAGTGTTAGCTGTGCCCTTTGCCTCTGGAGAGCAGGAAGGGGGCCATCTCAGAGATGACACCTCATTAAACCTGCTAAAGTGTTCCGTCCATGTCTGTGCGTGCCCCTTTCCCAAGCCCCCTGAGGCAGGGAATGGGTATCCTTTCCCTGTCCCTCTTGATAACAGTGATTCGCCTCCTACTGAAACACGCCTTTGGTTTGATTTGACTCCATTGTATGATTTAGACATCTCCTTCCCCCTCACACCTGAGTCGGCTTAGTCTGTGCTTCTCACATCAAGGTCCTGCATCAGCTTTGGTCTTGACTGCACAGCCAGACTAATCAAGGACTGGTGCACTGAGTTGTGGTCGATCGGTGCGATAACACAGGTTTGGTGTCAGCTGGGTAGACAGCCCCCAACTGTGTTAAAAATATGCTTGGCCCTTTAAGGGCCCATTGACCCTGCACTGCAAAGACAGCTGACAGCAGTACCACTGTCCCTGCCACAGTTTGCTCTGTAGCATAGATGGGACCTAACCGTGTCCCTGAACTGTGCTGCAGGCTCGGATACACCTGGGCCGAAGTGAGAGTCTGATTCATGGTCAACCCAAGGTTAGGGCCCATCTACATCTGCTGGGGAACCTCTGCCCCTCACAGTGTACTTGTAGCATAGATGGGACCCCAGCTTAAAGGGGACCAGCTGTTGGGAAATAAATTGGGTTTGGGCCCTCTGGTCCTTGTCTCCGTCTTGCTTCTTTCTGATGTGTAAAAGATGTGGGTTTGAGTTGTATGTTTGCTTGCGGTTTTACCTTGAAGTATCTCGGCTGTCACGTCTGAGCTTACCCTGGTTTGCTGGAGGTCTCACATGAGGACTGAGGCTTTCTGAGTCCTTCAGTGAACAAGGGCTTGCTGAATCTTTAACAAAGGCACCTAAAGCCTTCTTGTCTCCCACAGATTTCTGAGGCATTTGAGTTCAATAGGCTTTAACAAACCAAAGGGCCAGATCCCTAGCTGGCACAAATCAGCGTGGCTCTATTGAAGTCACCCAGACAGTCTCCCCTGCAGTCAGTGGGGAGCGCTGATTTATACCCGCTAGGGATCCAGCCGAAGGCGATTTAAACAGGTGCCGCTGGTATGGTGTCACAGCCCTGCTAGAAACACAGGAGAGAGGGACTGGAATGTCTAACGTCAAAAACAAGCAAGTAGCCAATCCCCCCCAGATACGCTTCCAAAACCAAACAGCTTGATGTGCCTTCCCAGTGGTTTCTCTCCTTCGAGCCCTAATGCTTCTCCTTGCTAGATCCCCTTCTAGGCCCTGCCTACCCCACAAAAACAGCCACATTTAAACACAGCTGTGCAGCGTGAAAACACACAACCAATCGGGGCCACAAAAATACTTCCCAACGGTATATCAGCGTGGCTCTTTGCTTTGTCAGAGGCTCGGCTAAAGTGTGGTTCAGCCCCCCCGGAATAATCTGGTTCTGTTTGTGACTTGGTGTAACAGACGTTTGGGGAGGTGGGGGTCGTGGAGCAGGGACTTTGACTCTTACAGAAATACTGGCTTAGCCTGTGTTTAAGGGGCAAGGGCTTTAGTGGGGCAGGGCAGGGCTCTGCCTTGGAAATACTGGCATTGTCTGCCGCAGTGTGGGTCACTGACCCAGATTAGGTGCTAGCCCCATTGATTCCCAGCTGAGATCTACCAGGCGCTCAAGAAAGCTGTAACTGCTGTGTAGCCAGGACTGAGACCAGCCAGCTATGCCGGCCACATGGGAGCATCCCTCAGTTCCTTGAGCCCTTTCATTCCATTCTCTTGTTTTTCCCCCCTCTCCTTCTAGCATCTTCCCCGATTTGAGCAGTGTGTCTCCCTGCTCACAGGTAATGCTCTGGTGCTGCATGCCCTCCCCACCCCCGTCTGTGTGCTGCTGTTCCACAGCCGCTGGCACTCAGCATGCCATGCCGTGCTTCGCTTGGCAGCGCTGCCCGCTCATCCATGGGGAGTGACCTCAGAAGCCTGGCTCCGGAGGAGAGGGGCAGGGATGTCACATTGTTGTCCCAGCCACGTCTGCCTGAGGGACCTGGCACGACCCTCTGCATTTACGCCAAGCCTTTCCAAAGCAGTAAAGCCAACCATGGTAGCGAGCTCCTGAAATCCGTGACATTTTGTCTCTCTGCCTCCCTTGTCTTCCCTCCTTTGCTTTCCTTCTCCAAATCCTTCTCTGTTTTGCATGTGCCGGTGTTTTTACCGCCATGGGCGTAGGGTGCGCTGCTGACCCGGGAGCTGCTGTCCATACAGTTGTGAATGTGGGGTGATGGGGAGAAGAGGCCAGCTCCTAATTCTCCCCCATGCTCGGGCTTGGGAGTATGTAGCAAGGCAGCAGGGTCCATGGGGATAAAAGCAGCAGTTAGGCCTCACAGTGCTAGTTAAGGTACATCAGCTAAACTGTAGCGAACCCCAGGCGCAAATGCAAGCCAGAGACAGGCAGGCTCCTTGCTGGGACATGCCCCTAAATGAACCAGAAGCAATTTGCATGCTGAGCTGTGACCTAGAACGAAACAGGGCAATCTCTCGCGGGGATGGGCAAGGTGCCAGGCTGCCAAGTGCCCAAGGGAGTGTTTGTTCTCGCCAGCACCTTGTGGAGAGTCCACTTCCAAAAGGAGAGCTGTCTGGCAGCGAGACAGGCCATTAGTGGTGCAAAGGGGTGGGGGACACATTAGCTCCCTTCAGGGCAGGAGGGTCGCGACCACTTCTTTGGGCTTGATTTGCAATCGGAGCCGAAGGAAGTGCCTGAGACAAATAAAAAGACTGCAAAGAGGTCAGGAAAGCTGTGGGTCTGACACCCTGGTGATGAGCTTGTGGGAGGCCCGCCAGTCCGACTCCCGGAGAACAGCCATCCTCACTCCATATTGTTCCGTTGGAAGGCGAAGAGTTGTGATCCCAGCAAATGGACGCGAGGGGCACGGTCAGGGAGGCGGTGGGTGGTACGTTGCTGGTTAACTCTGCCCCAGCTGTTTTCTACCCTTGGACCAAAGGAGACTGGGAAGATTTGAAACGGAAACGTCAGGTGGATCCTGCCCGAGCTACGCTGCTGTGGTGGGGGGAGGGGTGGCAGCTTGCCGTCCCAGCACAGTCTGGCTCAGGGCAGGTAGTTCTGGGGAAGGACAGGTGGAAACACAGAGCAGCATCTTCCCCTGGCTAGTGCATGCTACAGCAGGCAGCAGAGGGGACAGCTGGCCAGAGCCTGCTGCCAGCTGGGAGACCACATCAGCGGTCACAGGTGTTGGACCCCTCTAGAGCTCTAGGTACGGTTGAATCTTGGCCTACTGGGACATGGGCCAGAATAAGGTTCCTGCATCCTCTTTCCTCCCCTCTACCCACAGGTAACCTGCTCACCCTTCCCCATCCACTAGCTGTAGGGGCAGGACGCTTCCTATGACTGATTCCCAAGTGGATTTGCCACAAGAGTTTGTGCTCCTGAAGACCGGTCTCACCCAGTTGGCCCCTTGCATCCGCCAGCTGCTCTGGCTGTTTGTTCCTCTCTCACCTTTTTTCTTCTGTTTGTAGGGCGGCACAATCATTGGCAGCGCCCGCTGCAAAGCCTTCACCACGAGAGAGGGGCGCCTCCTGGCTGCCCACAACCTGGTGCAGCACGGCATCACCAACCTGTGCGTCATTGGAGGGGACGGCAGCCTGACGGGGGCCAACATCTTCCGGACAGAATGGGGCGGCCTGCTGGAGGAGCTGGTCAAAGACGGTACGTGCCAGCACAGGCTGCAGTCTGACCTGCACTTGCTAATCCCCAGAGCCAGAGCCAAAGTGGAGAGAAGGCCCCCACACTGAAAAGCACTGAAAAGTGGGGATAGCTTGAGCATGAGACGTCATCAGATTCATGGATTTTAAGGCCAGAAGGGACCACCAGATCAGTTAATCTGACCTCCTGTACATCACAGGTCATTAAATTTTACTCAGTGCATGGAGCCCAATAACTTGTGTTTGGCTAAAGCATCTCCCAGGCAGGCCTCCAGTCTGGATGTGAAGACATTAAGAGATGTCCGTTGGCCCTCTGTTCCAATAGCCAATCGCCCTCACTGTTAAACTTTCCTGGCATCAGCTTTGAACTGTGGTTCTTGTTCTGCCTTTCTCTGCTCAAAGGGACATGTGGGCTTAGGTGCAAAGTCTAAATCACTAACGTGAGCCTGAAGTCTCGAACGTATACCAAAAAGGAGTAAATCAGGAAATGCAGCTCTCCGTTTGATCCAGGAAGAAAGCGGGGTGTGATCGTGAAGTTGGCTTGACGGATTTAAAGGCCTAACAGAGGAAATCACAATGAAATTAACCCCAATTTCTGGGCTGGTCTTTTTTTAAATGACTCTCCTTACTGCAGCTTGTCATATCTGCTTTTCTGGTGCATCAACTGAGAGCTGCATGGCTGCTTCCTGCTGTCTACAGCAAAGGGCTTGGAAGACTCAGGACAATGGCCTTTTCCATTCACACTGTTCAAGCAGAACGGGGATACCTAGATCTAACATGTAACGGCTTGCTTTGCATGCCCTTAAGCAGGGCCCGTTCTGCCCCACAGCTGGAGCAGTGTCTTGCTCTGCAGGAAAAGTCAGGAGTTGATCGCTGCAGCCTCTCTGTGTTTACCCGCAGGTAAGATCACCAAGGAGGTGGCTAAGAAATACTGTAACTTGAACATTGTCGGCCTGGTGGGCTCCATCGACAATGATTTCTGTGGTACCGACATGACGATCGGCACGGACTCCGCACTGCACCGCATCATGGAGGTGATCGATGCGATCACCACCACGGCCCAGAGGTGAGTGGGGAGTCCCTCGCAGATGCCCTCCTCTCTCTGCTGGCAGGGCCAGAGCCAGAGCTCCGTACTGAACAGTGACATGGCGCACCTGGCACTGCACAGCCCTCGCCTCGGACCCAGATTCTTGGGGGATGGGACGGGGGGATCCTTCTGATGACTGAACGTGACTCTGGCCAAGGCGCCTTGCTGTAGAGAGACACTATTCCCCAAATTCTGATCCTCCTTCTCTCTTTGCAGCCACCAGCGGACCTTTGTGCTGGAGGTGATGGGCAGACACTGTGGGTAAGGACAGGCCCCTGCTTTTGGGAGGTGGTAAGGCGAGGGTGGCTGTCTGGGAGAGGGGGAGAACTGGGGGCGTGTGGTGGGGATGGTTGCTGGCAGTGTCGGGAGGGGAAGAGAGTGGGTTTTTGGGAGGAGGGGAGGAAGTGGTGCTGAGGGCAGTGGGAGGTCTGGGCTGTGTGGAATGCACTGCACAACAGACAAGAGAAGACCCTAATCAGCGATGCACCCTGGGGCAAATGGGAACCAGGGAGTGGTTTGCTCTGGTGGAAAGGAGACTGCTGCCAGCCTCTGTAGTTACCAGCACCGTAACCGTAGCGTGTGTCGGCACAAGGCATATTGTAAGCTAACCATGCCACTAACTCTGTCAGGTGCTGTCGTGTGGACAGGGTCTCTCATGTTTACTCCCAAGCCATGAGAGCCCTGAACTTGTTTCGATCCCAAGTGACACATTTCTTCCCTCCATTGTTTGCTGTTGTTGGCAGGCTGACGGTCATGGCTGCTAATCTGAGTCTGCCTCCCTAGGTACCTGGCGCTGGTGTCTGCCTTGGCCTCGGGTGCTGACTGGCTTTTCATCCCGGAGTCCCCTCCTGAGGACGGCTGGGAGGATTTCATGTGCGAGAGACTTGGGGAGGTGAGTGCCGTTTGGGACGCAGCAATCCTCTTCTGTCAGCTGGGGAAGGGAGCTCGGTGCGGTGGGGAATCCAGAGAGAAATGCCACTCCAAGCTTCTGCTCTTCTTCCCTGTTCTCTCCTTTTTATCTGCCCTTCTCTTGGTCCGGCCACTTGGGCAAAGAGGATTTTAATGAAGTGACGCCCCCATTTCAAAGCAGGAGTCTATTCTTAACATCAGCAGTCGAATGTTGTCAGCCAAACACCTGCTAAATTTCAATTCAAAACCACTGTGGAACCAGAAAGCTGCTCAGGTGCTTGGAAAGAATGCACATGGGGCATGTGGGCAAGGCCGACTCAGATGCTTAATATTTTGTCTTCACTGGTCCTTTACCAAGCCGTGATCTCTTTCGTTTGTTCTGTTAACTGTATAATGGGCACCCCTCTATAGGGCGCACGTCTGTATTAGGGCCCCAATCCTGCACTCTGCTCCATGCCAGCAGACCTGCCTGCCCACATGGACCCCACTGATTCCCACGCAACAATGTATATGTACATGGTTGTGTCCAACCCTTGTCTTTTCCACTAGAGTTTCCACTACGGGCTCATTTCCTTGGAAAGCCAGCTTCTGTAGTTGTTGTGGGTTAGACAGCGTGAAGGTAACAGTGTCTTCAGACAAAGCCAGTTGATGGGGCGAGTCCTTTAGGGTTTCCATAAGTGGGCATGCTCTGGGCCTGGCCTCGTTCTTGTGCCCTCCTCTGTCATGTTAGGAACAGCTTGGGCCAGATCCCCAGCTGCTGTGAATTGGAACTGCTCCACTGCACTCACTAGGCGACACCGATTCCCCCCAGCTGAGGAGCTGACCCCTCATGAAGGCTGAACCGGGCATTTCACAAAGGGTAGTGTACGCATCAACAGGAGTTCAGGAGGGTTGAGCCAGTCTCTTTAATGAAACAAAATATGCCGCTGAATACAAATCCAGCTGAAACGTGCCCAGAGGAGGCCCAGAGAAGACTGGCAGGTAGGGCCCGATCCCACAGAGGCAGGGCCCTGTTGAAGTTAATGGAGCTCCGTGGGAAGGAGGGGGCTGTTTTCTAGGGTTCTGCAGACCAGGCAGCACTGTGCTGCGTCCCTGGGGTGCGGCGGCACATTGCTCTGCCCTTGAGCTGCAGTGGCTGGAGAAGGTTTCAAGAGATCTCCCCGACTTGAGTGAGGGATGTCACTGTGTGTTAGCAGAGGGCACAGAAGCACACAGCCATGGTGCATCCCCTCCATCCATTTACCAAGGAGCCTGCGGTTCCCCGCTCCAGGCAAGGGAGCAAATGATCAGTGCTGAGCACCAATGAACTCCCTGAACAGCTAGCGCAGCCAGTCTGTCTGCTCCGGCCAGCTCCAGTTAAGTTTGGCTGTTTCTTTCTCTTGCGGCAGACACGCAGCAGAGGGTCCCGGCTCAACATCATCATCATCGCTGAAGGCGCCATCGACAGGAACGGCAAACCCATCTCCTCCAGCTACGTGAAGGATGTAAGTGACGCACTCTGGGGCGTGCGCTCCTTTGCTGGGGGGCTCTGGAGGTACATTGACATGTAATGAACCGAACCCACACTCTTTTCTCTGCTGAACAGCTGGTTGTCCAGCGCCTTGGCTTTGACACGCGGGTGACCGTTCTTGGCCACGTGCAGCGTGGCGGGACCCCCTCGGCGTTCGATCGCGTGCTGGTAGGTACAATCGGTTTGGCTGAGAGGGGAGCTGTGTGCGGGCGGGCCCAGTGTGTGATCGCAGCGACTGGTCTGGAGTGTCTGCATTTGGGAGGGTGAAATCCCATCCTGGTAGCCAGCATGGGGAGCAGGAAGTGGGCCCCCGAGAAGATCCCGACGCAAGGGGCACTTGCTTCCAGGCTTGGGGGAATGCCTGGAGTCACACGCACAGTGCAGCCTTGGTTGGTGCTTGACCCTGTTGTGCAAAACAGAGACCAGCCCTCAGGAGTTTACTCCTCCTAATTGACTGCTAACTGTCCTAATCTTAAATAGCCTAGTAACGGTCTGGGGTCCTAATAATCTAAATTAGAGAAACAAACCCGCTGAGCCACAGAATCCACCCATCTCTTCCCTGCCCCCTCGGAGGGGCTGTGCCAGAGCTGTGTCCAGTAGCCCGTGGCTCTGATGCCTGTGTGTGGGAAGTGAGTTAACGGGGGGAAACGTAGCTGTACTGTCTGGTGCCCAAGCACAGAATTAAAACCACCCTCACAGGAGTTGCAGCAGCACCTGTCTCCTCTGTTGTGGGGGTGGGGGGGGGGCAGGGGCACGCTCCCTGGGAGTTTTTTTGGCATGTGGGTGTCTGGGAGAAGATCCAGGTGGCCGCAGATCTTTCTGCGGCAACTCTCAGGTATGTTTGTGCCCCGCCAGCTCAGCCTCTCCTTAGCACGTGGTGTGTTTTGTGTAACCAAGCCCTGCGATGCTCCGATTCCTAGTAGCGTGTCTGTACGAGGCTTCCCGCTAGCACGGCTGCCTCTGATAGGTGAGCATGAGCCATGCAGTGGGGCCCATGGCAGCAGCGGGCCCGCACTAGACAATCAGCCCTCTTACCAAGGTTACTGTGTCCTCTGCAGAGCAGTAAGATGGGAATGGAGGCCGTGATGGCGCTGCTGGAGGCCACGCCTGACACGCCCGCCTGCGTGGTGAGCCTTTCCGGGAACCAGTCTGTCCGCCTGCCCCTGATGGAGTGTGTCCAGGTGGTGAGTATATGGGGTGGCTCTGGGTGGACAAGTTCGACTGCTCAGGTTGGCCTCCCTCTCGTTCATACTGTACTGTGGTACGTGACAGCAATTAGCAAGGGAGAAACAGCACTCGAGAGCCCAGAACAAATGGAAGATGGGCTCAGAGATCTGCATATCTGGGGGTCTGTTCTAGCTATGCGCAGGTGGGGTTTTATGTGTCATTAGCAATACGAAGTCTCACACACACAGATCCCCTGTGTCGAGATTTAAAGTCCCAATACATCCCTTCTGCTGTCGTCCAAAGCCTGGGTCTGGGTGTGTGTGAGAGAGAATCTGTTTCTGGCCTTGTTCTGCCCTGGTTGCCCCCAAGCCAGGCTCGGGGGTTACTAAGAGAGACTCTGCCAAGTGTAATTTCATTTTCAACCGTGTCGTACATTTAGCTGACTTCCCTGGAATTATGTGGGTTTTTCTTTCTCACTGAGAATTCCCCATCTCTCTCTCTTTTTTTTTTTTTTTTCAGACAAAGGAAGTGCAGAAAGCGATGGATGAGAAGAGGTTCGAAGAGGCAATCCAGCTCCGGGGGAGGTGAGGCACTTGGATTATGGCGGAGCAGCAGCTCTGCAATAGCTATGATTGAGTCACTCCCCTTTTTTAAGATGATTATTACTGTACAAGCCACATGCTCACTCAGATTGCTTTGAAACTTGCTCTGGCTCATGGGGATGTGGGATGGGGTCATTTGAGCAAGGGGTTTCCAAGCTACAGTCCCTCCCCCTCCCCCCCCCAAAGAAATCACGTATTTACAAAATCACCTGGTTCTTCTATTGATTTTTGTGCACATCTGGGGCTCAGACAATGGCTTTGATTCTCCCCAAACTGATCTCACTCCTTGGGATTGATCTCAGCTTGTGCACCGCACCCCTGGCTCTTTGGGAGAGCAACACTGGCAGTTACTGAGAGTGAAATTTGGAACTGCAGGTGGGTGACAGCTAAACTGACATGCCCAAGGAAGTGAAATGCGTGTGCACGAGGCCCAGGGTAGGGGCAGGAGGGACTCTGCATTTCCATTCTCCCGCCCCTCCCTTCCTCCAGCAGGTCCTGGCCCTTCTCGCAGCGCTGGGGGAGTGAGGAGGCAGAGGGAAGCTGGGGGTGGGAGCTGTGCAGGGAGAAGTAGGGTGGAAAGGGGGGATCAGAGCTGTGCAGTGAGAGAGGTTGGGGGAGGTTTTATCTCTCTCCTGCCAACCACCCCACATCCCTGTCCCCCTTTCAAAATACACCCTCCCCCCCATGCTAGTCCCTGTGCTGTTCCCGTGTCCTCTGCCCAGCCCCTCACCCTGCGGGTTCCCTGCCAACGCCTGCTGCCCACAGAGAGGAAGGCTGGGGTGGGAGCTCTGGTCCATGCTGCATGGGCAGAGAGAGGGGCGACAAGCAGATGGCACCGGGCACTGAGGGAGCTACGTGCAGCCAGGGCATGCTGGGGCTGGGCAGTGGCTGCCATGGAGCCAGAGGCCGGGCAGAGGGACATGGGGAGGGGCTGAGAAGTTGTTTTGAAAAGCCAAGGAAATGCACTGTGCAGCAGCATGGTTAAAGCACGGCTCGGGCCACCCGGTGGGGCGGGGCCCTTCCAGAGGGTGGCTAACCCTCAGCCCCCGCAAAGAGCCAGCGAGAGTGACGCCAGCCCTGCACTGCAGCCTCCCTTGCCCTCCGTGGGCGAGGTCCCAGCCTGCTGCCAGCACCCGGAGCAGCGCTCTGCACAAGCAGGGGACACAGCCCACGAGCCCTGCGGGGGACGGACAGACAGACAGACAGCCTCACTTTGCTGAGACGACTCTCCGGCTCAGGCCAGGCACAGCAAACAGGAGTCACCTACCCCGGCCTGAGCCTGCTCCACACAAACCTCCCCGACTTGCTACTCCCTCCCCTTCGCCCTGACCGGGAGGAGCCCTTCTGAGACACTGCCTTCGCCAACCCCTTTGCTAAGCCCAGAGACCACTGCCACGTCTGCCAGCAGCGCACCAGCTGTCCCCAGGACACAGAGCCCTGTGCCCTGCCACTGACACACCCTGCAGCTCCCAGCGCTGAGGGCAGCCCCGATCCTCACGGTACACGTGCAGCATCACCGCGATAGCTCTGCCAACCTGCTCCAACTGCTCCCTCCTCCGTTCAGTACAGCTCCTGCTAGCACGGCGACCGCAGCTCGGGGGCATGCAGAGAAATGCTGCAGTTCAGATCTGTGCAACACAACGCAGAAAATGACACATTCTCTTAGTCATTCTTCGTGGCTGCTTCTCATGGCAGCAGCCTGACTGTGCCATTTTCAGCGGCAATTGCCAGCTCCCGGGGGCAGAGTTAAGGTTGTGCTGGGGTCGGGGGGGGTGATGTTCCTTAACCCTGTGTGGCCTGGTTTGCATAGCTGAGCTCATCATTCTGGAAGGGCATGAGGCACCACTGGGCAACCTTCGCTCAGGAGCAAAGTTTTGCAGGCCGTTAATTAGCAGCACAGCCCATGCGATCAAATCTGCATGTGGAGCTGCTCAGCATTTCTGTTAGAACATCCCGAAAGTGAAGTTCTTCTCACTCAGCTGCCAGGATTTAAAATCTCGTGCGTAAGGCAGGACCCTGGAATTCTGATGAGTTTGACACTACCTTAACCAAAGGAAAATGGTTTTGCCATTTCCCAAGGCTCTGAGAGTACGAAAATGTACCAAAACTACTCTGAAACCTGTTAAAAAAAGATGAAATTTGGGAGGGGGTTGCTCTAAATGGGAGAAGTTAATTGAGATCTGGGAGAGAGACATTCAAAGTAGTCCAATGTTCATACACAAGCAACAAAAAACACTAGTTTAAATTCTGGAAGTACAATAGCATAATGCCATTGACTGTCCAGCCTTTCCCACCTTGGGGAATGCAGATGCACAAGTAGCTGAGATACGGGGCTCATGCTTCGTTAGCTACACCCTCAGCTGGAGTAAAAGGCATAGCTCTACCCCCTTCTCTCCCTCCCCTCCGAACATCCAGTTCCTACAGCCTGACACCCTGGAGCTGTTCTCCTAGGCACATGGCCCTGCCCCCTCCCTGTTTAAATCTGTGATCTCTGGCTTGGCGCTGATCGCTAGCTCTGGAGTGGATCCTGCGGGTGGGGTTCGCTGTGATTGTGCTGCGGGGCGACTGGCTCATCGAGAGTGGTTTTCTTTCCAGGAGCTTTGAAAATAACTGGAACATTTACAAGCTCCTGGCACATCAGAAGACAGCCCATGAAAAGGTAAGTTACGGGGGAGAAGGTGCAGAGAGTGCTTGGGCTCTTGGGTCTAATCTAGCATGCACTGCGAGCTTACCATCCCTGGTGCCCCAGGTGTGGCAGCATGCCCTCCCACAGTGACAGGGCTGATCCAGAGAATTTGTGGTCACAGTGATCTCTGGAGTCTCAAATCCAAGGATCATGGAGCAGAGTGCCTCTGGTGCCATTCGGCTGATGTGGCTGGGGGTCACCTGGGCTGGGGCTGGCGGGTGTGTGGTGAGGAAGTGCCACAGTGCCCTGGCACACGTGTGCTCCCCCTGCTGTGGCTGTCTGTGCCGACTGGGGCTGTTTGTTTCCCTGCCGGCAGACTCACTTCAGCCTGGTGATTCTGAATGTCGGTGCCCCGGCGGCCGGCATGAACGCAGCTGTCAGGTCGGCAGTGCGCATCGGGATCTCCCAGGGGCACATGGTCTACGTGGCAAATGATGGCTTTGAAGGCTTGTCGAAGGGGCAGGTACACATCTCCAGTTTGACTGGCGGGGGGGGCAGCTGGGGGCAGACATCAGCATGTGCCTCTGGGGAACCTACTCGGGTGGCTTCATATTAACACCCCTGGTGAATATTTGCCACGTCACCAAGACGTCAGTAAGCTGGCCCCGTCCAGTGAGATCGGCAGGCCGAGCAGCCAAATTCCATCCGCATGCGCCCCCTCCAAAACGTACCATCATCTCACTGCCCAGAGCCGGGGGATTTGCTGAGGGGGTCTCAGGCTTCCCAGCCAGGCTAGGAGCGAATAGGAAAAGGCCAGACTGTCGTCGGCGTGAACCAAAACATTGCTCCTTGCAGATCCGCCAGGTGGGCTGGCATGACGTAGCAGGCTGGCTGGGACGCGGCGGGTCCATGCTGGGCACGAAGCGGTAAGTGCCACGGGCGGGCTGGGTGAATCCTCACTGTGCTCAGCAGCAAGCACTGCTCGAAGTGTCAGGGCAGGAGCAGAGAGACAGGGGCCAAGCGCAAGTTTCTGAAACTCCGTGACCCACTGAGGCAGGGCTAGCCTCACACGTACTCTGAGCAAATGTCCGTTAATCTCCTTGAAGCAAAACCCGTGTCTAGAACTGATCTGCCTGCTGCAAAATGCTGCATATCCCCAGAGCAGAACCATTGCCAGCTCAAGCCTGGGGTCGCCCCACGGCAGCCTAGGAGTCATTCCAGGGGTCACTGGAGTCAACATCTCCCATTGCTGTTGAGGGGAGAGAAGGCTCGGTGTGAAAAGGAAACTTCCCCAAAATGGGAGGGGGGAGCAACTGGCCTCTTGGGATCCTGCTGCAGGGTGCGTCCCTTTAATCCAGCTGTGAATTCATAGGGTAACTGCAGGCACCTGTGTGGAACGAGAATAAACTCTGCTTGCTCAGGCCGCCTGTGTTGTCCATCGCTTTTGCACAAGGTGCATCTAGTGTGACCTCCCATATAACACAGCCCAGAGATCGTCACTCAGTGGTACCTGCTTCAAGCCCACATCTTATTTCCAGACAAGTTCCTCACCTTATCCTTGCTCTGTTCATCCTGAACAGAACATAAGAACAGCCATACTGGGTCAGACCAATGGTCCATCTAGCTTAGTGTCCTGTCTTCCGTCAGTGGCCAATGCCAGGTGCGCCAGAGGGAATGAACAGAACAGGTAATCATCAAGTGATCCACCCCCTGTCGCCCATTCCCAGTTTCTGGCAAACAGAGACTAGGACGCCATCCCTGTCCGTCCTGGCTAATAGCCATTAAGCACTAATGACTGGGTGGCAGGGAGGGAATTCTCTTGCCATCCAGTCAGGGCTGAGATTTCAGGTGACAGTCCCTTGATGAAGCAGGTTCCTTCTCACTAGTGTGTGTTCTTCCTTGGGTGTGGCCAGCCCAGCCCCCAGCTGTAAAACCACAGTGGTGTGCAGGGGACGTTCTGCACTCAGCCACCTCCTTGTTTCGCTTTCCAGAACTCTTCCGAAGACCTGCATGGAAAAGATCGTGGAGAACGTGCGGAAATTCAACATCCACGGACTCCTTGTTGTTGGAGGCTTTGAGGTGGGTTGAGGCTGCCCCCTTCGACAGTCTGTTGGGCAAGGGGGCTAGTGAATTATTTTGTATGACAGCAGAACCTCAGAGTTACGGACCCCTTGGGAAAGGAGCTCTGAACAGTGTCTTCACCTCCTACCTGTAAGCGACTGCCCCGCACATGGGGGTGGGGACAGGCAGCTGGGTCTAGCCCCCTGGCTACAAGGATGATGAGTGAGGCACCATGGGCACCGTGGTATCAGTGAGCGTGCAGTGCAGGCTGTGGCCCTTTAAAACTGAGATGATCCTCCAGAGTCCAGTGTGCCAGCAGTCGCTTAGGCTCTGACTCCAGCAGCTCGCACTCCAGGCCAGGCTCTGGCCACAAGAGCAGCAGCTCCCGCCCCAGCACCGACAGCTTCCTTGTAGCATCAGCAGCTTGGGCTCAGACTGAGCTTGCAAGCTTGTCCCCCTCCCGACTAAGGGGAGGGGATGAAACCAGCGCCAGTGGCTTACAGGAAAGGGGCACAGACCCCAGCATTGCTCCTGCTCTGCCAGCTCGGGCTGCCAGCAGAGGCTCACTGCTGTGCCTGCCAACCTCAGCATCTTCACCGCCTAGCTGTAAATGGCTACCCATGCATGGGGTGAGGGTGGGAACAAGCAGCCCAGATGTGCTTACCTTTAAGGTGCAATACAGGCACAGTACAGTATTTGCCTTTTGTTTGTTTGTTTTGTTTGTTTCACTGCTGCCTGATCACATTCTTCTGGTTCCACCTGGTGTCTGGTTGACCACTCAGTCTGTAACTCTGGTGTTTGGGTCTTTGAGGTTCTACAGTACTTGTATTCCATCTGAGATCAGGGTCCCGCTGCTAGGCACTAGACATGCTGGTGGTAGGAGGCAGTCCCCACCTCAAAGAGCTTATAGTTCTCAACAGACCAGGCAAAGGGTGTTCCAGCCCCATGTTGCAGATGGAGAACTGAGGCCCAGATGGATGAAGCACCTTGGTCAAGTCACATGGGCAGTCTGTGGCAGAGCTGGGACTAGAACCTGGATCTCCTGAGTGCCAGCCTCGTGCTCTAGCCACAAGCCCGTTTTTCTGTGACATTGTGTGTATCCCAAACTGCAAAATGTGGGTGCTCACTATGGGCCTGGACACACTATGCAGGCGCTGCCTGGGTACACCCCAGCCCCGCGCTGTGAGGTAGGGACTACAGCTATCCTGCTTGGGGTCAGAAGATCACAAAAGGCTGAAGCCGTTCAAGCTGGATGTAGCGGGCACTTAGCAAAGTGCACCCGATGTGAGGCGAGACACAGGCCCTGGGGTCTGCTGGGCGCTGTTGTAACCTGGCTTCAGACACCCCCTCTTGACAGGCTCCACCAGCTCCTGCTCCAGGCCACTGCATGCAGGATGTTTCTCTCCTCCTCAGGGAGCCCACGAGCCTCCTTTCTAAACCAACTGGGGTAAAGCTCTGCCCCTATGCTCTGTGCCTGGAGTCTGGGTATGAGTCATGGCAGCAATCACTGCTCCTGTCAGTCATACATAAGAATAGCACTGACATGCTCTTCAGCTCTGCAGCTGATGGAGCCCCACAACCTCCATGTGAGGCAGGTATGTGTTATTAACCTGGCCCTGTCCTGGCCCCTGCTTCTGGGCAGGCTCCAGCCACCTTCTCTGGCTCTGGTCTCTCAGGCTGAGACTCTGATGCCACATCTAAGGAATGGGCCCCTGCGGACCAGCTGTCCTGAGCCCCCAGGACCAGTGCTGGCTCCCCAAGACAGCCCAGTCACTCAAGGACACCCTCCCCAGAGCTCCACCCCAGTGGACACTCGGGTTTATAGTTTAACCCTTCATGCTACTTGCTTCAATTGTCACATGTCCCTGGAGACTTCGCAGAGGAATTTCTAAACCAATCACACTTTACTGATAGACAAAGCACAAGAGATACACAGATGTAGGCAAGCAAAGAAAGCCCTGTACGCCACTTCCTCCCTCAGGGTCCTCCCAACTCTGAGCATTCCTTGGATTTTGGTCCGTGCCTTCTGGGGTCCCAGGTCCCCCCTCTGGGACCCCTCTCCTCTAGCTCAGTCTTCTCTTCCTGAACATGGCATTTCCTCTGACTCCTGAAACCAGCTCCCTTTATCTTGTTGCTCTCTAGCCACCAGGAGGTCCCCCTTCGCTCAGCAAGTATATTCCTTTTTAACAGCAACTTGTAACAGTCCTTGTCTTTGTTCCTTCGTTTCTGCTGGGGATTTTCCATTGCTTCAACCCCAGCTCCTGCAGCCATCCTGGAGAACTGGTGTCTCCTCTGCTGCAGCCATCCTTTGTTCGTGGGTGGTTCCCCCTGAATGGAAGGTTAATGACTCTTCATTGTTCTTGTCACAGCCAGGCCGGGTGGAAAGTGACAGACCCGATTAGCCGATGGCTGATTCAACATACGCTGAGGGATAGTTATACAGAGAGTTCATAAAATCAGCTATACGCTGACAGATTCCCCAAGCCACTGCAGCTGCATTTTACGGAAGGGATGTTGAGTGATCTTCCCAAAGGCCTACAGAGCTGGTGGTAGCACTGGGTTGAGTAGTTGGCAGGCTCAACTGGGAAAGCCAGTGGCTGAGCTCGACACTATTTATTATTATTATTTATTACTGATATTGTGGTAGTGCCTAAGATCCCCAGCCATGGCCCATGACCCCGCTGCGCTAGGTGCTGTACACAGAGAACAAAGAGACAATCCATGTCCCAAAGGCCTTACCCTGCGGAACGCTGAAGCAGGCAGTTGGGGAGCTCCTGTGGCTGCTGTATGCGCATTGCTGCTTTGAGGGGTAGGTAGGAGATCTGAGTCTCTGCTAACCCCCAGCACCTTTGTGAGCATCTCAATTCACCGAGCATCAAACCGGCCTTGCCCGGGGGTGCAGCTCTTGGGTAGACCCCAGCTGTGAAGGTGGGGGTGGGTTATCGTCTCTGCTGAGTTGTTACGTTTCCACTGCTGCTGCCCCCTGCAGGCGTACGAGGGGGTGCTGCAGCTGGTCGAGGCCCGAGGGCAGTACGAGGAGCTCTGCATTGTCATGTGCGTGATCCCGGCCACCATCAGTAACAACGTGCCCGGGACCGACTTCAGCCTTGGCTGCGACACGGCCGTCAATGCTGCCATGGAGGTGAGGCAAGCCCAGAATCAGGGGATGGGGGGAGACATGGCAGCAAGTTCCTTGCAAGGTGAGCAGGAGACTTGCCACTGCTGGGAGATGCGTTCCCATCGCAGGCCCAGATCCGCAAAGGGGTTGGGCGCCGTGATGCTGCGCTTCGCAGTGCCTCGCTTGTGGTTACCTAGATCAGTGGTTTTCAACGTTCGGGCTGGGTCGCGGAATTCAAGGCACTGGGTCGCCTTGCTCAGCACCCAGGGACCCTGGTGGCTGGCCAATAAAAACTAGTAGTCCCTACCTGTTCTGACACTGTGCTGCACCCCGGAAGTGGCCAGCAGCAGGTCCAACTCGTAGACAGGGGGGCCACAGGGCTCCACACGCTGCCCCCGCGGTGCCTGCAGGCGAGAGCCGCGCGGAGCTGTTTGCACGCCTCCGCCTAGGAGCCAGACCTGTTGGTCGCTTCCAGGGTACAGTGTAGTCTGCAGTGCCAGGACGGGTGGGAAGCCTGCCTCTGCACCCCAGCCGCGCCACTGACCAGGAGCTGCCAGAGGTAAGCCCACGCCCCAATCTGCTACCCCAGCCCTGAGCCCCTCCCAAACCCAGAGCCCCTTCCTGCACCCCAAACCCTTCATCCCCGGCCCCACCCCAGAGCCTACACCCCCAGCTCAGAGACCTGATAACCACTGACCTAGATAACCCCGGGACCAGCACTGTGATTTGCAGAGCCCGAGGTTGGCTGCTAGGCTGCTGCTGCTTCCAACATCATTGGGCCAGAGAGGGAGCAAGCATGACTCTGTGGTCCAGTGTGTGCGGCATCCTCCTACAGGGTGAGTCCCAGTGTCCAGTCCCCTTGCTCTAGGCACTCTCGCCCACCCCCTGACAAATTCCACAGTGCAGCTATGAGCCGTCAGCACAAAACCCTGCAGCCCGTTGAACAGGGAAAGGTGCAGAAGAAGGCGGTGCCTTTTGGCTGCCCACCCCGCCCTGCATTTCCAGCATGGGTCACGCACACTGCCCCGTGCTCCCCACTTCCCCTCTGCACACTGTCTGGGGAGATACTCGCTCACCCCCCACACAGAGCGCAGAGACCCACCCCTTGCAGCCCAGGCTCCTGCTGGGGCCAGCCTCGACAGCCTCCTGCACCCCAAAGCAGCCCCTTCCTCCCCCCATCGCTGTGTGGGGCCTTGTCCTCCCTCCCTGCGCTGGCTAGATGCTCTGCTCATCACCTTGCTAAGTCAGCCTGAGGCCTGGCCCTGGAAACCATGCTGGACCTGTCGGCCAGAAAGATCCCACCACAGACAGGCCCAGGCCTGTGTCACCAGGTTTCACGCAGTAAGGGGAGGGACCAAAGGGCAATTCCTCTTCCTCCTCCTGTTCAGCCTGGGCCCTGCAGAGTGCCCTCACCATGCCCCACAGCCTGCCAGACAGCGGGGCCCTCCCCAGAACAAGGCTTGGACCCCAGAGCTGCCCTGACTCTGAGCAGACATCTGCCGGACAGTGGCAGAGCGCTGCCTGGAAGTGGGGGTCAGGGGCCCTGTTCTGATGGGGCGTACATGCAGGTTGGATCGAGCATTCCAGGAGCGCTGTAAGGATTGTGAAGGGCCAAGCAATCCTTGGCTGCCAGGCTGGAGGAGGAGAGCCTGTCTGCTCAGGATAATGGCAGACATGGCTCTGACCCACAGCTGGTTCTCCTTGCCAGCTGTCCGTGACCAAGGAGTGGGGATCCCATACTTGCTCCAATTCTGATTTCCATGCTAATGAGCCCTCTATTCTCTCTCCGGCACAGAGCTGTGACCGCATTAAGCAGTCTGCCTCTGGCACCAAGCGCCGCGTCTTCATTGTGGAGACCATGGGGGGTTACTGCGGCTACCTGTCGACAGTGACCGGCATCGCCGTGGGAGCGGACGCTGCCTATGTCTATGAGGATCCTTTCACCATTCACGACCTGAAGGTGAGCTCACGCTCTGACTCCTGCGGAGATGCGCCCAGCTCTATGCAGAGCGTGTCCTTCCCTTTGGGCGTGACGTGGGCCAGACTGAGATGGGGCCACGCGATACGTACAGGAACAGGAAGAACATGCAGCAGGTGACTTTGCTCCAGTGTTCCCTTAGTGTGTTCGGGGCAGACATAGTACGTGGGACCAACGTAGTACATGTAATTATTTTGCAGTGCCATTAATTAAAGGGAGGAGAGAGAGCGCAGGGTGGTTCCTGGGAGAGAGAGAGCCGTGATATCTGCCTCACTCACTGGACCGAGGAGATCTAAGCATGGGGGTTGCCAGTGGGAATTCGGTGAGGACATCAGCTGTAGATGTGAGGTGGGAGGAAGGGCACGGTGCTGGACATGGGGTTGGGAGGGTCTGATAGGGATCCCTGGGCCCAAGGATAATGAGGTAGCAGAGGAAAACGAATGGCTGCCTTTCATTGCCTCATCAGATCTGAATCTGAGTGCTGGATTCACAAAGACCCTGTGGCAGAGGCTGGTCTGGTAACCTCCCATCGTGAGGATGGCATCACCTCTTGCTACAAGGATAGGCTCCCTGGGTCCCTCTGATGCAGAGGGTGAAGGGTCTCAAGAGCCTGGGCCATCAGGGAGGCGAGGAAATGATTCACCAGAGGCCCTAGCAGTACGGCTCACCTGGGGAGGGAGTGGAATGAGCCCTAGTAACTCCCTTCCCCCAGGCGGTACCCAGGGGCCAGCCAAGGTTCGTTCATGGCTGCATTAGCACAGGGCAGAGGAGATGCTCCCATTGGATCAGCTTCCTCTCCCTGCCAGAGAGCATGTTGCAGCTGTTGTTTGGACTCTGCCGGGAGGAGGAGGAGATGATGTCGATCAGATGAGGGTGTTTCTGGACGGGGGTTGCGCTGTGCCGGAGGTTTGAACGGAGGGAAGGCGAGAGTGGGGCTAAGGGCCTTCTCTAGGGCGGGAAGCCCCTGGCCGGGCAGGTGCTGGGTGGTGGGACAGTGCTGAGTGCTGTACTAACATGCCCCGTGTCTGTCTTGTAGGCCAACGTTGAGCACTTGACTGAGAAGATGAAGACTGACATTCAGAGAGGCCTGGTGCTCCGGTGAGTCAGCCCGGGGCTCTTCTCTGTGGCAACACAGCTCTGCAGGCTGCACTACCGCTGCGAAACTAACCCAGCCTCCACGCTCCAGCCCGCAACCAGACTGCGCGGGGCACCAGCCGGCCGGCCCCCTCGGCACCCCCTGAGCGCCAGGCTGGAGAGCCCACGCAGAGCTGGGAAGGAGGGTGTTCCTGCTTAAATCCTGCTGGGGGAGGGGTTAGTAGTTTTAACCCTTTTCCTGCTGCTGAGGAGAGTACCCCGTGGGATGCACGTTTGGAGCACAGAGGGCTCATGAGTGTGCCGGCTGAAGGACACAGCCCTGACCCTCCAGGCAGCCCAGCTGCTGCCCGTCGAATGGCTACACGCGCACGCAGGAATCGGGGAGGGGCTCTCAAGGGAAGCCAGCACGCTACGCAAGGGTGGAGAACATTGGTCTCGATGCGGCTGCGGTTGAACCGCAAAGAGTTGAAACGAACCAGTTTGAAGAGCTGAGCTTGGGGTTGGGAGTCAGCCCCATCACTGAGCAGCACCCCAAGCGCCGGGCTGGTTTTAGGGGGCTGCGACAGCTTTAGCGATTTGAGGGCCAACAAGAAGCTCTGACCTCCGGCCTTCAGAAGCTTTTATTTCCAAACCCCGCAGGTCAGCTTTAACCCGAATCAGCCTAGTGAAGCCCCCAGTGGTTAGAAACGTGGGCAGGATATACTGGGACGAACCAGCGTGGGAGAAAGCATGTGATGGGGGAGAGGAAACAGGGCTGCAGGAGCGATGGGTGAGACCTGCGGGTGGTAGGGGTCAGCAAGTGAGACGTGGCTGTGCCGTGCGGTGTGGTCAGTGCGGGGACTGTCTCTCCCAGCCTGGCTGAGACCACCCCGGGGAGCTGCCACTATCTAGCGCAGCTGAGCAGTGACTGTTTCACCAGCTCCAGTGCCTGGCGGGTGGAAGCCCGGGGAGAGGTTCCTCAGAGTGGTGCACAGGGAGCTGTCTAAGAACGGGATGAATTAGATGTAGCCTCCAGGAGGGAAAGTTCCCTGACAGGATGATTTCTTCGGCTAGGCAGAGGTGGCAGGCCCATCCCGTGAGATGTTTGAAGCAAGGCTCCACAAAGAGCGGACTAACACACTACCGGGGCAATCCTGCACTGGTAGGGCGAGGGAGGGAGATCTCACTGGGCTCTTCCATCTCTAATGCCTAGGGCTTCGGCCCCGAGCCAGGGCTTGGCACGCAGGGCAGCAGGAGTTTCCTGCGCTGTCTGCTGACCTGCCAAGCTTTGGTAACTGCAGAAGGTTTCAGAGGCAGCCCGGCTGGAGGTGGCGGTGACCAGGTCATGCTGGGATTTGGGATCATAGATTATTGTTCCAGCTCCCTGCTTTGCCCATGGTGCAGCGATCCGTGGGTAGGATCCTCTGCCCCCCAGCATGGCCTTCTGAATCGCGGGAGGCAGCCCCGCTAACGTGCTCTCCTTTGCTTTCTCCCAAGCAACGAGAAGTGCCATGAACATTACACCACTGAGTTTCTCTACAACCTGTACTCGTCCGAGGGCAGAGGGATCTTCGACTGCAGGATCAACGTCCTGGGACACCTCCAGCAGGTAGGCGGCAGCCGCGCCGGCTAGGCTGGGAACTTTCCTGGCAGGCGGCTATGGCCAGAGACGGGCTCCCGTTCAGCTCAGGAGGAGAGGCTGGGGCCTAGTCGCCTCTAGACCCTGCCTCCCCTTTGCTTTCACTGTCTTCCTGTGCTCATGGCAGTGCGGAGGCCTCCGCATGCTTAGCCAGTCGGAGTGTCGCTCTGCAGGCCGCACCCCCCCCGAAAGCGCAGCACACGCCGTGCAGGAGCTGCCTGGGCTGTATGCTCTGTGTACGGCCCAGAGGCGGGTGGCCATTTCCAGGGCACCCACTTCCCGTGTTCCACAGTGATGTGTAGATGCCCCTTCCCCCCCCCTTCCTGCCTGGTGCCACCCGCAGCAGCTGTGCAGCAGCCTTCCTTTGTTCCTGGCTTCATTCCATGCCCCATGGGGCCACCCGTCTCCGTTTACAGGGCGGAGCTCCGACCCCCTTTGACCGTAACTATGGCACCAAGCTGGGGGTGAAGGCCATGCTGTGGATGTCAGAGAAGCTGCAGCAGGCTTATCGCAAGGGTAGGTCGAGCGTTGCGGCGAGGGGAGGCCTTGTCTGGCACAGGGAACATGGGCGAGGACGCAGCGCTTGCCCTGGGCTCACAGAACACTCTGCCTGCCGAGGCATTGACACTGAGCCCCTGGGGTCCATTGGGCAGGCTTCTCCCCCACCCCGGGTGAGTGTCCAGCGGCTGAGCCAGGCTGGTAACTCTGGCCCCACCAGCCCTGGTGATCCGCGGGACACGCTCAGCATGGGGAAGTGTCCGTGCAATTTGCCAGCCCGCCCCAGCCGTGGCCTGCAGAAATAGCCTCTAGAGGTGAAAGGGGAGCAGAGGCCCCACAGGTCAGTCAGTCCTGGCCTGAAGTGGCTTGTTACGAGGTAGCCCCTGCTGATGGTGCAGCGAGCTGGCCCCTGCATTCCGGAAGCCCCTTGCTGAGGCCGAGGTCTATTGCTGGTTAAACAGCACTCTGCGGGGGACCTGCGTGGCTATGTCCATGTTGCTGCTAATGCCCCGCCTGTGGTCCCGCAGGGCGCGTCTTTGCCAACTCAGCAGACTCAGCCTGTGTGATCGGGCTCAGGAAGAAGACGGTGGCCTTCAGCCCCGTGATGGAGCTCAAGAAAGTCACCGACTTTGAGTGAGTACCGGGCTGGTAGCAAGGGGGGCTACCTTTTCCCAGTGTGCCTTCCTGCTCGGGAGCCAGGGCCTCTGCCAGCCAAGCCATCAGAGATGCGCCTCTCACGCACTGGCGGCAGGGGTTGGCCTGATGCAGTCATGGGCCAGGACGGCAGTGCTCCCAGCGTCTCGGACAGAACTGGTGGGAGATGCCACAGCTCAAGAGCAGAACTCACTTTCCCCTTTCAGCCTGGTTTGATCTCCCCTGTCTGACTCCCCCAGAAAACCTGCCTTCCACCCACCAGGCTCCTGGTGCATTTCAAAGCCTGGGGTTACCGGGGTTTCCAAGACCTAGCCAGTTCCCCTTTGAAAAGCTGTCTGTTCCACTGCGGGGAAAGCGCATCTTGCAGGCTGGAAACGCTGGATGTGGGGGATTCGTCCAGCTGCTGGGAGCACGAATCTCTGGGTAGACCCTTTGCTGCTGCAAGCAGGCTCGGTGCGGTGCTGATCTCTGTCCCTCTCCCCCACAGGCACAGGCTGCCGCAGGAACAGTGGTGGCTCAATCTGCGCCTGATGCTGAAGATGTTGGCCAACTACCAGATCAGCCTGACTGAGTACATCTCCGGCAAGATGGAGCACGTCACCCGGCGCACCCTCAGCATCGAGAAGGGGTTCTAGCACCGCCCCGCAGCTGCAGGGACGCTGTAGTGCCCCATCCCCCGTGTCTCTATTGACTCCCCACACAGTATTAGCTGAACCCCGGTCCCCAGTGGCAGGAGAGGGGCTACCAGGTGCTCGTGCTGGGCGCACTGGCTAGCAGTGACTCCCAGGATCTCCTGCCTTCTGGGGATTTCAACCAGCCCCCGAGATTAGTTGACACTACTCTCTCCCACCTGGCCTGCAGAGCGGGTCTGTGGTCTGCCTCTCCCCTGCAGGGTCTGGGCTACAGGGTCCCAGGCCTACCAATGGTTCGGTGATCAGTGGTTTGGGTGCCTGGCTAGAGCCACCTTACAGGGGCCTGATTCTCAGCAAGCTCTGTGCACAGACCCACAAAGATATTGAGATGCCTAATTCTCATGGCTTTCAGAGGGACGTAGGTGTCTAAAGACCCTTCAGGGTCTGGGCCCAAGCCAGGCCCCTGTAAGGCTCTCCCAGTGGGCTCGTTCCGTTTGAAGAGGTTGGCCCAGGAGGCTGGTGTCTGGGGGAGGAGCACATTCACATGCAGTCCGCACAGGGCAGCTCCTTTAGCTCACACTGAGATTTTATTCCCATTATTTAATGTCTTCAGTGTCTGATGAATTCTTCAAAGGTGTTAGCGTCATCTGCAATGAACTGGAAGGGACCAGGGATGAGTGTCAGCTCCCCACAGGCACTTCCCAGTGGTTTTCTCTCACCATTGCGTAGGCACCCAATAAAGTCTCCTTCTGTTCTTCCCGACCTGGAAGACGTGTGTCACCTGCATGTTCCCGCTCGCCTCCTCTGTTGGGACACTTGCCAAATTGCATTTCTTCCTGGCAGCTGGAGTCTTCCCTGGGCGCTGAGCACCAACCCAGCCCAGCTGTGTGCTGCGCAGTGAGCGCCCAGGAGACGCTGTTTCGCACGAGTGCTTGGCTCCTGTTGCTCTCCTGCGCAGGCTCCTAGCACGGCCGAGGCGCCAAGCTCCCTTCCCTGCCCTTGCCGATGTTCCTCGTGAGTCACCATGTCCAATGCACGCTGTGGGGTAGTCACACGTCTGTAACCAAACCTTCGCTGGCTGTGCTGTGTCCCAGTGTTCTCTGTGGCGCTGCTTGTGTCTCCTAGCGATAAAACCTGCTGAACTCGAACCCGTGTCTGGAAAGTGGCCCCTGCCTGTGTGGCCGAGCACCAGCGTGGCTGTTCTCCACGGGGGCTTGGACCAAGGGAGAGCGCGGCTCCCAGCTCGTCATGTTGGAGTCCCGTGGCGCTGAAGCGGAGAGAGAAGGACTGTAGATCGTAGAGGGGGTGAGCTAGTCTGGAAAACAGGCCCCTCTGCCCCTCTGGTTCACTCCCCCCGTGCTTTGGTGTTCTTGTCCATCTCTGTCCTCCCAGACGCTGAAACCCCAACCAATGTGGTCTCAGAATGGTGTCTGGCTCGCTGGGAAGCAGGGCAGCGATGCAGCATGAAATCCCAGGCAAGGCCGCGGTTTGACTAAGCTTCAGCCACAGACGCAGTGCGTAGACGGCATCTCTGCAGCCTGCCGTGGGCCTTTGCTGAGCGCTAGGCGTCTGCCCTGAGCACTCTGTGCAGCTGTCCAGGAATAACAGGCAAGGCCCCATACCGCGGATTATCCTTCCCTGTAAGAGTCCAAACAGCCCAGAAATCCAGGAGCTTTCCCTGAGTCCATACTTACAGCTTCTTCTCCCAGAAAACAAGCTGACAGGTCCCCACCCGCGTGGGCTCTTTCTTTGATTGGTGGAGAGATAGGAACGCATTTAGAGTCTTTGATCTCTGATCATTGCACACAATGACCACTTGCATTCAAATGCGCAAGAATTAGCACTTCCCTGCTGAAGTTCTTCATTTGCATTCCACAAGGCTTCTTACTCGTTTGATGGGTTATTTAGTTACTGGGGTACACATGTCAATGTTTATTACATCGTAACAGGATACGGATAAGTGAAAATGCATGTAACAGCCCATTCGTTTTCATGAAGCTTAAACACCAAATACACTCTGATACAATTAACAACTGCTTTAATCTACACTAATACACACATGAATTGGCCGGGGGCTTTGGCACGAGCTGGCACCTGGTCTGCCAGCATCACAATGATCATTATTTCCATTGCACACAGGGAGAAACTGAGGTCCAGAAGAGAAGTGACTCTCCCAAGGCCCTAGAGGATGTCACTAGAAGAGAATAGAGACCACATCTTGACTCCCAGGGCAGTGCCTTGGCACCAGGACTATGCAACCTCAGAGGTCAATAATCTTGCGCCATCCATGATGAGTTTTGAGCTCTAAGGTGTTAAGGTTACAAGTGTGTGCAACTATCCCTATGTGGGCCCCAACTGAGGATGCCAAATTCAGGACAAACTGCTGAGAAATAGGGCAGATACACTGCAAAACAGTTAGCTAATCCCACATAGGATATACCAAACCAGCAACAAAAGTAAACTTCTGTTTCACCACACTGGCAACAAGAAGTCATAAAAGCAGTTTCCTTAGGCATTCCAGTTCTTTTATCACCACCAAAAACACTGGATTTAAAGGTGAGTGGTTTTTTACAACCACTCTCATCAAATAGAAGGTTCTCCTGATCCCAAAGGACCAGCCACACACCCAGGTCAATATATAACTTAGATCTTACCCACAAATCACGCTGATGCCAATCCTTTAGTATCTAAAATCTAAAGGTTTAAGCAGAAAAAAAAGGTGAGAGTTAAAATTGGTTAAAGGAATCAGTTACATCGAGTAATGGCAAAGTTCTTGGTTCAGGCTTGTAGCAGTGATGGAATAAACTGCTGGCTTAAGTCAAGGCTCTGGCTGCTTCCAAATCATTGGAAGGTCCTCAGTCCATTGGTTAGAATGCTCCCATTAGCATAGTCCAGAGGTTTGGGTAGGAAAGAGGCAAAATGGAGATGTTTCCAGCGCCTTTTGTAGCTTCTGCCATGTGGAGAGAATCCCATTGTCCTTACTGTGGAAAAGTACAGTAACAAGATGGTGGTTGGATCACATGGACAAGTCACATGTCCATGCATTTTGCCTAGTCACGGCAGGAAATTCTATTAAGTGTAATAAGCATCGCCCATGGTTCATTGTCAGTTAAATGGTCTTTTGATGGGCCACTCAGTTTGAATAGTCCCTCCAAGATGTGCTGGCCAACTACCTTGTGGGTGTTACCCCAGGAGCAAACATTTGAAATCCAGTTATAGAGCCAATGTTCATAATTTCAAATACAAAAATGATTGCATGCATACAGATAGAAAAATCATAACCTTTTCATAGACATCTTACATGCCAGATTTTGTAAATATATAACAGTGGTTGCAACAATGATCTATATGGTCATATTTTAATCAGATAACGTCACAGTGTGTTTCAGTGGAGTTCAGCAAACACCCGCACACTGGCTTTCACCTTTACAACAGTTATACATCCTGAAGTGCTAAGGAGACTGGGAAGGATTCCAGGCCAAATGCAAATGACGCCTTCATCACTCACCCTTGTCCTTCCAGCTCACTGCTTTCCCACCTTAATTCTGACTCTTACAATTTGCAAAAATACACACGGATGTCAAAATACATTCTTAGGAAATGATCAGCTCCGCTTCTTCCTAGAGATCAGATAATGCATGCATCGTACGGCTGGAAAAACAGATCTTGGCCAGAAACCTGGAGAGTACTAGGGGGCCTTGTGGGGACACCTTAAATAAACATTAACCAGCAACTTTCGTCCTCACTGATAGATCAGATCACCAAATAAAGTCCTGGCCACAGCTGTGGCAAGATTTCAAATAAATAGAGCACTCAGGCAGGCAGGAAGCTCTGATGGGGACCAGACCAGACGCTCAGAAGCAAGAGCCTGTTCTCTGAAAGTGCACAGGAAAAAATATTACAGGGCTCAGCAATCTGGCATCCTTCCTACTGCAGCTCTCACTGCACAAGCACAAAGAAGGGGACCTAGGATAGGCCTGCTGCTCTGAGCACAGCTCCAAGGAGCCTGTGAGGACGAGCCCCACATAGGGGGCGACAGACGGAGCTCTGAGTTGACTGGAGAAAATCTCAGTGGAGGTTCTGGTCCAGCTCCGCATAGGGACTTTGGTGTTCAAATCCTGGGTGGTGGCTGCGAGCCACACAGCCCCCACTTGGTTGCTCAGAGCATGCCTGCCAAATCCAGCCAGAGGAGGAGGAGAATAAATAAATAACCATTGGAGCAGAGGACTGGACGCTGGGTCCGCTGTCTCCTAGGTGGGTGTCTCAACCACTAGCCCTAGTGGTGTTCTTACACTGTCGGCGGTATCTCCCATCGGCTGGCATAGGCAGCTCCCCACCAAGTGTACTGGCTGTGTGGATCCCATTCATAGGTGCCCGTCCCTCTCCATGCATTGTATAGGGAACCTGGGTGTCTCTAGCAGGGTCCTGGCCCTTTAAGGGAGGGTGAGAACCCAGTTCCAGGGGTTGGGGAGAACTGAAGCAGGCACTGGGAGAGAGGAAGATGGTCCGGGGGAGCAGTCCGTGCCTGGGAAAAGGAAGGCACGGGGCCATCCCAGGCCGCTGTTCCTTTAAGGGCCAGGACTTGGTGCCTTGTAGGGATAGGAGGGGGGGTGGAAGGCTTGGTTCGGCTCTGCTCTGCTCTCTCAGCTAGTGCACACAGTGGGTTGGGGTTATTAGACCCACCTGGGGAGGATCAAGTACGTGGTTAGGTGGCTGACTCAAAAGGAGGCTCCAAAGCTAGTGATTATAGTTGCTGGGATAAAGAAATCCCCCAGCACACAGACTCAGCAGGAGGGCTGTGAAACTCTGGCTTTGAGGGGTGAGTTACAGGTGGGGGACCCCAGAAATTAGAGCCATTGTCCCTGGAAGGAAGGCTGTGAAACTCTGAATTTAAGGGGAAAGGGCAAAGAGGCTCTTCTGGGAGCCAGGTGGTGTTTAAAAAAACCAGATCCCAAGAGAGGGGGAATATTACTTTAAAGACATTTTGCTGTAAGTTATTTCTGGGAACTCAGAGAGAAACTGAGGCAGGGTGTGTGTAGGGCACGAAGGGATGCCCTGGGATGGCACCAGTGTACAGTGCCTAACTCAGGCTTTGTGGATCCCAGTGACTTTCAAGGTGCCTAAAGTTGGCATTGTGATGCTCCGTGCTGCCTGGTATGGCTCACAACCAAGACTGTTGAGCTCAGATGGTGTGTTCTAGCATTAGATTTCACCAAGCCAGCAATAAATGTGAACTCCTTAAGGGTTAATATTTACTAACATATGCACCCCGTTGCTATTGTTGACTAATCATAGCAACACCTGCCTGTCACTCAGGCCCATAACATGGGTGTCATCTTTGGCTTAGGCCTCTCTCTAGGTGCTCCTATCCAGGCTACAGCTAAGTCATGCAGATTCTCTCTGCACAAACGTCTCTAAGATACGGCCTTTGCTGGCCATCCACACAGCAAAAGCTCTCATTCAGGCAACACCCTTTTCTTAGGCCTTAACAAATGCAGTCTACCTCAGGAACATGTTGTGTATGTTAAACACACCTTAGCACCGAGTGGCGACAGCAATACATAATGTTTAAATATGTGACTAACTGTCCCTCTTAGGCTGCCCAGGATTAGGTAACCTGTTCTAAACACTGCAGTCATTGGTCACAGAGGGTCAAATGGGGTTTCACATCATACTTGTCATTCGTATTACTTACCAAGATTTTGTGCACACCTTTTCTAACAGGATAAGTTTTTCCAGTGTAGACACGGCCTAAGGTGACATAGTTTACTCCTAAATGACATCAGAACCATTTAGATCTACTTCCTGTGTCACTCCCCTCTTACATATCATCCCTGCATTTGTCCCGGGAGCGCTCAAATCTTTATGATCCTTTATAATACAGTAGCACCTAGAGACCCCACCAGAGATCAAGGCCCCATTGTGATCAGGGCTGTTACAGACAACCGAGTCAGAGTCAACACAGGTTAATAGATTCCAAGGCCAGAAGGGACCACTGTGATCACCTATTCATTTGAACTTGAGCAGAGCTTTTAGAAAAACTTCCAATCTGATTTTAAAATGGCCAGTGATGGAGAATCCACTGTGACCCTTGGTAAATTGTTCCAGTGGTTAATTACTCTCCCAGTTAAAGTGAATCTTATTTCTCATCTATATTTGTCTGGCTTCAACTTCCAGCGATTGGACTGTTAGACCTTTCTCTACTAGATTTAGAGCCTGTCACCAAATATTTGTTCCCGTGTAGGTACTTACAGATTGAGCTCCTTGAGTCTAACAAAAAGAAGTCTATAGGGTGACTTGATCACAATCTAATGTAATTTATCACCAGAAGGCATGTTTTTTTACTCCTTTAATCAATCTCATGGCTCTTCTCTGAACCTCTCTCCAGTTTATCAACACTCTTCTTGAATTTCAGAGTAGCAGCTGTGTTAGTCTGAATCCGCAAAAAGAACAGGAGTACTTGTGGCACCTTAGAGACTAAGAAATTTATAGGCGCATAAGCTTTCATGGGCTACAGCCCACTTCATCGGATGCATTAAATGGAATTGTGGGCACCAGAACTGTACACACTATTCCAGCAGCGGTCTCACCAGTGCCAAATACAGAGGCAATATAATCTCTTTACTCCTATTTGTTATTCCCATTTATGCATCCAAGGTTTGGCCACAGAATTTCACTGGGAGTTCATGTTCGGCTGATTATTCGCTGTGACCCTCAAATCTTTTTCTGAGTCGCTGCTTCCCAGAAGAGAGTCCCCCATCCTGTAAGTATCGCTGACGTTCTTTGTTCCTAGATATATTCGCTGTTAGCCATATTAAAATGCATATTGTTTGCTTGCGCCCAGCTTACTAAGACATCCAGATTGCTCCATATGATTGACCTGTCCTTGTCATCATTTCACTCCCCCAATCTTTATATCATTTGTAAACTCTTATCAGTGATGAGCTTGTTTTCTTCCAGGCCATTGACAAAAAAGTTAACATAGGATAGGGCTAAGAACAGGGCCCTATGAGACCTCACAAGAAACACACCCACCTGATTCCCCGTTTAGAGTTATATTTTGAGACCGAGCAGTTAGACAGTCTTTAACCCACTTAATCCGTGCCATGTTGATTCTGTATTACTTAGTTTTTTAAATTAAAATGTCTTACCATCCAAGTCAAATGCTTTACAGAAGTCTAAGCACATTACATCAATACTATTACCTTCATCAACCAAACTTGTAATCTCATCAAAAAGTTAGTTTGACAGCATCTATTTTTCATAAACCCATATTGATTGGCATTATATTAGCCTCCTTTAATTCTTTATTTATTGATTCTTGTATCAGCCACTCCATTATATTGCCCAGGATCGATGTCAGAGTGACAGACCTATAGTTACCCAGGTCATCCTGTTTACTATTTTTAAATATTGGCCCAACTTTAGTTCTCCTCCAGTTTTCTAGAACTTCTTTAGTGTTCCAAAAGTTATTAAAATCAACCTTAATAATCCAGCAAGCTCCTTGGCCAGCTCTTTTAAAACTCATATGGAAATTATCGGGACCTGACAAGACAAACTCGGGGTGGGGAAAAACAGAGGCACAGAGAAGCAAAGTGACTTGCCCAAGCAGAGCCAGGAATAGACCCCGTCTCCAAACTTGCCCTGTACATTACTGCTCAGGGCTATTTGCTGTCAGAGTTCATTGGGGAGGAAAATAGGTGGAGATAAGCAAAGCTAGATCATCGTTCCACTTACTCACATCACCCAATTGCTAAGACAGGTAGAACAGATTGGCCTGAGGAGAAAGGTCAGTGCATTAATCTCCATACACCATTCAACCCCATGGCACAAAGGACTCCTCTTTGAAAATTGTTCCTAAACCAGATGGAAAAATGCCACTGCCTTTTGAACACAGTGCATGCCATAGTAAGAGTTTTGTCAAATTCTGCAGAGCACTGGGCAATTTCATTAGAGTACAGCATTCTGCACAGTAAGGCCCCTCTGGGCTTGCAGTATCCCATGCACACATGCCCCAATTCAGCAGTATCATCTGCCAAAGCAGCTGAGCAGTAAGCCGCACAGAGCAGTGAGCTGGAAAGGGGTGGGTGACACTGGCTTGCTGGAAAGTTTTTATTGCAGAGCTGTGGACTTTCTTTTTTGAAAAGCACCATTAACACTAGGCTCCACAGAACAGGCAATTATATATTTATGAACAGCAGTAATTAGAAAAGAGAATTTAATCTTTTTGGCTACTTAGAGAATTACAAAAAAGACAATAGCGTCATTTTATGGCTCAGGAGCTCTGACCCGTAGCTATTTCAGACTCCCCTAGTGCTGGGAGAGAAATAACAGAACTAATTTCAGTTGCATAGATTACAGGACAGTTGTGAAGGAGATTGAGAAATGCTGTTCAGCTCTGCAGGAAAAAGCACAGAAAAAATGGAAATGAGGGATTGGAGCCTTTGGAATGGACCCTGAGAACAGTGTGCAGGAGTGTGGACTAAAGACCTAGATCCTTGAAGGCATTTAGGGGCCTAACCTCCACTGAAATCAATGGGAATTGGGCCTCTAAATACCTTTTGAGGATCTGGACCTAAATTAGCAAAGTCAAACGCTATTCTCCTATTCAAAGGCCAGGTTAATGGGCCATGTGCAAGGGACCTCCCAACGCTGGGCACCAGAATCCTCCCCCGAGGCCTGGCAATGACAGGGAAGGACATCCGTGCTACATCTCCTGTGGTGACGTCTGGCCAGTGGAACAATGCAGTATGTAGACCCCCAACCCTGCTGTGGAGAGGGGCACTGAGGAGCAGAGTGGTATTAGTGAAGCCCACATTGCAGGTGTTGTGCTAGTCTGTAATCAGTTCAGCATTCAGCACCCTGCGCTGTGTATCCCACAGAGTGGGTACCCATGTGGCACCAGGGCTGACGTCGCACTTGGAAGAACATATGATTATATTAAGTCAACCCCTCACTCCATTGGGTGGTATCCCTGGCACAATGTAGAAGAACACAACTGCTGCTTTGAGCTCTGTGTTAGAGGAGACGAAGAGCCTCAGCTTTTTTCCAGCCAGACAATTAGAGTGAGTTGCAGCACTTGGTTTTAAAGCAGGATTCTCTGCTCCAACCCTGAGAACGGATCAAAGCAGCTCAGCATTATAAAGATGTAATAGGTACATGCGATATTTGCAACAACAGGGTTAGCTATTTATATAGTCAAGTTAATAGGGCAGAGCTGAGGCTGCCTGGATCCTCTCCCCTTCACAGGTGCAGAGTGAGGTTAGTATGTGTGATGCTTAACAGAATCACTTTGATCACCTCTATTCCAAGTACCCTTAATAGCACCAGACATGATTTGACAGACTCCATCTAATCGGGACAGCATTTTATTTAGCATTTAACAGTTCTGTACACTTTTAAGAAGTTCAGTCTTGTCAGTAAAGAACAATTCCACCCTCCTATCTAAGCAGATCTCCCAGCAAACATCCCCAGCTTGTTTCTGTCTCAATTGCTACCATGGTCAGAACACCTGGGCTATCTTTCTCTGCACTAGTTGTAAATTTTTCTTAGCTGCTTTGAAGACTGAAGGAGTAAGTGGTGATGGAAAGCAGAGAAATTTCAGCAAACAGGAGAGAGTCATTTACCACCCGGAATCTTGAATTTAGGCTCAGTTGCAACAAGATATTTGGAGTTACCCCTTTGACTGGGTAAGAAGCTGCTGACTAAGAAATGGTAGGAGTTGAAAATAAACTAACACTTTGACACTGAGCTTCAAAAACTGCACCAAAAATTTAAGAGTTAGTGATTCTTTTTAGCATGTCTGTTCAGAAGTCTGTTTTTGTGAAACCTCATCTTTATTGGCAGAAGTTGCTTTCCGTCTCCTCCCACTCTTGAAGGCATGGCATAAACCCTTGCTGCGATACTACACTCCCAGAGAGGCAGAGGAAAGGAACTATAGGGCTTTGCCCAAGCATTACTCTGATTAAAGCCACTCTTGGAACAAACCTAATAGCAATGGTATTTGTAGCTGCTGGGCAGGTCTCTCCTCCACTCCATTTCATCAGCACAAGCAGAGTTATCTTTCTCCTCCCTTCTTCACCGGTTGCTTTACCCCCGCTCACCTTTGTTTTCTGACTCCCTTGTGAGTCCTAGGGGAGCACCGAGTTAGACTGCATGGATTCAGCTATGTGAGTTATGAGCATAATAGAACCTGTCGTGTGGGATGAAAGCATGCTGCAAGATTTGCTCGGCAGCTCCCAACACAGGCCTGGCATGCACAGCCAAGGGGGATGTCATGTGTTGCAAGAGTTAGTTTCTTCCTATGGTCAGTACTGCCCGCTCCCAGTCCACCCCAGGTAAAGTGCAGCAGGCTATAGAGAGGATTTTACTGTCGCCTGAAGTGCGTGTGGGCAGAACTGGTGCTGCCAGTCTGGTTCCATTTCTGTGAGCCCAGAAAGTGGCTGCTTTGGAGAATTCTGCAATGGGCACTATCGCTCTTCCAGAAGCTCCTTCTTCTGTAAGGCTTGGAGTCTCTTCCCCACTGTTTGGTGGATGATTTCCAGGCCCTCTGTGTCCAGCTCTTTCATGAGCAGCAGGATAGCATTGAGGATGTTGTTCTGTCAAGACATGACAGACATTATTTCTACTATAGATGTACGGACTCTGACCCAGCAAGGTGATGGGTCATTTAGGGGCTGGTTTTCAAAGGTTACTAGATAGTGTTTTTCACCCTTCTAGATCCTCTACTCCTCTGCCTGATTATAGGAAGACAGTGCCCTTCTACTGAGAAGGCCACTCCCTAAGGGTGCCGAATCCAAGGCCTGCGGAATAGACACCTGCAGCTCTGTGGACAAGTACCGCAGCTGGCTGCAGGGGGAGAAACAAAATAGACCAAGACTGGTCTAGACCACATTCTGACCTTCCTTTATTCACTGAGGTGATGGCAGTGGGCCCAAGCCACACTCCAAGTCCCATCCAGGCCACACGTTCTGTGAAACTTACTCCCATAGAGTAGCATTGCCACACACTGGCCACAGCTGCTGAGAGGAGAATCAAGGCCATATTTTCTATAGGAAAGATGGCTATTAAATTGGTAGTAGAGATTAACCTATGATTATCTGATGGGATCAATCCTGACCCCTTTTCTTATTAAAGGCATTACAGTATCATAGATTCACAGGCTAATCTCCACTGTATGCTCCCCAACACCTAAGGATGGATCTCAGGGACTAGCTAGCCACTTAGCTCAACAGTGCTTCTGCCACAAATAAACAGCCTGCAAGACACTTACCCCAAAGGCACGTGACCAGCACCCACTTCCCACCCGGAAAGTTCTATGCAGCTTTGGGTGCACCCAAATCTGGTAGTATAAAGTTGTACATTTTCTGGATCCAGAGATTTATTCTTTAAACTTGCCTGACACATTAGAAGGTAGCAACTTTAGCCTTTAAATACACTCACCCTCTTCTTCCTGCTGCCATCAGTCTCCCTGGGCAAAAAGGAGGAAAATTTATCTCTGGGAACAGGCTTCATGCCAAGTTGCTCTCGAATCTTGCTGTGGGGAGGGGGGGAAAAAGGCAGTACACAAAATGAGAGCACCCAACGCCAGAAGGAGCCTGTTCCCAGCACTGTCTGGAATGACAGAATCCAATTCTCAGTGCTGGAACTACAGGAGTGATGCTAACTGGGACCACAGAGCTGAGTCTACATCGCACATTTGGATAACAGGTGGCATATTTAAAAAGGATAAGTGAGAAGAACCATAATTCAATATGAAGATCCCTTCCCTTTCACGCACACACATAGCTGTTGTACTGCAAAATAGGAAGCAACCTACGGAAGGACCTACTCTGTATGCACAAGGCCAGGTTCTCAGCTGGTGTAAAATCAGCATAGCTCCATTGTCTTCAGTGGTGCTATGTGGATTTGATCAGCTGCGGCTGTGGCCCATGGTATGTTGGGGTTGGTTGTCAGGAGTATTTTTGGTAGGATCCCCCCATGTGACATACAAGTTTAGCAAAGGAATCCCAACAAATAATAACCGAGCCCTCACTTTGTCTCCTCCAGGGTGAAATTCAGATGTTCACTCTTTGGCTCCATTGTGCACTCAGTGGTACTCGATTCATTGGCCTCTGGACAGCCGTTCTCCAGATTTCGCTTAGCTGGAGGTGCAGTGATCTCTTCCCCATCTACCAGGGCCTGTGACAATTCTTCTTCTGTCACAGCTTCCAAAAACATACAAGCACATGTTAGAAGCCCAGTCTGATGCTCTAGGGAATTCTATCAACATGGAAAACAGACCATCATTCTAATTTGGAATATATTACTGCAACAAGTAGTGTAACAAACTACAGACGAGACAGCAGGTACAGTCAGCTTGTACGAGAGCAGGGACATAAGGGATACCCCCTAACTATCAGCGGTCCTCATTTCCCACTTTGGTCTGCAGCAAAGCCTAAGGGGGAAGTCTCTGGCAGCCCTACCTCCTCCAAATAAAGAGGGATACTAAAGGAGAGGTTTCACAGAGGTCTCTTGGAGCCCTCCTCCTTTTTCCCAGCAGCAGGATCTGCAGAGAGAGACTGTGGGATACATAAGCTCTTGTTTTGACAGCAGAAAATCCCTTTACCAAACAGAACGACATGTCCTACTTTCTTTGACAGTAGGAGCAGAGCCAGTTACAGCATCTGCGTTTTGCAAGAACAAACGAGAGTCCCGTAACAAACTAACTGGTGGCACAGTATCTGAGATAATGACTGTGAAGATACTGGTCATACATTCCCTGTGTGGTATTGTTAACTACTGCTGTACGGAGAGGGTAAAGGATAGGACAGTTTGAAAACACTGGCTGACAACATAGGCAGATCTACCTGCACCATTCTGCACAGAGCACTGCTGAGTGGGTTACTGTTGTGCTGTCTTAGCCCACACAAGAGCCAAGAGAGAGAGTTTTATTACGTAAAGTATTCAGCTGTTCTAGGGTGTGTACGTTGAATTTCCAACAAACCCAAACAAGACTCCCTAAGGGTCGGGGCAGTTCAGAACCCTGGTTTTTCTGAAGCTTTCTGCCACTGACTCTGTTCTCAGATTCCCACCTTGGTTGTCAAGCTTCTGAAGGTTGGGGAGGTTGCGCAGCACAGTCATTCTGTACCGGTGGGGGTCTGGACCACAACAGGGATTCTCAGACAACCACAGGACCCTCAGCCGGGGCAGGTTTTTCAGATGAAAGAGCTCGTTCAGACTCGGGATGCTGTTCTTCCTCAGATAGAGCTCACTCAGGTTCTGGCACTGACTCATTGGCTCCAGGCTGGAGATACTGTTCACACTGGACAGAGATTACACGGACATCAGAAATGAGTCTCTGGCCCTAAAAATTACCAGCTCCACCCTCAATATGACTTTCAGGCAGAAGCAGGACCCCTGCAACACTGCAGCTCTTCAGTCCCAGTTTCTGTATTGTTCCTATAGTGGGAGCCTGAAAGCCTCCTCCAAGATGGTGCAGTGCATTCTAGGTGCCCAGCTGCCAAACACAAACAGGTTGAGATAGCATTTGGTAACAAAAAACACTGACCAGAGAGAGGCCAATTGTGCTACTTTTAGGGCCCTAAAAATACTATCCAGCAGTCAGCTAGCAGAAACAGGTTTACATAAACATAGCCAGCTTGCTTTGCCCTTCTGAATGCTCCACTTCATCACACTGCCTCTGGAACTCCTCCCCTCCTCTCCCTCCAGTATTTTTCTTTTAATTTTAGCACTGTCACTCACATCTCTTGGTCTTGAAAAGACATTTTTGCTGAGACAGCACTCCTGGGCATGGAGGCTCAGATGGGCCCCACAGGCTCCTGCTGCCAAGGGACAGCTCAGTGGGAAAGAGAAAAGCAGTTTCCAAGAAGGATCTATATTCATCCTGCTCTTATTTCTCTTTATAACTTCTCCCCTGAGCCATGGCAGCAGGCATCTTCAATGCATGGAATGCTTCAGGACCCAAGCACTAACTTGGGTGGCTATGGAGCTATGCAGACACTCCAAGGCTGTAGTGGGCACCGTGTGGCCCTTCAGGGTAATCCACTGGTGGGCTGTGAGACAGTTTGTTTACACTGACTGTCTACAGGCATGGCCACCCGCAGCTCCCAGTGGCCATGGTTTGCCGTTCCCGGCCAATGGGAGCTGCAGGAAGCAGCATGGGCCACAGGGACATGCTGGCCGCCGCCGCTTCCCGCAGCTCCCATTGGCTGGGAACAGCAAACCATGGCCACTGGGAGCTGCAGGCAGCCGTGCCTGCGGATGGTCAGTGTAAATAAACGGTCTTGCCGCCCACCAGTGGATTACCCTGATGGGCCACGTGCGGCCCGTGGGCTACAGGTTGCCCACCACTGCTCCAAGGTATGGCTGAGACCCAAAGGCAGGGGCTAATTTGGCAGGAGCCAGAGACCTGTTTTGCAGGAGAAGGCAGGTATGTCGGTGGGAGAGGGGGAAAGCAACAATAAGCAGCTAATGTTAATGACATACTTTGAATTAAAATGCCAAGAGGTTTTTCTTTTTTAAATAGTGAAAGGGGCTCAGGGTTACAGAGATGAGCAGATTCCTGGCTCTTTGCTAATTCTGTAAACAGCTCTTGCTCACTACAACCATTTATTGGCTGTTATATCCTCTTTCTGCAGACGCTCCTCATACACACCCAAGAGCAGTTCTTGCATGCTCCACAAACCAAATGGCTTTAAGGTTAAGATTTTAGAAGCTTCACAGATTTTTCAGTATAGTTTGCAAGATCTATATTCCAAGATGCCATAAGAAGCTAAGAAAGAATCCAGAAGAACTTCAACACAAACATTCTCCAACCTGGTACAAGTTTCATGACACTGTGTGGGGCCAGCAGACCTACAGAACCCAGTCAGGAACATGGAATAGCATTTATGTATAAGGGAGAATGTGGCGTTGCACTCCATGTGTTTATGGAAATATCCTTATGAATGTGAATATAACATAACTGGAATATGCTTTATGCAAAAGGTCTCTTGTAAGGTATCATTACAAAGTTTATAATCTACTGAGTGTGTTCAACCTATTTGTATGAATGTATCATTCCTGTATCTGAAGCTAGAAATATGAAGTATTACTCTGAAGTCCTATTGTAATTATGCAAAGTGTGGGCCATTAATGGTGGCTTGGAATCTTGATGACTCCCATGGACTAGGGCAATTGGTTGTGAATGGCTCTGTTTACTCGCAAACCTTCCTGGGGACTTGCAGGCCAGCCCTGGAAGAATGATGGCTAGGGTCTCACAGGACATGTGACCATGTCACATGCTACTGGATTCCATCTTAAATCTGGTGCTTTTTCATTTAGGAGGGGTGGGGAGCCAGAGAGAGACAAAAGATTCCTGCCTTGGGCCAAAGATATAAAACGGGGTGGAACAGAACAAAAGTGGCTGCCAGTCATGAGAAATCCCCTAGTTACCACCAGAGCTGGAAATAACAAGGACTGTACCAGGAAAAGGATTGGGCCCAGACTAGGAAGGAGTCTAGCCTGTGAAAGAAGCTTATTGGAATATCTCTGAAGGTGAGATATTACTTGTATCAGTTTCTTAATGTATTAGGCTTAGACTTGCGTGTTTTTGCTTTATTTTACTTGGTGACTTACTTTGTTCTGTCTGTTATTACTTGAAACCACTTAAATCCTACTTTTTATACTTAATAAAATCATTTTTGTTTATTAATTAACCCAGAGTAAGTGATTAATACCTGGGGGAGCAAACAGCTGGTCATATCTTTCTATCAGTGTTATAGGGGGCAGACAATTTATGAGTTTACCCTGTATAAACTTTATACTGAATAAAACGGATTTATTTGGGGTTTGGATCCCATTGGGAGCTGGGTGTCTGGGTGCTGGAGATAGGTGACTTGCTAAGCAGTTTTTGGTTAAAGTCTCCATCTTTGGGGCGTGGACCAGACCTGGGTGTGTGTTGCAGAAGGCTAGCGTGTCGGGCTCAACAAGGTAGGGTTCTGAAGTCCCAAGCTGGCAGGGAAAACTGGCTCAAAGGTAATCTCAGCACATCAGGTGACATTCCAAGGGGGTCTCTGTGACCGAACCCGTCACAGAGAATATGAAGTTTTACACTGCACCTCAGAGTTATTTCTCCCCCAAAATGAACACCCCCCATTCCCCCCCAATACAGAATGCAGGTTTACATAATGCCAGGAGAGACTCAGATAGCCTTGGAAATAAATGCACTCTGCATCTCTGTCCCCAAGGGAACACAGCCTGACTCAGTACTGGAGATCAGGCAGGCAGAGGCACGGTCACAAGGTCAGTAAGGAGTAAAGTACCAAAAGCATAGTGCTAGATTGTAGTCATCTGCCCGACACAGGATTTCCTCTGTTCTATCAGCTGCTGCTCTCAGGCTGCTAGTTTGACACCCACCTGAATGTGATCACTTCAATGTTTGGTAGTTCACGGCATATTGAAATCTAGACAGAGAAAGATGCAATAAAGAACTGTACTTTTTCTAAAGATATCTGTCTATAATCAGGTGCTTATTCAGATAGCCCCACTAACGTGCTAGTTGATTTGATACTCTAATGGGTTTAAGTCAATGTCAGTCTAACCTGATTGTACACAGGGGGAGTTTCCTGGACCCAGCCACTCCTCTTTTTCAGTCCCCAAGCACAGTGTAGCCAATATCTATTCCATTTTCTTCCACCATGCCCAGAAACACAGATAATCAGACACTCATTGTGCATGGAAAATAAGACCTGGTTCTGTTCCTCTCCTCCAAATGCTCAGAACATGTGACAAGTGCTCACTGTACTGGTACACTTTTGGTGCTGTAAGATCCCCAACCAATACACATACAAAGGGCTCAGCTCTCCTCACACATGACCTTCCCAACTAAGAAGAGGATCTGTACCCTCAGGGTATGTCAGGTGGGAGGTTCTCCTGTAGACAGACATGCACTAGCTCTGCTTGAGCTAGCATGCTAAAAATAGCAATGTGGCTCTGGTGGCCTGGGCTAGCCATCCAAGGACAACCCAGCACATTGGATGGGTTTGTACTCGGGCTGCTAGCTTGAGTCACTGTGGCCACACTGCTATTTTTAGTGAGCTAGCTCAAGCAGAGCTAACACATGTGTGTCTACCCATGCTAGGAAGCATGCTCCCAGCTGCAGTGTAGATGTACCCTAAATCAGTCCTCAAGATCTCACAGCCGCAGAGAGGTGTAAGACTAGCGAGCTTTCTTACTCCCAAGCACTCTAAAGGGATACTTGGCTCCCTCCATTCCCAAGTGAGGCAGCAATTTGCTATGCACTGTATCAATGGCCAATGCTCTACCGTTGGGACTAACTGCCAACAAAAGGGGCCTAGATCTCAAGGAACGTGTCTTAATCATACCTGGCTTTAGGGAAACGTTAGAGATTTGTTTGGGAGAGGGGTCCTGGAAAAGGCTGATTTTAAGAATTGCAAGAATAGTACTTACATCTGTGAGGCAGCTGCCCCTGCAAGAGAAAAATAAACCACTTTGAATAGTGACAAGAAAGCAGAGAATTAATTTAGAAATATTTTAAAAAGAGGACTTACACCGAGTGAAAAGATGCAATGTATGGAAAAAGCCATGGCTGAGGTCAATAGTGTGTTTTTAAAAATCTATGTTATCTTAAAGAACTGGATTCTCAGAAGTGTCTTTTCATTTTTTTGAGCGACAGGGGATGCCAGGTATCAGAGCATGTCCTGTCCCTCCTCCCAACTCTGACCCTTAAGGAACCTTTGCCACCCCAACTGTCCTTCAACCACATAGGATGTAAGCTCAAATGGTGCTTTCTTCCATAAGGCACTAATTAAAGACTCTGCAACAGCCCAAATGGGGCATGACAGTTTTATGCAGCTGAGACTACAGGGGAAAGTGGAAGCAATAAAACTATGATTCCCCACACTCAGTAGATACTCCATCTCCTTATGAGCATACCATGTGGCTGGAAGGTAAATGCACTCCTTCCCGACTGCTAAGACAATTCAGAACCATCTGTCATGTCAGCAAGTGTGAACCCTGCCTGCTCTGACCATACAGCCATGTTTAAACTGTTTTCTGTAGATCATTTTATAATACAGTTTGATCAGCTGATGTGGATAGGACCAAGCTGCATTCATCATGATTTGGTCCTATCCTCAGCAGCTGGCCAGAGTTCAGTGGGGACTGTGTTTAATTACCATTAGGAGATCAATGTAGGAAGCACTTTTCCCCTCCTTCCCCACATACAATAACAACTGGGCAGCATGCATTGAACCGAGTATGAGTTTCATTTCATGTGTGGGATAATTGCACCAGCTAAGGCAACACTAAACACAGATATAGAAACCCAAGAATTCTAAATGCAAAACTCCATGTTTAACTCTTAATCTTTAAAAATTGTATTAAATACCCAAAGTCAGGAAAATTTAAAGTTAAGGTTTAATTCTCTCAGCAATGTTGATTCAGCCACATTGTCAGCCAAAGGTAGCATTTCTTGATTACTCACTGTGCTGTTATGCTGGGAATTTAATACATTTAAAAAACCTCAAAGGCTATTTGTCCAAGGAAAAACTAGGTCTCAGATTTGAGAGTCTGACAAACTATGATTGTCCCAAATAAGACCTGCCCTCATATGTAATTCTGCACTTTCAGGAGAACACATGCGCTCTCTCCACAGTACAGAATAGGATGCAATTGGTCTAGTAGAGCCAGAGGAGAATTTTCACTGCCCTGCTCACATTTTGCTAAAGATTAATTTTTCTGTCATTGGTTGAATTTAAACAAAAATAAGCAACACACACCTCATCCTCTGTTTTAACTTACCAGGCGGTCAATGCACCCAGGATTATTTAATTACAGAACAGCAGTTAGTTTCAGTGACAGTAAATCCTTTCATTTCACATATTTGATTTGAGCTTTTGCTTATCCGGCACTGGTAAGCAACAGTTTCCCTAGACTGACTGTTGTGTGTCTCTTTAGACAGCATGGGAACATGGCTAACATTGCTATGGAATTTTTTTTAATTCACAGTTTCCTAATTCCAAGGCCAGAAGTGACCATTGTGATCCGCTACTCTGACCTCCTGTATAACACAGGTCACTGAACTTCACCCCAAAAATTCCTAGACCACAATTCTTTTACTCGTAAGCAATGACATACTCAAGCTTAAGACTGAATATATATAATCTATGGTGACAGAAGAGTATGATGCATTTATTGAACTATTCTATTGAAGATAAATAAGAATGCCAGTGTGAGCGAACGAAATGTGTATATCCTCCTGGGTCTGTACCCTATGAGGAAATAAATGCCAAATTGGGCTCAGTAACTACTGGTAGCCAGCCAAGCAAGCGTGATCATTCCCATAATACCGATTGTATTACACATGTTTATCTTCAACATGTTTTACAAACATTGCCGGGTAAATGTTAGCCTCTTGGGTGCAAGGTCGCCCTGGGGAGAGAGGCTGGCTGGTCCATGGGAGGGGTTTGACAGCACTGGCAAGCGCGGGTTCTGAATGAGACCCCATTTGGTCAGGACACCGAATCACCCGCACCCCGGCAGAGAGCGCGTGTGGGGGGCTGGGGTTGCTGCGGGGCCTCTCCAATGCCCCACAGTAACCAGCCAGAGACACCCAGCTAATGGAGTCCGCTGGCTTCAGGGTCAGCCAGCACACCACGAGGGGCAACGAACGGCCCTCCAACCCTCGGGCCCGGGCCCTCCCGCAGCCTGGTACCCCGCCCCCCGCTCAGTCTATTGTCCCCATCCCATGGGCCCCTTCCCGAGTTACCCCGCTCCCCACAGCGGGCCGAGCCGCCCGGCCCCTCACCAGCAGTTGAGCTTGCGGACGTTGTCCAGCTCGGCGGCCTTGGCGCGGGCCAGCACCGCCTTGCGCGTCAGCTTCATGGCCCCGGCCCGGCCGCGCCGCGTCTCCAGGGGCGGGGACAACGCGGCGGACGCGTCTCCAGGGGCGGGGCCCGGCGCGGCCGCCATCCCAACACCTCCCCGCTTCCGGCTCCAGCACTGGCAGCCGCCGTTCGGCCTATAGTGCCCCGCCCCCTGACGGGGGCCGCAGAGGATCATAGCGAACGCGGGCCAGAACCAGCGTCTCCAGAGGCGGGGCCAACGCTGCTAATCTCTAGGGGCGGGGCTACGGCTGCCTCCAAGGGTGGGGGGGGGCTGCTGCGAGGCAGGGGTAGCAGTGTATGGGGTGCCCCCTCGTATAGCGGGGAGGGGCTGCCGGTGCAGGGGGTGTTGGGGTGCCCCCTGTGAAGTTCCCCTGGTGTTATCGGTGATCTGCTAGGTCTCTCCAGTCCTCCACTCTGGGAGCCAGCCTTACCCTGCTGTGCTGTGAGAGGCCCCACTCCCGGGCTGTTCACGCACAGCCTCTGGCATGTAAGCTGCTCCCAGGTATGTGGGTGAGCACTTTTGGCCAGCCGCTGCTTGGATTGTGCAACCGAATGACACTAGCCAATATCTCTGGTACCAGACTCAACCCTAGGAACCTCCATCTTGCCGTGGTCAGTTATCCCCTCTGGACGCTGCAAGCTTATATGAGTTCGTCAATTTAACAAAGAAATTGATACGTTCTAGGCTTGTTATCCCAAGGGGAGTCTCTGACACACTTCAAACCAAACACACTGCTTCAGGTAGAATAAACAGACAGATTTATTAACTACAAAAGATAGATTTTAAGTCAAAACACAAGTCTGATTTGGTCAAATGAAATAAAAGCAAAACGCATTCTAAGCTGATCTTAATACTTTTAGTGCCCTTACAAATTTAGACGCTTCTCACCACAGGCTGGCTGGTTGCCCTTCAGCCAGGCTCTCCCCTTTGATCAGCGCTTTAGTTGCTTGGTGGTGGTGTCTGTAGATGCAGGTGGAAGAGAGAGAGCATGGCAAACGTCTCTCCCTTTTATCATGTTCTTTCTTCCCTCTTTGCTTTGCCCCCTAACCCTTTCTGAGTCATGTGAGCATTACCTCATTGTAGTCCTAAACTGACCAAGGGAAGGGGGGTGACTCACTTGAGAGTCCAACAGATCCTTTGTTGCTACCTTGGCCTTTGTTCCTGTGAGGCTGAGCTGGGTTTCATAGAATCATAGAATATCAGGGTTGGAAGAGACCTCTGGAGGTCATCTCGTCCAACCCCCTGCTCAAAGCAGGACCAATCCCCAGTTTTTGCCCCAGATCCCTAAATGGCCCCCTCAAGGATTGAACTCACAACCCTGGATTTAGCAGGCCAATGCTCAAACCACTGAGCTATCCCTCCCCCCACACATACATGCCCTGATGAGATGTGAACTGCCCCCTGCTTCTGGAGAGTTTTGCCTGGGCTTGTTTTAAGCCATGAGGACGCAGTTTCAGCCTCATACCTATATACATGAAATTACAACCTATAACATTACTATAACAGCAATGCTCAGTGCACCATGAGCCTTCCGAAGACATCCAACATGACAAACTTTTACATGGATACCACAGAACCATTTTATAAAGATGAACAAGGGGGTGCAGGGTGTTTCCCCGAGGTACAGAATGTCACACTCCCATTATGGGGGGAGGGATTGCCTGGTGCAGGGGATGGAGGTGTTGGGGTGCCCCCGTTATAGGAGAAAGGGGCGACCCCAGTGCAGGGGATGGGGGTGTTTGGGTGCCCCTAGTACAGCGGGGAGGGGCTGCCCAGTGCAAAGGTGGTGGTGTATGGGATGCCCCCAGTACAGTGTGGAGGGGCTGCCTGGTTCAGGGTATGGAGGACCCCCACTATGTCCCTCCCCCCACTGTAGGGGGTGCTCCCCAGAAGCCTCGAGTTTGGAAAAATGAAGGTCACTGCTCAGTTCTGTATGAGAGTTTAGCAAAAGCAATTGTCAAACATCAGTGCAATTCTCACTGCTGTCAGCTGGCGTAAACAATGTTTACTGCAGGGCCTCACATCATATCTAAGCACTTAGCTAACTTCTATTCTGCTTCGTTTAACAGGGTGCAAGTGGACATCACAATTAACTGTAGCAGCAGTAGATGAATCTAATTATCTGGGATCATATATCTCCAGCCAAGGAGGCTGTTTGAAGGAAATCAGAAGACTAGGGATTGCTCACTCAGCTGTGACCTTCCTTAACAAACGTGGGGAAACTGTGGCATCTTATAATATGTGAAGGTGTGACTGATGCAAAGCCTAGTTTTTTCCATAGCTATTTATGGATGTGAATCACCAGAAGTTAGTGCTGCTGGCAAAAAGAAAATTGAAGCTTTTGAAATATGGTGCTGGTGAAGACTCTTGCATATTTCCTGGATGGAAGAAAAGACCAATGCCTATGTTGGAAATGTTTCAGAGTAACAGCCGTGTTAGTCTGTATTCGCAAAAAGAAAAGGAGTACTTGTGGCACCTTAGAGACTAACCAATTTATTTGAGCATGAGCTTTCGTGAGCTACAGCTCACTTCATCAGATGCATACCGTGGAAACTGCAGCAGACTTTATATATACACAGAGAATATGAAACAATACCTCCTCCCACCCCACTGTTCTGCTGGTAATAGCTTATCTAAAGTAATCGTCAGGTTAGGCCATTTCCAGCACAAATCCAGGTTTTCTCACCCTCCACCCCCCCCACACAAATTCACTCTCCTGCTGGTGATAGCCCATCCAAAGTGACAACTCTTTACACAATGTGCATGATAATGAAGTTAGGCCATTTCCTGCACAAATCCAGGTTCTCTCACTCCCTCACCCCCCTCCAACAACAATGTTGGAAATATTACTGGAGAGAAGCAGCTCCTGATGTCAGAAATCAAAAGATGCAAACTTACATACTTTAGTCATATTAGGCATATAGCTGGAAATAATTTTAAGAAAGTTATTATTGAAGGAATGGTGAAGCAACATAGTAGAGGACAACCGGCAAGGAGATGATGGATGGTGTGCAGCAAGGTCATTGCAAAGTTAGCTGTTGAGCGTTTGAAGTTAGCGATGGCTTGCAAAGGCTTCAGAAAATTGTGTTATGGTGTCACTGATATTCAGCCATGAATAAATGGATTTCACTTTGTTTCTCCCTGCTTGCCTAGTATATGATGTGTAAACTATAAAATAGCTATATTTCTCATATCTTAACTGCAATTCTTATTTTAGTGTCCCGTGCAAATGTAATAATTTGTACATACTGTATTTGTTTATAAAGCATTGATCAATATAATTTAAAATACCACTCCCAGCAGAGAGCGCCAAGACACTCCACTCGCTAGCTGCCATGAATAGCACCTACCCTAATTCTAACCCTCTTCTTTCTACCTACGAGCCCTTTTATTTGTCCAGGTTTTTAAGGTCAGGCTTGACAAAGCCCTGGCTGGGATGATTTAGTTGAGGATTGGTCCTGCTTTGAGCAGGGGATTGGACTAGATGACCTCCTGAGGTCCCTTCCAACCCTGATATTCTATGATTCTATTATCTCAATTTACTACCTAAAACATGTTGAGGGAGTTTGTCGTAACTCCATGAAACTGTAAGCTTCACACAGAATGCGGGGGGGCTGGCTTGACAGCCCTGTAGGCTGAAGTTTTCTGTTGATCTATAGAACAACGACAGCACAAGCAGCAGCAGTGTTGCAAGCTTCGCACAGAATGGGAAGGGAAAGCTGATCAGAGGAAAGTCCTGCTGGTAGCAGCATACAGAGAGTTCTGATGGGTGGGAGAGGGTTTCTTTGGGAGCACAGGAAAAGCCAGCAAATTCAATTCCACTTTTCCCTTCAAAAAATGCAAGAACTTTTGAAATCTGCATATTCCTGTTTATTGAAGCAGTGCAGTCGCATGACCTCACAGCTCAGCCTGGAGGAGATGACTAGACCAGACACTCACTGCTAGCCCTGATAAAAGAAGATAATTAACATAAGACTCAGGCAGAAATAAGATTTGCCAAAGTGATCGTTTTCCAAATGCACTCTACAGATTCTGAGCTGAGCTGAGGGCTGTTCCTCCCAACTTTGTGCTTGATACCAAACTCTTCGTGTTGCTTCCTTTCGTTAGGACCCTGGATAACGCCCTTTCGGTTCTGGTATATCTCATAATAGCCAACAGAGGCAGATTACTGATCACTTTGACCTTGGCTTTGCGTGACTTGGGTGTTTAGGAATAATGTACTTTCCATTTTTTCTAAAGTATGTTAAAAATAATTACACTTACATTTTCCTGTCCCTGAGCTGTAACGACTTCTCAAAACAATCTTATTGATGTTCACGTAGGGTCTGACCCAAAGTTAATTAAAGTCAGTGGAAAAACTCCTATGGGTATCAGTGATGTTTGGCTCAAACCTGTGGTGTTTCTGTTGTAGCTATTTTCTACATTTGAGGAGTGTGTTGATAACATGAGCAGACAAGTTCCTAGTTGTTCCTATTCTCTGCTAGTTTTTTCTTCAGGAACATATCAGGACTTCACTTCCCTAGGGTGAAGGAGACCTGTAGGCTAGTTTAGGACTGGGTTGCCTCTTGTCAGAGCGCGCGAGACTATCAGATTTTGGTGGGAGAGTTTGGGCTGAGCACTCTCAGACTCAGTTGTTCCCTTTAGATTAGGTCTGTGGTTTTAATGGGCACCATTGTAAGGTCTGCCCAGCTTGCATGTGGCTGTTAATTGCACTGTTCTTCTGTTACTGTTAATCTTATAAAATATTTACATGATGCAATATACCAGAACTTCAGTCAGAGACGACTCCCATGCCATCAGTGACCACACAGAACAGAGTGCTGCCAGGGAAGGGCCTTTAAATGGAAGAATGCGAAGGAGCGCTGTGGGGGACAGAGTCCATTCTAAGCATATTGAAATCTTTCAAGAAATTAAATCCTAGCCTGTAGCTCTCAGCCACTGAGAAGAATGGAAAAACACAGAAAAGAATGGAAAGCTTTCTATCCTGTGGGAAAGTATGACAGAGTCTACAAGTGGGTAGGGTCTGCTCTCCCTCTGATACTGGACTCCTACTGTCACAAACCAGGGAGTGGGCGGTCAGGCCTGGAGTCAGGGTTCCCTTCCCACTCTGAACTCTAGGGTACAGATGTGGGGACCCGCATGAAAGACCCCCTAAGCTTATTTTTACCAGCTTAGGTTAAAAACTTTCCCAAGGTACAAAATTTCGCCTTGTCCAGGAACAGTATGCTACCATCACCAAGTGATTTAGACAAAGAACAGGGAAAGGACCACTTGGAGTTCCTATTTCCCCAAAATATCCCCCCAAGCCCTTACTCCCCCTTTCCTGGGGAGGCTTGAGAATAAACAAGATGAGCACAAACCAGCCTTGGATTTTTAAGATCCAAAAAATCCAATCAGATTCTTAAAAAAACAGAACTTTATTAGAAGAACAAAAAAAGATAAGAGAACAACTCTGTAAGATCAGAATGGAAGATAATCTTACAGGCAGTCAGATTTAAAAAATAGAGAATCCCTGTAGGCAAAACCTTAAGTTACAAAAAGACACAGAACCAGGAATACACATTTCCTCCAGCACAGCAACTTTCACAAGCCAAAACGAAGAAACCTAACACATTTTCTAGCTAGATTACTTACTAACTTTCCAGGAGTTGGAGGGCTTGCATCCTTGATCTGTTCCCGGCAAAGGTATCACACAGACAGACAAAAGCCTTTCCCCCCTCCAGATTTGAAAGTATCTTGTCCCCTCATTGGTCATTTTGGGTCAGGTGCCAGCCAGGTTACCTGAGCTTCTTCACCCTTTACAGGTAAAAGGACTTTGCCTCTGGCCAGGAGGGATTTTACAGCACTCTATACAGAAAGGTGGTTACCCTTCCCTTTATATTTATGACACCTGGTGACTGGGACAGGAGGAAGTCAAAGCCAGAGTCAGGAACCAGGAGTCAGGCCAAGGATCAGGCAAGGGAGCAGGACAGGAACAAGGCAGGTACAGGAGCAATCACAGCTAGGGGAAATAAGCATTGAACAGCCACTGACCTAGTGCTGAGGCTGGGTTTAAAAGCACATGAGGTGATGCCTCTCAGTCAGTCAGGGAGTCTGGTTGATCAGGGTGTTGAGCTGCAGCTCACCGAGCAGGTCCCAGGATCACCTGCAGGCCCTGATCCCACCCTGGCTTCCAGCTCCTCAGAAGCCATACTAAACATGCTGCACAGTGTGGTGTAATGACAGCTGTGTAAAAATTGTGATCTATCTCGTTAAATTCAATGGGGATTTCCTCGTCCTGCTAGTAGGCAGGGGACTTAGCAGGGACCTGTGAAACTGGAGTCAGTTTGCAGCCAGCCTAGGGTAAGCTGGGGAGAGTTGTGCCTCTGTTTTAGGGAGCAGCCTTTGTTTCTATTTTTGGGTCTTTTGTGTTATCTGAATTCAATGTAACAAAATAGTGTTATGGTGCAACCTTCCAGCGAGAGTATTTATGTTGCTATCTAACTTCTCCGTGTGTGTGCTGTGAACATAGCACAGTGCTCTCCTCTCACTCTACTCTGAACTCATATGTGTCCTCACACCTCTCCCCAGGCTTCCTTTGATTAGTTTATTGACACAGGAATAAGAACAGCCATACTGGGTCAGACCTGTGGTCCAGCTAGCCCAGTATCTTGTCTTCTGACAATGGCCAGTGCCAATGCTTCAGAGAGAATGAACAGAATAGGGCAATTATTGAGTGATCCATCCCCGCCATCCAGTCCCAGCTTCTGGCATTTCGAAGTTCAGGAACACTAGAGCATGGGGTTTCATCCCTTGACCATCTTAGCTGACAGCCATTGATATCCACCATGAACTTATCTAACTCTTTTTTGAACTCAGTTATACTTTTGGCCATCACAACATGCCCTGGCAATGAGTTGCAAAGGTTAATCGTTGCATTGTATGAAAAATATTTCCTTTTGTTTTTATTAAACCTGCTGCCTATTAATTTCATTGGGTGACCCCTGGTTCTTGTATTGTGGGAAAAGGTAAATAACACTTTTTTCTACACCATTCATGATTTTACAGATCTTTAGCATATCCCTCTTAATCATCTCTTTTCTAAGCTCAACAGCCCTAATCTTGTTAGTCTCTCCTTGTATGGAAGCCATTCCATACCCTTGATCATGTTTGTTGCCCTTCTCTGAACCTTTTCAGGGTTCCACTATATCCTTTTTGAGATGGGGCAATTAGACCCGTATGAAGTATTCCAGATGTGGGCGTGTCATGGATTTATATAGTGGCATTATGATATTTTCTGTCTTATTATCTATCACTTTCCTAACGGTTCCTAACATTCTGTTAGCTTTTTTGACTGCCGCTGCGCATTGAGCTGAAGTTTTCAGAGAACTATTCATGGTAACTCCAAGATCTCTTCCTTGAGTAGTAACAGCTAATTTAAACCCCATCATTTTGTATGTATTATTTTGTGAGATCTCTTTGTAACTCTTCACGGTCAGCTTTGGATTTAACTATCTTGAATAATTTTGTATCATCTGCAGACTTTGTCACTTCACTATTCACCTGCTTTTCCAGGTCATTAATGAACAGCACAGGTCCCAGTTCAGATTTTTGGAGGACCCCATTGTTTACCTCTCTCCATTGTGAAAACTAACCATTTATTCCTACTCTTTGTTTCCTATATTTTAATCCATTACTGATCCATGAGAATTTAACCACTCTATATCGTCTGAAGCACCCTTGTCCACATGCTTGTTGACCCCCTGAAAGAAATTGAATAGACTGGTGAGGCATGACTTCCTTTTATAAAAGCTGTGCTGATGCTTCCCCAACAATAGGTTCATCTATGTGTCTGATCATTCTGTTCTTTTCTATAATTTCAACTGATTTGCCAGGTACTGAATTTAGGGTCACCGGTCTATAATTGCCAGGATCATATCTAGAGCCCTTTTTAAAAATCGGTGTTACATTAGCTATCCTCCAGTCATCTGGTACAGAGTATAGTTTCAGTAATAGCTTACATACAACACGTAGTAGTTTTGCAATCTCATATCTGAATTCCTTCAGAACTCTTGAGTGAATATCATCTGGTCCTGGTGACTTATTACTGTTTAATTTATCAATTTGTTCTAAAACCTCCTCTATTGGCACATCAATGTAGGAAAATACTTGGGATTTGTCACCGGAAGAGAATAGCTTTGATGTGGGGACCTCCCCCACATCCTCTGCAGTGAAGACTGATGCAAATAATTAATTTAGTTTCTCAGCAATGGCCTTCCCTTCCCTAAGTGCTCCTTTAGCACCTTTGTTGTCTAGTGCCCCCACTGTCTATCTGGCAGGCTTCCTGCTTCTGATGTACTTAAAAAATTCTTACAGTTAGTTTTTGCATCTTTAGCAAGTTGCTTCTTAAATTCTTTCTTATTGTTATTTCTTATTCTTCCTTATTTCACTTTAACACTTCACCTGCCAGAGTTTGTGCTCCTTGCTATTAGCCTTACTAGGTTTTGAATTCCAGTTTCTTTCTGGTAATGATTATTATCGATATTATTGTTTTATTAAGTCAGGGGTCTCACATTTCATAGCTTGTGTAGCTGAGCCCATTGCATATACCAGGGCTCCTTGTATCCCCGCCCCACAACTCCCCCCAACATTCCTCTTGCCTGGGGATCTAGGGTTGCCAACTTTCTAATTTCTGAAAACTGGACACTGCAGCACGAGTGCTGGAACCTCCCCCTTCCCAGCTTCTTCCCCTGAGGCCCTGCCCCCAGCTCGGTCCTCTCCACCCCTCCCCTGACACTTGCTGCTCTCCCCTCTCCTCCTTCTTTGTTGCTCCCTGTCTCCACCTCTCTCCCACCACCAGCTGGCCTCCCTCTGCTCTGGGGCTGGGATGGGAACTGCAGCCACTGACATGGAGCCTCCCTGCCCATGAGATGCAGGTAGGAGGTGGTCCTGGCTGAGCAGGGGCTGGTGCGGGTTGATGACCCACATCTTCTCCCCCACACACACACAACAGTAACCAGACTTTTGGTGTCCGGTCAGTACATCTGTACAGGTTCCTGTTTGACTGGACTTTCTGGTCAAAAACTGGACACCTTGCAATCCTAGTCTGTGTGTCTCCTCATTCCCTCCTCTCCCGCCCACACTGAGGTCCTTCATTCTCCCTCCCTGCCTAGGCCAGGGGCTGTGTGCATTCACCCTTTGCTCCCCAACCTGGGTGATAAATCATTCAGAGTATTAATGTAATAAATGCTACTAGGAGGATGAAACTCTATTCAGAATATTGTTATGCTGGAAGGTGTCAATTGGTGCCATTAGTTTATCTATAGACAATTGCAGAGGTGTTTGTAGCTGTGGCTATGCTAATCAGATGGCAGGGGCCCCATTTCCCCCCCTTTTGTTTTTCTGATTTCCCCCCAGATCAGTTGGATTCTGCCCAGTTATGCCTAGAACATTCTCTGAAATTTTGGCATTGATTGGATGTGGTGTTCCAAAGTTACCACATTATAGACGGACGCCCAGATAGAGAAATGCCGTCAAGTTGTGAGTAAGGCCTTCACCAGATCGGCCAGAGAGATGCACAGAACCATGATAACAATAAACTCTCAGTTCTTATGCTTCATGAGAGCTAAGAAAGGAACCGAATATTCCCAATGCAATTGCACCAGAACCGTTTACAGCCAGAGCCAATGTTTATTGGATTCAGTGGAAAGATTCCTCATAGAAGAACTATTACTCCCCTGCTCTATGATGTGACGCTTCTCCACAGACACAGCTCTTAACTATTGGCTGTACATACTGTATTGCCAACACATGGCCGTTTTGTTGTCCACTGCCATCCATTGGTCTCCTTTAGCAGTACTGGCTCAGCTTTCTCCCTTGTGGTGAGTAGCTGTGTTTTGGAGTTTGCAGGTGTCCAAGATGAATTGCTCTGCATTATGTCTCTGCTCTCTCTGGTCAGGAGGAGGAATGGGCAGGCTGGGGAGGGGCCATGATGCCAGGGCCAGCGTAGAGGCAAAGGTGGTTCTAACTTCCAAGGGAACCTCCAGGTTTGGGCCAAGGCCTTGTGGCCAAGTCCATGCTAGGGCAACGGGTGAGAAACCTCACCCATGGACAAAATAATCCATTGCTGGTGGAGGCTGTCAATACCTCCTGCCAGAGAAGGGGAGCAGCTGTCCTAAGGAACTGCTGGGATCCACTGCCTAAGAACCACCTCCGTGCTGATCTAGCTGATCTCCTTGCCCTGCTGCTCCCTGTCCTGGCACACTGCAATGGGTTGCGGTATCGTGGGATAGGGAGGGAGGCAGTACATTTGATACGTCTGAACCACACTCTGGCACCCCAAGCCCTAACCCTGTTCTGCCCCAAATGCCCCTGAAAGGAGGCAGACTCTGAAACCTGCCAGGAAGGGTAGCTATCGAGGGGGCTATGATGGGCCAAGGGAAACGAGTTCTGGGGTCACAGATGCAGGTATGACCCTGCCTCAATAACTCTTTCCCACAACCCACACATCCCCCCATTCCTCTAGAGTGAGGGCCATAAACCACTCGCTTGCACCAATGCCCCAGCTTTGTACCGTCCCTGGCTAATTACTGCCCCAGCACCGGCTGGGTCTGACATGAGCAGGATGTCACGATGCTGAGTACCCTGCAACCTGCGACTCGGCACTAGCTCTCAAAGCCATAGATTCCCATGAAATAGGAAGGGTGAAGGCAGAGATCTCTGCAGGATTCCCCAAGAGGGCCCCAGGGTAGGAGAGCAACTGCTTCAAACTCCCCTTTGCTACGAAGGATTGGACACACTTATGAGTAGTTCAGTGTCCCCTGCTAATGATGACTGAACTCCTGCCCACAAAACTCTGTGCTAACTGTGTTGGATGCAGCTGATGAATCTAAAAAAAACCAGCATGGATGCTTTGTGGGAGAAAATCGGGCCAGCAAGACCAGCACAGTGTCTGCCCCGCGCCCACGTGTACAGCCTCGCTGACAGGCTGAAGGAAATCCATGTCTGAGGTTACAAAGGTGACAGAGGAGCTGCCAGATGATCTTGTCTGCCTTGTTGAGGGGTACCTTCGCCACGGCGGAGCCCCTTAGAACGAACAAGATGCGGGGGATCAGGAAGGTGCTCAAGGCATTTATCTTCTGCCACGGTGCTAGCAGGGAGGCGTCGATCTTGGCGGCATCCTGCAAAATCTCCTGGATGGTGTCCTCGGGTGTCTGCCGGACATGGAAACCCGTCGGCGTGCCGAGGTGCCGGTACGCCTGCCCCTCTGCCAGGGGGATGATGAGCTCGCCCTGGATCTGGAACCCTGTCGTCTACACCGAGTCCCTTTTGCTGCCGTCGATGTGGAGAGATGCGCACTTCTTTGCATTGAAGCGGAACCCCATCCAATCGGAAGCTCGACTGGTGGCATCTAGCATACATTGGAGGTTCTCTGGGTCATCTGCAGTCAGGACCAGGTCATCTGCGTAAGCCAGGACGCTCACCCTCTTACTGTGGAGGTTGAAACCATCTGATCGCTCGCAGCAACGGCTCCATGGCGAGGTTAAAGATGATGGGGTTGAGGAGACAGCCCTGCTTAACTCCGCTCCGGATCGGGATCTCGGCGGTCTCCCCTTCGACCGAGCGAATGTTGGTGCTGCATCCCTCGTACACCTCTCAGATCACACAGAGGAAGTTCTCTGGCATCACAAACTCTTGGAGCATGGCAAAGATGTGGTGGTGGGGCATGGACCCAAAGGCGTTAGCCAGGTCGAGCCATGCTACCGTGCACTGCCTCCGTGCCCTTCTGGCTGTTTCGATGATGGTTTGGAGGACAAAGTTGTGTTCATAGTAGCCCTTGCAAGACATGAAGCCTTATCGGTCAGCAGCACCGAATGTCTTTTAGGGCAAAACCTAGGTTGACCATGGAAATCTCTGCTTTCTGTTTTCTAGCTCTAGCCCTGACAGTCTGAACAGCAAAAGAGATGAACAATTTTCTTGTCAACTATTTTTATATCTGTCTTTCAGAATTCAAGCTGATGGGTCGAGCCCGTTTGCACACAGCCTCTTCCTGGGTGTGAAGGGGCAATTAACAAAGTCTTTGTATTGTGATGTCCCACAATGGCCCATTTAGTTTTGATAACTGTCCTGATGAGGAGCAGACAATCCCTCCTGACAGGTTCATGGTTCCAGACCAAACATTTGTTACAGTTGCAAAGCAAAAACTTAACTATAAAGATATTATAAGTGAGATTAATGCTTGCAGCAATTTAGAAGCATTTTGTAAAGGCGAAACCCATTGTTATACGTCCAATACCCATCTTAGCCATACTGCAGAGGTGAGCTGGTCCGGTTTCCAGCAATGAATTTCTCAGTGCTCAGCTGAGGCCTAAAGCCTTGGCAAGAGCTGGCCCCTTGTTTGCCAGCATCACGCATGGGAGTACTGGGGGGGTTTAGGGAGGGGAGGGGTGAGAAAGGAACAGGTTGGGCTGCTACATTATGCATGAGAGGACTTGTCTACACTACCAAGTTTTGTTGACAAAACTTATGTCGACACCCAAAAGGCGACAAAACAAAAATCGCCAAAGGGTGTTCACACTTGCTCCCTCTGTTGACAGATGACGTCCACATTGGGGACACCATCATCGACAGGCTGAGCAATGCACAGTGGGTATGTATCCCACAGTGCAATGTTGTGGGAAGGAAGAGCTAATTGCTGCACATAGAATCATAGAATATAGGGTTGGAAGGGACCTCAGGAGGTCATCTAGTCCAACCCCCTGCTCAAAGCAGGACCAATCCCCAATTTTTGCCCCTAAGTGGCCCCCTTAAGGATTGAACTCACAACACTGGGTTTATCAGGCCAAAGCTCAAACCACTGAGCTAGCCCTCCCCCCCGACATCTTGGGATTCTCTCCGAGTTCTCCCACAGCCCCCTCAGCTGCTGAGCGCAACATCATGAGTAGCTCTGTGAGCTCTCCCTGCTGGGGACCTGCTGTGTTCCTAGTGCAGGGCAGAACAGGAGCATTCCAATGATTTGCTCTTTGTTTGTTCCCCAATACTTCCCGGAGTTGTTCACAGATACTTCCGGGGAGCTTTGGAAGGGGAGGGGCGCATGCCTGCAGGGCAGCAGAGATCACCGAGCAGAGCAATCAGGGCAGGCATTGTGGGATACTGGCAGAAGCCAGTGCTGTCGACAAAACAATCAGCAGTGTCTATACTGGCTCTTTGCCCACAATCAAGGGAGGGGAAAAGACAAAAGTCTCTCATAGGGGTGGAAGTTTTTTGTTGCCAAAACTGGGCGTTTTTCGCGACAAAAGTCACATTGTAGTGTGTACGCTCTTGCTGTTTTGTTGCCAAAAGGCTGTTTTTGGTGACAAAACTTGCCAGTGTAGACAAGCCCGGAGGGTGGGGAAGAAGGGACAGCAGGCTCTAAGCTGTGGGTCTCTTTGCGTTAGGGGGGCTCCACTCCCTGCTCCCTGCTGTAGAACATGCACTGGCCCAGCCCCAGGATCTACCCACTGCCCATGTGTTAATGTGCTCCCTCCCTCTCTCCCCCCTCCCCCCCCCCCCGGCGTGGGAGAGAAGTGCTATTGCATCCATGGTACAGAGGGCCTGATCCTCCACTGAGGGCTTATCCCCAACAGCAAGGTAAACGGTCGCTCTGTAACGAGATGTTTCTCTTCCCAGCTCTGTTCTGTAGGGACACATGATCTTTCACCAGCCACCTTCGCTAGGGTTGCCAGGTGTCCGGTTTTCGACTGAAAAGCCCGGTCGAAAAGGGACCCTGGCGGCTCCGGTCAGTACTGCTGACTGGGCCGCTAAAAGTCCAGGTGGCGGTGCTGCAGGTCTAAGGCAGGCTAGTACCTACCTGGCCTGGCACTGCACTGCACCCCAGAAGTCGCCAGCAGGTCCAACTCCAAGGGGGTGTCACGGGGCTCCGCGTGCTGCCCCTGCCCCACGCACTGGCTCTGCACTCCCATGGGAGCTGGGGGGGGGCGGTGCCCGTGGGTGAGAGCAGCGTGTGGAGCCTCCTTGCCCCCCCGACTAGGAGCCGGACCTGCCAGATGCTTCTGGGGCGCAGTGCTGTGCCAGGTCAACCAGGGAGCCTGCCTTAGACCCGCAGCACTGCCAACCGTGAGCCGCCCAAGGTAAGCCTGCACCCCAACCATGAGCCCCAACCCTCTGCTCCAGCCCTAAGGCCCCCCAAACCCGGACCCCCCTCCTACACCCCAAACCCCTCATCCTCAGCCTCACCCCAGAGCCCACAACCCCAGCCCAGAGCCCCCTCCCACACCCTGAACCCCTCGTCCCCACCCCCCAGCCTGGAGCCCCCTCCTGCACTCCAAACCCCTCATCCCTGGCCGCACCCCAGAGCCCTCACCCCCAGCCCAGAGCCCGTACCCTCTCCTGCACCCCAATCCCCTGCCTGAACCTGCAGCCCCCTCCCGCACTCTAAATCCCTCAGCCCCACCCCCCAGACTGGAGTCCCCTCCTGCACCTCAACTGCATAATAGGAGAGAGAATGTATGTGAAATGTGACTTTATTTCCATGAACAGTAATTTAAGGTTTAGAGTGTTTACTGCATATAATGCTAAGTATAGTGAGATTTGTTATCTACTCTGGACTTGACAGGCTTGGAAATAAACGGACCCAAGTTTCCATCTAAGCAGTGGATATGCTATTCTTCTCAGCAAGTATGCTTGCAAATGGGGCCCTCATACATAACAAAGCAGCCACTGATTAAGAGTTGTGAAGAGTGGTTCAGATTTTGGACTATCATTTGCATTGTTAAGATGAAGCTACTCAGGAGAAAGAAAGTGCCTTGTCAGGCTGTGGAATGGAAAGGGTTCCTCTGCAGTTTACAAAGGGTATGTGACTCACCAAGGTCTAGCAAACTCTGGATTGTCCTTATGCCTAAAGCTCCCTAGCAGGTCTAGGGACTGCTTCTGCAGTCTGATTTGCTGGAAGGCTGCCAGCAGCAGCCCCGTCTCCTCCTCCTAACTGCAGTCAGTCAGTTCAGAGATGCCTCAGCTGATTCTTCTCTCATCACCTGGGTCTCAGCTAGTCAACTGACCTGCCTGGAGGGGGAGTCGAAGGGACATTCCCCATGTCTGGCACCGAACGTCTGAGCAGGAGATGCAGGAGGAGGCTGCACAGCAGGTGCAGGCAGGTACATTGTTTGGAATGTACAGTTTCTGTGTCGGGTCTTAGCAGATTTTCAGGAACTTCAGTCAGGGCCTGGAAGCTGCAAAGCCTGGGAATGGCTGTCCCAGACAATGTCAATAGTAACCAGTGCCCTGCAGAAGGACAGAATCTGACAGAAATGCCCCTGAGGGCTGTCCAAAATTGCTCAGGAATCAGGCTACCTGCAACTATTCTGTAGGGCAGGGCTGCAAGAACCCTTTAATCCATTTAAAACCACTTTGGGGTCCTCACCACGCCATGCACATGTATGCATGTGACACGTGAGAGCTCCTGTGTGCATGTGCTCCCTGTAAGATAGGCTGTTTGCGTGTCCACCTTGGAAGATGTGCGTGTGTCCCCCTTGTGGAATCCTTTGTGCCTGTGCTTTCTCTTAGTAGGCTCCTGTGTATGCAGTGCCCATCGGAGGGCCCTGTGTGAACGCCCGTCAGCGAGCGCTGTGCGTGCTTGGCAATGCTGGCTAGTTTAGAGTGTACCACAGGCCTGAGTTTTATCCTGGTCTCTATACAAGCAGATACCAGAGAGAGTGAGATGGGATTGCCTTCTGCAGTTTGATGGAGGTATTGAGCAAAATACAGTATTAAATAACTGTGATTTTGTTCAGCCATCTCTAGTGCATGTTGAGGATTTCTTTGGTGTAGGCCAAGGCCCTCTTTAGCCAAGATACTGTTTTTCCCCCCTAAAAAGTCCCTGCCTCATTCCATGCAGAGGGTGGCTACATGGGCACCAGGTTTGTATAATTTTTGGTGGTGCCCAGAATGGGTCCAAGCAGAGCATCCCATCCATAGGACAGACCAGGGCAACCGCCCCCCAGCCCTGCACTTTGGAGGGCCCTGTGCTTCAGGGGGACACGGGATCCAGGGCAGCCTGGAGGGGTTAGCAGTGGGCCTGGTGCCAGCAGCAGCGAGTGACGCCGCCCCAGCCCTCTCTGCTCTGCCCTGCTGGCTCCTGGCAACGCTCATGGGGAAGCTGGAAAGAGGCAGGTGGGGACCGGGGCTTCGGGTGGAATGGGGGCAGGGAGGGGGCAGAGCAGGGGCGGGAAGAGACAGGATGGGGGCTTGGAGGAAGGGGTGGAGTGTGGGCAGAGTGGGAAGGGAGGTGTGGGGTGGAGCGGAGCAGAGGGGGCTGGGGCCGGGTCACTCACGGCTGCCAAGTCAGGCCCCTTGCTAACCCCCCAGGCCACCGTGGACCCCATGTCCCCCTGAAGCGCAGGACCTCCCAAAGCATGGGGTCTGGGGCAATTGCCCTGGTCCATCCCATGGACAGGACAGCTCTGAAAATATAAGCCCAAACATTGGTGGAGCCGGGCCCCAGTTCTTGAATATTGGTGGATCATGGGCACCCCAGGCCCATATAACTCGCTGCCTATGGGTGGCTAGTACTCTGGGAACGTGGAAGCTTCTCAGTATTTCTCTCTCTCCACTCATCATTCAGTGTGTAACCCCCCGAGGCCTTATTTACTGCAAACCATCCCAAATAGCCACTAAATACAGAATTATCAGACTCTGGGCTTGCTTATCACTATGAGGCACTTGCTCATCATGAGTGCCTCATTCCCAAATATTAGTGATTTTGTCTTTATGACTCCCTTGTGAGATAGCAGTTTTTGAAAATTTTACCCATGGGGGCCCAGCTTGAGACACCAATCAGTGAGGTCCCCAAAAGGTAGTGTACATTTTTTCCAGCTTTTGATCTTGGCAGCCCCCTTGGACACATGGAGATAATAATATGCAGCTAAATGATTTAGGAGCCTTTGTTCCATTTTCTAAAGAACGCTAGCAGGGCCGTCCTTAGGATTTATGGGGCCCTACGCAGTATTATTAAACTGGTGCCCCTATGCCCGACGGCAGCCCAGCAGGGGGGCGAGGGGGAAGGGATGAGGCAGCAAAGGATAGCGAGACGCCTGGCCCACCTCACGGCAGCGGAGAGTCACAGTTCCCCACAGACACCCCCGTATGCGCTCCCTCACCGCAGAATGGGCATGCAAAGGTACCTAATTAAAAGCTCTAAGCTTGGGAATAAAAAAAAATGTCAGTCACAGGTTTTTTGAGCTGCCCTGAAGTTTGTCAGACATTTATTTGCAAAAATTTCGTAGTAAGGGCAAGTCAGCTGTCTTGCTGAATACAACATTAAATATTATCGGATGCATCATCACAAAAGCATATGCTCAAATAAATTGGTTAGTCGCTAAGGTGCCACAAGTACTCCTTTTCTTTTTGCAAATACAGACTAACATGGCTGCTACTCTGAAACCTGTCATTAAATATTATGGAATACATGATGCAGCTCTTCTCTGTTTTACATTTTCTTAATTGGTATTTCTAAGCTGATTTTATATTTTAAATGTACTCTTAAGCCTTCATAAAAGTAATAAGAACATAAGAATGACCCTACTGGGTCAGACCAAAGGTCCATCTAGCCCAGTATCCTGTCTTCTGACAGTGGCCAGTGCCAGGTGCCCCAGAGGGAACGAACAGAACAGGTAATCATCAAGTGATCCATCCCCTGTCGCTCATTCCCAGCTTCTGGCAAACAGAGGCTAGGGACACCATCCCTGCCCACCCTGGCTAATAGCCACTGATGGACCTACACTCCATGAATTTATCTAGTTCTTTTTTGAACCCTCTTATGGTCTTGGCCTTCACAACATTCTCTGGCAAGGAGTTCCACAGGTTGACTGTGCGCAGTGTGAAGAAATACTTCCTTTTATTTGTTTTAAACCTGCTGCCTATTAATTTCATGTGGTGACCCCTAGTTCTTGTGTTATGAGAAGTAGTAAACAACACTTCATCTACTTTCTCTACAGCAGTCATGATTTTATAGACTTCAAATGATATCTCCCCTTAGCCGTCTCTTTTCCAAGCTGAAAAGTCTCAGTCTTATCAATCTCTCCTCATACGGAAGCCATTCCATACCTCTATGAAGAGAGAGATTAATAAGACTGAGACTTTTCATCTTGGAAAAGAGATGGGTAGGGGGAGACATGATTCCTGATCAATCATTTCAGATTACTACATATTTAACTCAGTGAAACAAAGACATTATTTTAAATTAATCAGTCACAGAGGTTTAGTGTGTTCATAACATGTTCATTGCTTTTAGAAAAAGGGAACACTAATTTACTTTGTGTGATCTCCATAACAATAAATATGTTGAACAATAGGCAATGAAATTTGTTATCTCCATAACAGACAATGACATTTCACCAACTTTAAAAAAAATATATGTTTCCAAAGATTTTAGGCACAACAAAGGATTTTATATTTTACTAAGGTACTGATTTTGCTGGAGGGTTCTCTTAAAACTAGTTCATCAGATAGTCAGAAGTAAAGAAAGGGAAACTCTTTGTCCAGCTATCTGGAAGGAAAGGGGTGTTTTCCCTTTAAGGGCTCTCTTTGGGGTGGGGGTGAGGGGGTTGTGTGTGTGAAGGGAGAAAGGGATGGACAGAAAGGACAGGAAGACTTTGGAAGCAAGGTTTTTTTTTTTACTATAGTAATTAAAATGTGTATTTTAGATAAGGGTGGTCTTTTGAAGGATTTATTTAAAAAACTATGTCTGAAGATCCAAGCATTTAAGGCTAAAGATCATTGTACATCTAAAAATCTATGCAAGGATTTTTTAGAGATGTGATTTTATAATCTTCAACTCACTAATGAAATATTTTTAAAGCAAATTTTAAACTAAGGTCCTGTAGACTAACATGTTCTGAGTAAATATTACAGTGATACACAATGTTTTTGTCAGTAAATTCAGAAACTGACAGTATAATACCTGGGGCTTGGCAAATGACTGTTAAATGGAATCATTACCACTTGAATGGCTCTAACAGTTTCAATGTTGTGCTAATAGATCTGGCAGGCTAGAAGCTTTTTCACTTTTAACTCTGTCAAGCTTTCTTACAACTACAATACCCACCTGCGGAAGTAAAGAAACAGATTGATAGAGCCAGAAGAGTTCCCAGAAGTTACCTACTACAGGACAGGCCTAACAAAGAAAATAACAGAACGCCACTAGCCGTCACCTTCAGCCCCCAACTAAAACCCCTCCAACGCATTATTAAGGATCTACAACCTATCCTAAAGGATGACCCAACACTCTCACAAATCTTGGGAGACAGGCCAGTCCTTGCCTACAGACAGCCCCCCAACCTGAAGCAAATACTCACCAACAACCACATACCACACAACAGAACCACTAACCCAGGAACCTATCCTTGCAACAAAGCCCGTTGCCAATTGTGCCCACATATCTATTCAGGGGACACCATCACAGGGCCTAATAACATCAGCCACACTATCAGAGGCTCGTTCACCTGCACATCCACCAATGTGATTTATGCCATCATGTGCCAGCAATGCCCCTCTGCCATGTACATTGGTCAAGCTGGACAGTCTCTACGTAAAAGAATAAATGGACACAAATCAGATGTCAAGAATTATAACATTCATAAACCAGTCGGAGAACACTTCAATCTCTCTGGTCACGCAATCACAGACATGAAGGTCGCTATCTTAAAACAAAAAAACTTCAAATCCAGACTCCAGCGAGAAACTGCTGAATTGGAATTCATTTGCAAATTGGATACTATTAATTTAGGCTTAAATAGAGACTGGGAGTGGCTAAGTCATTATGCAAGGTAGCCTATTTCCTCTTGTTTTTTCCTCCCCCCCCGCCCCCCCCGATGTTCTGGTTTAACTTGGATTTAAACTTGGAGAGTGGTCAGTTTGGATGAGCTATTACCAGCAGGAGAGTGAGTTTGTGTGTGTATGGGGGTGGTTTTTGGAGGGGGGTGAGGGAGTGAGAGAACCTGGATTTGTGCAGGAAATGGCCTAACTTCATTATCATGCACATTGTGTAAAGAGTTGTCACTTTGGATGGGCTATCACCAGCAGGAGAGTGAATTTGTGTGGGGGGGTGGAGGGTGAGAAAACCTGGATTTGTGCTGGAAATGGCCTAACCTGACGATTACTTTAGATAAGCTATTACCAGCAGGACAGTGGGGTGGGAGGAGGTATTGTTTCATATTCTCTGTGTATATATAAAGTCTGCTGCAGTTTCCACGGTATGCATCTGACGAAGTGAGCTGTGGCTCACGAAAGCTCATGCTCAAATAAATTGGTTAGTCTCTAAGGTGCCACAAGTACTCCTTTTCTTTTTGCGAATACAGACTAACACGGCTGTTACTCTGAAACCTCCCAAGGAAGACTCACCAGGCTGCAGCAGCCAGCTGTGGGAGTCTGCAGGAAGTGTCAGAACAGGGATAGGAAGAGCCGGGAGGGTGGACACTAACACCCACTGGTGCCCCAAATTTTCAGGGGCCCTACGCAGCCGCGTTGTCTGCGTATGGCAAAGGATGGCAATGAATGCTAGGCACACAGGGCTAAGATGCTCAAAGGCACTTAGGTACCTAGCTCCCATTGACATCCATGGGAGCAATGGGAGTTAGGTACCTAAAAGCCTTTGAGGCTCTGGGCCGAAGAAGCCCACATCTCCCTGCAAGTCAATGGGATTTCAGCTCCTGCATGCCCCTGAGTCACGTTTGAAAGTGGGATGTAAGTTGCTAAATTATTTCAATGGTTTTGAAATTTTTCATAGGGGCCGAGCACCCACACAACCTATTGACTTCAGTCCCATGTGTGGATATTCAGCCCTTAAATGAGGTATCTCAAGTTAGACTCACAGAAAATGAGAAGTACAGAACTGGAGGCCACCTGTGGAAACATTTGGTGTGATGATCTAGCCAACATCTGCATATAGGAGAGCAAAGGCCAGAACCTAGGTCTCCTTGGTTGCAGTCAGCTGCCTTAACCACATGCCCATTCTTATTCCTCCTGTAGTTTTCTGCCTCATTCCTGACACACTTTCCAACCTTTGCAGTGAAAAAGCTAGGGATTCTACCAACAGTAGCTTCATTTCCTGTTTAACTCCAATGCATTCAGGGAGCACCATCCAGCCTGTGCACTGAATGAGGCAGTGGTTCTGTTGGGGGTGGGGGGGGAGATACAGTGTGTGATCGTTAAATTAAAGACAGCATTATAATGCATGAGAGAGCTGAAGTAAGGTTGCATGGGTTTGTCTTCATTTTGGTGTTTCCTAACTTTTCAGTGCTTGACTTTGCAAGCTGATTAAAAGAATGTTAATCTAGTTTATTGTATGTAATTTCCCAGGTTATTTTAAAAGAAAGATACACAATCTATCAATTTCAACAGTGAGATAACCAACCAGGCATCAACAGGGCCATCAGCCCATGGTCTTCGCCCCCATAGCACAGCCCTCCACCATTTGAGCAAAGGGCTAACTCCATTAGCTACCAGTGGCAGAAGGGTGTGAGCTCTTCTGTAGACCAGCCACTAAAGGGGGATGCAAGACATATGTGCCTAGATCCTAAATACCTTTTAAAATCTGGGCTATAGAAACTGTGGGCAAGCTATGCAGGAGTAGCCCCATTTCACAGGCACATAGCTAAGTACATAGAGTAGTTCCCTTTCCCTTCCTTCTTCCGCCTGAGAAGTGTGGGGCTAAGCAGCTGAGAACTGGAGGTAAGATAGTGGAGACTTGGATTCTATTCCCAGCTGTGACAGAAATGACTGAACTCTTCCCAAAGATCATTCAGCCTGAGGCAGAGAGCAAACATAGACAATTGCAGCCTGAACAAGTGGCAAAGCAATTCAACCTGGGGTTATAATTAGCCATGCTGGGCAAGCTTAGTCCTAGGAGTTGCTACTATCAAGGTATAATACCATCAAGGATTAGCGGTCTTTGCCTCTCGATGTCCAGCCTGTTTCCTTTGAGATCATCAGACACATAACCACAGAGGACACACTTCTCCCGGGGTGAATTACAGCTACCTCTGGGATGGAATACTGCACCTGTACAACTGTTCATAGCAAGGCTATGCACCACTTTAGGATACAAGGTGCAGTTTGAAAATGCATGGGGAGTGTAAGTACAATAGGCAGAATGCAGTGTGATCAGGACTCTGAGGTTAATAAGGTAGCTACTCCTACTCAAAGACTGGGGGAGTGGTAAATAGAGAGGGCAGGTCCCTGGTACAGAGCAACCTAGGCACAAGCGAACATGCATTTTAATACGATCAAATACAAAGCCATACATCTAGGTCCAAAGAATGGAGAACATGCAGGATGAGGGACTATCCTGGGAAGCAGTGAGTCTGAGAAAGACTAGGCAGTCATGGTATATAGTCAGCTGAATCCAAGCTCCCAGTGCAACTCTCTGACCGAAAGGGCTAAAGCAACCCTTCATGAACAGGGGAATCCCGAGTGGGAGTAGAGAAGTTATTTTACTTCTGTATTTGGCACTGGTGCAACTGTTACCAGAACATATCCAGTTCTGGTGCCCACAATTCAAGAAGGATGTTGTTAAGTTGGAGAGGGTTCAATGAAGAACCATGAGAATGATTAAAGGATTAAAAAACCTGCCTTATAGTGATAGGCTGTCAGGATCCTATCCAGGGTAGTCAGGACCAAAGGTCAGAGCTGGGTCAAACCTGAGGCTGAGAGCAGTAGAGGAGTCTATAGTCAGGTTCCAGGCTAGGGTCAATACCAAAGGTCAGGAGGCAAGGTCCAAATCAAGCCCAAGCCCAGTAATAGTAGCTATTGGAGATCCACACTGTTGCCTGGAGACTTCCTGGAGTACCCCTGGGGTTTATATATGGCAGGGAGCCAATCAGGAGCCATGAGGTTGCTGCCTGTCTGTCCCCTTGAGGCGGGACTTCCTAGGGGCTGTGTCCACAGCTGGTTGTAGGTAGTGGAGCTGGAGCTGGTTATAGCTGCTGCTTGGTGGTAGCATAGTGCTGTTTGCTGCCTAGCAGCTCTGCAGAGCTAGGTTTAAGACCCACTGGGCTTTACATAGACTTAAGGAACTCAATATGTTTAGCTTAACCAAGAGAAGGTTGTGGGGAACTTTTCAAGTGCCTCCATGAGGAACAGAAATTGGAAGCTCTTGAGTCTAGCAGACAAAGGTGTAACAAGCTTCCAAGGGCTGGAAGCTAGGTAAATTCAGGCTAGAAATAAGGTGTGCATTTGTAACCGTGAAAGTAAGTAACCATTAGTACAATTTCCCCACAGCTGTGGTAGATTCTCCATCACTGGCCATTTTAAAATCAAGATTGGATGGTTGGTTGTTTTTCTAGAAGATCCGCTCTAGTTCAAACAGGAGTTAATTCAGGGCTGTCCTATGGCTTGTGTTACACAGGAGGGCAGACTAGATGATCACAGTGGTCCCTTCTGGTCTGAAATCTATGGAAAGTGCCAGAGAGGATGGCAATGAGCAAAAGAGGACAGGAACTTATTCTTACAAAAATATTTTTATGTGAAATGTGGCATTTGCAGCACGGTTACACCAGCTAGTGCCATACTGGGGCATTGGTCTCATACTGTGCAACCTACTGAATTAGCCGTAGCATCTCAAGGACCTTAATGGGGGAGACAAAAAAATTAGCACTTCCAAGAAAACAACTGTACATCAAGACTACAACATTTCATCCTATCCCATTGCTGGAAAACTGGCTTATTTGCTCATGACCCAGCCAGACTGTGATGTGGTGGAGGCTGAATCGTTCTGCAGGTGTATGAATAAATAATAATCATAACACATTGCCTTTTTATAGCACGTTCCAGCTGAAGATCTTAAAGTGCTCCGCAGACATAAATGAAATTTAGCCTCATGACACTGAGGGCGCAGTTGTGGCTTTAGACCACAGCTACAGGTAGAGTCTGTCAGTCCAGCAGGGCTCCCACAGGCAGTGTGCCTAGACCTCACCCTGGGGATCTGGGAGTGAGGGTGAGCTCGGAGGGTGCTACACCCTTTGAAAGGAGGGAGCATGTACTCTGGCTGCCTGACATTCTGAAGACAGGGCAAGTAACATACTAGCCAGGTGTGGTGCAGGGGGTAGCTGAGGGTTTGATCTGTATGCCCAGAGCAACCTGGATGAAGGTGGATAGCTGGTGTGTAGCCGGAAGGTCCTTGACTCACCCTAGCAGGGTGAATAGGGAAGACACATGGGATTTCTAATCTATAGAGAGAGGGTGGATCGGATAGATTGGGTATTTTCCCATTTGGTGGAATAATGGCTTCGGGTGGGCAAGGTATCATTTCTGGGCTGTGTGTGGGAGATGTGATGTGTTGAGCTGAGTGAGGAGTTGAATCTCTGCTCTGTGTATGGAGGGTAACAGAAGATGGCGGTGTCTATGGTTATTAATGAGTGGCTGATTTGGAGAATGGTCTGTGGTTGTGTCTCTGGGTCATATGCCATGGGTTATAGACAAAAAATTAACAACTCAGCTGTCGGTGATATAGATATGAGCCTACAACTAGGCATACATATTAATATGAACACATAAATATAGATGCAGTGTATGTTACTGTTTAGTTTTATTTTTTTAGTTAAAATCTTCCCTATTTCATCATTTAATTGGTTTAATTTGCAGCAAGGGAGATTTAGGTTAGATATTAGGAAGAACTTTCTAATTATAAGAATAGTGAAACACTGAACCAAGTTGCTGAAAGAGGTTGTGGAATCCCCCTCATTGGAGGTTTTAAAGAACAGGTTGGACAAACACCTCTCAAGGATGGTCTAGGTTTACTTGGTCCTGCCTCCATGCAGGTGGATGGGCTAGATGACGGCTCGAGGTCCTGTCCAGCCTTACATTTCTACGATTCTGTGATCATTCATTCGGGGCCTGTTGTAGGAAAACAGCAGATTAATTTAGAAGTCTGTGCTGTCTAGCTCATAGCATAACTGGTCTAGCTCACATCTGAAACAAACCCCAAAGCATGTTGGGATTGGAGGGAGAGGATTCACGGTGAGGGGTGTTCTCCTAGCAGCAAGCACCAGCTAGAGTTTCCTTGTGTTTCTGATGCATGTTTACTATTTTCTGTTTCATTGCATTTCAGGACTTCTAGGCATAACAAATTCGAGAGGCTGTGTTGAGGGTGACGAGAGACCTGCCCCGTAGCTGGGAGTGGCAGGCAAGCCAGAATGCTACCCCTAGAGCTGAATGGAGTCTGCCCTGATGAGGGAGACAGCTACGTTGTGCATCCCAAGATCTGCGACCTCAAAATGGTTCCCAACCTCAGACGCAGCAATAGTGGCTTCTGTAAGAGCAAGAGGAAGGCTCACTTTGCCACTGGCAATAATGAAAAGGCAAGTTTAGACAATGCCAAAGTTAGGGGGAGGCCAGCAAATACACTGACCATGTATAAGAGTCAGGGGCATAACCAGGAGATGCTCCAAGCCCAGGGTGGGTTGGTGGGAGTAGGCTGAAAGGGGCTCTCAGTCCAGGGACACAGTATCATTTGGAGGAGGTAGTAGTTAGGGTCATTACATGCTTTTCTCCAATAGCCAGGGAGACAGACAAAGTGCCCTGGGAGAAGTGGACACATGGAAGAGAACCGTTCTGACAATCCCATTCACACAAGGTGAAAACAAACCCACTAACAGCATCACCCTCAGTCCCAGAGCTGTTCTGATGCTTCTGGAGTGAGAGAGGGCAGGGCATTCACATACCTTAATCCTTGTCTGCAGGGGCCAGTGGCGCACCTGAGCCCCTCTGGCCAACCCCCTGCTCAGGTGATGCCCCCTTCCCTCTGCCCACTTTCCAACCCTAAGGAGGGGGGATTCCTTACAGGAGCCACAACTCCTTTCTTCCTGTGTGACCAGACAAAGCCCCCACCAATTTAATATGAAATAACTCAAGTTAACCTGCAACAAATTCAAAGTGTGAATAAGCTGTTAGACTCAGCCCTCGCTGCTCCTTCATGTCTTGTCATCCTCAGCTTTGGGCACACGTCTATCTCTCTGGTACACAGTGTGCTGGCAGAGTCCTCACTCTGCTAGCTGTCTAACTGAAAGTGTCAAATTCCCCTGGGGTTTCTTGCAGTTGTGACCTTTGTTTCTCTATGTACTGGCTGAGAGCCCTTGCACACTGCATCTGTGATGTGCCCCTTTTTCTGTGGATCAGTTGTAGGAACCTATGTAATCTGGTCTTTGTCTGAAACCGTGTAGGCCTACTGTTCCCCTTATTCTCTCCCCCACCATAGGAGAATCTCAGCTCGTGGATTTCTGAAAACATCAGGAAGAAGGAGTGTGTGTACTTTGTTGAAAGTTCCCAAATGTCAGATACTGGGTAAGCCAAATGCATGGATGTTTTCCCCCTTCCGTCTGCTTCTTACTTTCCACCCACATTGCAGAAAAGTAGAATCAACATTCAGTGTTAAGCCCATTTCTGCTACGAGGAGAGGAGTGCAGTGATGGTCTGGGAGCCGCACAAAGAGAATACAGGAAAAGATTTCCTGGAGAAGAAATGTTGTGTTTCTTCAGCTGATTCCACAATGCTAAGCACAGCTGGTTGAAAAATGTTGTTCTTATTCCTGTGGAAAACTTTGATGGAAACAAAAACAAAAAAATGTAGTTTTTGTTTAAATTTTCTACAGAAAATTTGGATTTTTTTGGTGGAAATTTGAAAATGGATATATTTTGATTTGCAAATGCAGCCACGATACCTCCTGCGAGTTGTAGTTCTGGTGCCACATGCTCCCACCAGGCAGGCCATTCAGCTGGGTGCAAGGTCACACTGGTGGGGGTGGAGTGGCATGCTCTCCCAAATGGTGTCCTCCAAGTGGCGTGACCTTACACTTACCATGAGTGCAGGGTCATGCCAGTGGGGGTGGCTCCATGCCATTCCCAGAAGTACCACATTTTCTGGGAATGCGTGAGTGGCCACCCTCGCTCCTTTTCTTTATACTGACAATGTATACTTACATAATAATGTATACTTATGACAGTTACCACCCTTTGAAAAGTGCTTTGAGATCTTCTGATGGCAAGCACTGTATAAACAGCTAAGCATTATAGGAATTATTATTTATAGGCTGAGCTGTCTGCTTGGATATTTCCCATGATGCATCACAGTCTCCTCTCTTGGAGAGGGAAGGTGGTGCAGCATGAGAGTCCCTGGTGACGGTGCATCATGGGAGGTGTAGTCCAGCTGGGGAGCCCTGCCCATAGAAGTGAATGGAGATATAAAGAAACTGAACTACAATTTCCATGAGGCTCTGCAGCAGTATTTCCAGATGGAAATATTTGGGGTTTTGGCCAAAACATTTCAGTTTTTTGGGTGTTCTGTTTTTGAACAGAAAACTGAATTTTTTTGCAGAAGGCAGATGCTTTCACAAAAACATTATTTTAGTCAAAAATCCAACAAAATTGTTGATCAGCTCTAATGTAATGTCAGGATCAAAATCTGGGGAACTACTCTCCCAGGCAAAGTTGCAAACATGGGTAATCCTCATAAAATCTCCAGTGTTGTCACTGCACTTTGCTGATGACTGTAGTGAGGTTGCATTTACTTCAGGAAAATATACTACGGTAATGTATTACTATTGCAGCATTTAGAGTCCCCACTGAGATCAAGGGTCCACTGTGCTAGGCAGTGCACACAGTAGGAGACAGCCCCTTCCCCAAAGAGCTGACAAACCAATAGACAGACGCCGGAAGAACCGTTATCCTCTTTTAGTAGTTGGAGAGCTGAGATCCACAGAGTTGAGGCCTGAGCTCACACAGGGAATCGGTCCAATGCTTAACTACAAGTCTTGGCTTGTTACATTGTTATGAAGTACTGTCATCTATAATAATAGGAAACACGCTTGCCAGACTAAGAGAACTGGGTTCCTTCTGCAATGCAGGTGCCTTGATGTGGCTCCTGATTGCTTGTTCACCTACTGACTAGTTCACAGCACTGAGCAGTGTGCATCAGGTCTCCTGGATACTGGTGCAGATTAGTGAGCTTCTACCACACTTAACAGGTCAGTGGTGCAAAGCACTCTGCCCTACAGCTGGTTGGGAATTTTCAATCAAAACGACTTGTTGATGGAAAATGCAGTTTCTGCAAAGTTAAAATTTTCTATGTGAAAATTTCTATTTTGCCTAAATTTTTGAATATTCCAATCGAAAAATATTTCATGAACTATTTCATTTTGGGTCCATTCACCATTGGATTGTTTTTCCCTTTGGTGGTGCATTGCCTCATGGGAGTTGTAGTTCCAGGTGATTCTCCCCCATGGGCTGAGCTCCAGGGCTGGACTACATGTCCCATGGTGCAGCATGTGGTGTCCCTTCAGACTGACCTGTGTGGTGCATCATGGGAGCTGACTATAGTGCATCACAGGAGATGTAGTCTTGCCATGGAGACCTGCCATTGGGGGCATTAGGACATGAAGCACCCAGAACTACACCTCCCAAGAGACAATGCAAGGCACTCTGGGATGTGTAACTTAACATTGAACTGAGTCAGAACAAAATGATTTTCCATTTCTGAATCAATATTTTCCAGAACTTTTTGTTCCACAATTTTTAAAATATATTTTGGCTTAATTTGGGGTGAAAACAATGTCCAGATATCGGAATGTCCTGCAGAATGGAAATGCTGATTTTTGCTGCGTTCTACCATGCACAGTGATCTCTTCCTCACAGTGATTTCTCCTCCGTAGCCAATAGCTGATGGGCAAGCTGGGCAGGAGATATAAGCTCCCTAGAGGCTGGTGTCGGGAATTTTTAAAGTAAGCCATTGCCACTGCTTCCAGTCTCATACTCATAGACTCAACAGACTCATAGAATCATAGAATATCAGGGTTGGAAGGGACGTCATCTAGTCCAACCCCCTGCTCAAAGCAGGACCAATGCCCAACTAAATCATCCCAGCCAGGGCTTTGTCAAGCCTGACCTTAAAAACTTCTAAGGAAGGAGATTCCACCACCTCCCTAGGTAACGCATTCCAGTGTTTCACCACCCTCCTAGTGAAAAAGTTTTTCCTAATATCCACTCATCTGCCTGTAACTGCCAGAGACTCCCCTTTTGAGTTCAGGGAGTTGCTGATGCTGTTTTCTTGCAGGAGGGTCATGTGTGAGTGTGGTTACCCCAGAGAACAGCACCTGGAAGAGGCTACAAAGCCATCTGTTTTCCTGGGGAAAGAATGGGACCCCAAGAGGCACATCCAAGAAATGCCGACGGACGCATTTGGTGATATCAGCTTTGTAGGTCTGGGACCAAAGGTGGGAAAGGTGGGTCAGTCCCTAGTGTCTAGGGGACAGGGATCCCATACTGAAACCCTGCTGCTCGGCACTTGCAGCTGATAGAATGGGCGTATTTGCCTGCTTTTGATGGTAGATGAGGAGAGGCTCCAAAGGCAGCCCTGGTCCAGAGAAAGGGAGGGGGCAGGTGGGGTCACCTCCTTCACCCTGCCAACCGCCGGAGCAGGTCTGGGGAGAGGGAAGGAGGCCCAGGGCCAGGACAAGTAAATCTAAGGTCTCCTCTGAAGCCATTTGGTGGGCCAAGATTCAGTGTGCGACCTCCTCCACTCCTCCTGCCTTAGACTCCTTGGGGTCTGAATCCCATGGAGGTGGGAGGGAACAGGTACAGCATCCAGCTCTGAGTCAACCTCACACTCCCCAGGGCCTGGCACTAGAACAGCAGCAGCGTCCGTCACTCTGTCATCTCAGCCTCTCCTTGGAGGGGGGAATCTGTCACCTCGGGGGTGCTGTGCAGTGACAGATCCAGCTGCCAGCCTGGACTGGCCCTGAGGTGATGCATGGGGCAGTGGAGGGAGATGTTCCTCTCACACGCAGCCCTGGTCCTTTACAGGAAGGTGAGGAACTGGGGTGGGGAGAGAAGGGAGCTGCCTGGACTTGATTGCCTAGAGGAAAGGAGTTTGATTCTTGCTGTGTTGGCTAGGATGAGTTCCTGGCTGGCTTTGCTCTCTGGGTAGGTGCAGTGGGTTTTACTCCGTCCCTTCCCTGTGTTTTGCACCCCCCCCCCCAGTATGTGCGCGTCTCGGCGGACACCCCTCCATGCGTCATCTACCAGCTGATGACTCAGCACTGGGGCCTCGACTTGCCCAACCTGCTCATCTCTGTGACCGGGGGAGCTAAGAATTTCAACATGATGCCGAGGCTGAAGAACATCTTCCGACGGGGGCTGGTCAAGGTGGCCCAGACAACAGGTAACACCTGCTGGTGGTACATAGTCCCTGAGGGCGGGCAGAGCATTCCTGGAGCTGCGCTAGAGGAGAGCCCTGTTTGCGTCTCTGGGGGAAAGCGCTAGGGGGTTCCCAATGGGGGATAATGTGCTAGGGAAGGAGCTCAGCTAATACGGTGGTGAGGGTGGTGTCAGAATGGGAATAGAATAGAATAGAAGGTGTCAAATCCTTGTGGAACAGCATCCCTGGCCTACGAGCTCATCAGTGCTGGAATGACGGGCAGTGACGTTGGCCCACAGCTCTCCAGACAGCAGTCCGATAGATCAGCCTCTGCAGGGGCTCTGGAGACAGGCAAGTTCAGACAGTTACCAGAGCTCTGCAGAGCCAGTGAGCAGCTTTGGTAAGTGACCTTCCATGAGTCCTTGGACTCCTGATCCCTTGGGGCCAGCGTTTTCCTCCGCCTGACTCACACCTGCCTGCCCTCTGCTTATACCATGTGCTCCAGGGGAAAAGCCTTTAGCTTTCCTGCAGGATCTGCTGTATGGTCTCATAGTGATTGGGGTGGGGTACAGGGGCCCGGAGTGCCTATCTCTGGGTGTGGCCCACAGATCTGAAATGTTGCTTTCAGACCGAGAAACCTCTTGCACTGTCATCTCAGCTCACTGCAGCCCTGTGAATATTTCTCACTTCTACCAGCCTCTCCTACCCACCACCCGCACACTGGTCTCTCATATACATGCCACAGGGCACTAACCCCTTCCTGCGTTCCAGCCCCAGCATTGCCCCATATCTCACCAGGACCCTTGCACCAGCCTTTCCTAGTAAACGCTTCCATTGCTGAGCAGCCGCCAGTCACTCGCTGTCCTCTTTCAGTAATGCTGGCACCGCAAACCTCTCATTAGCATGCTGCCTGGCTCGGCATCTCTGAGAATACAGTGTCAGTTGCACACCAGCAGAGATGCCTCAGACAGAAAATTAATGCAATCCCAGGAATCACCTAGTGAGTGATAGAGTCCAATGCTAAGACCAGAAGGGGCCATTACGATCCTCTAATGCAGGCCAGCGTGACTCCTGCATGGAGCCCGTTCTGCCGCTTTGAGCAACAGCGCATCATTTACGAAGACATCCGGTCCTGATGTACTGACTTCAAGGGGTGAAGAATCTACTGTCTTGCTCAGTAAGCTCTCACTGTTAAAAATGGGCACTTTGTTTCTAGTCTGAATTTATCTAGCTTCAGCTCCAGCCATTGGATCTTGTTTTAGATTAGAGTCTAGTTTATAGACCCCTGTGCCATCAGAAGTCTTCTTGCTAGGTACTTATAGACTCTGATCAAATCACCTCTTAGCCTTCTCTGAATCATGAACAGAAATATCCTGAGCCAAATTCTGCCCTTACTGATATTACCAAGGGGTCCTCATGGGAAGTAACACTGTGCTGGGATCTGGGCACGGTCCTTGCTTGGGGTAGCTCATACTCTGTGAGCCTGGTGTTCTCCCACATGGTGGGGAAAGGCCAGCCCGAATGTCGACTGCTGCAGGAGACCACGGGATCTGTGTTGGGATTCTGCTGCAAGAAGTGACAAATAAAAGCTTCAGCAGAGGCTATCCATACAGCCATTTCAATGAACTACAGCGAAAGTAGCCAATTCGTCAGTTCCTATTTCAAAGAGCTACTGCTGGGAAAGGGACAGCCAGAGTAAATATGGAGCAAAGAATCCGCATTCTGAACATTTGAATGAGGTGGGAGTAGAGCTGGGAGAACGAGTGATATTTTTTCAGGTTGGTTGCAGTTCCAGGGAAAAAAAATTAAAAATAGTTTCAGGTTGACCCAAAGCAAAATTTTCAGGGAATCAAAAAGTAGTAAAAAAAAACAAAATTGTTTTCAGTTGGATGCAATGTTGAGTTTGACCCAAAACAAAATGTTTCAATTTTGAATTAAAAAAAAAAAATTAATGAAGCTGCAGGAAATTTCTAAATGACATTTTGTCTTGAATCAAAAAATTGAAACGTTCTGGTTGGAAAATGTTGTTACAAAACAATTAGATGTTTCCAGAGTTTTATTTTTTTTTTTTCAATGGAAACAATTTGGTGAATTCATAAAATGTTTCTGTCGACCCAAATGTGCTTTCTTGGCGACAAAGAGTTTTGGCCAAAAAATTTCACCCATCTCTAGATGGGAATGAATCCAGACCTCATGCCAGAATTCCTCAGACTTTGAAAAAATTCAGATCAGGATCCAAACTTGGTGTTTCGGGCCCATCTTGGACAAGCAGAAAGAAGACAATCCAGACAAACCCATTGGCCCTTGGGAACTCTTCAGGTCTCACATGACTCTTAGGCACTGAGGCTGATTCCTCACTGCCTTGCCCCTGGTGCAGTTATTATTGTCTGTATTAGGGAAGATTCTAGAGACCTCAACCACCCTCAGGGCTCCGTTCTACTTGGTGCTGTACACACACACAGGCCTTGTCTAGACTAGGATTTAAGATGTAATGTTAGAGCAAATTAGCTGACGTGGTAACTAACACATTATAAAAACCGGGCTAAGAACTGGAAATCATTGCAGAGGAAAAAAAGCTGTTAGGATCAAGCAGATTATGCAATGTAAGGTCACCACCTTAGGCATTTGAATAACTAGACAGGCAATGGGAGGAGATTGACCAAACACAAACAAGCCTTCTAAAGCTGACAAATACAGGAGAATAAGCAGACGTGGGGCAGGGCAAATGGTTCCCTATTGATCAGCTGGTTTGATTGTCATGGATCCACAGGATTGGTGTTACACCCCCAGTTTTGGAACAGTCTCCAGGAGGCGCCCCTTCAATGTGCCAGACCCCCACAGGGTCTCACTCTTCCTCCAGGGTAAGCCATGCTACCTCACTGCCTCCTTGACTGAACCTCTGGGGCTCCAGCACTCCTACTTCACACCATGAGATCTGCTCAGAGAGTCCAACTGAGCTAGACTCTTGGTAGAGACTTGTCCCCTCTTCAGAGATTAATGCACCCCAGCATACACAGTGACACTCCCACAGCACTGTCAAAACAGTTGGGGTTATTAGTCATAGAATCATAGAAGCTTAGGGTTGGAAGAGACCTCAGGTGGTCATCTAGTCCAATCCCCTGCTCAAAGCAGGACCAACACCAACTAAATCATCCCAGCCAGGGCTTTTTCAAGCCAGGCCTTAAAAACCTCTAAGGATGGAGGTTCCACCACCTCCCTAGGTAACCCATTCCAGTGCTTCACCACCCTCCTAGTGAAATAGTTTTTCCTAATATCCAACCTAGACCTCCCCAACTGCAACTTGAGACCATTGCTTCTTGTTCTGTCATTTGCCACCACTGAGAACAGCCGAGGTCCATCCTCTTTGGAACCCCCCTTCAGGTAGTTGAAGGCTGCTGTCAAATCCCCTCTCACTCTTCTCTTCTGCAGACTAAATAACCCCAGGTCCGTCAGCCTCTCCTGTGTTAACTGGACACAGTATAGGAAGTCCTTAGATTAGCACAGAGAAATGAAAATTAGCCCAGAGACCCTGCTGGTTAGCCCAGACCCAGCCAAGCTGTAGTGAACCCCCATGTTTAGGCTCTGTCTGGGGTCTTAGTCTGACCTCCTTGGTCGCTTCCCAGGTCAGAGCCCTGACTCCTTCCAGCAGCCATCACTTATCCTGCACCACACACCTCCCCAGTCCTTTGTTCTCAAGCTGGGGGATTGTGCTCAGCTTCCCTGCTGAGAGTGGGTGGAAATCCATCTCCCTCTGGGTTGCTGTCAATGTCCTAGCAATTGACTTTGCCTTTGTCTTCTTGGCTCCTCCATTGATATGGGGTTGGCCTTGGTCAGTCCTTTTTTGTGACCCATCCAGGCTCAGACAGCTGGGCAACATTCATACCTATGTCTCCCAGCCTGCCCTAAGAGCAAACAGTCCTCCTCTCACCTCATCTGGGTAGCCATGCAAATTATAGGGGAAACTGAGGCACAAATAGGCTTCATAAAAATACTGCAGAAAATTGCCACTTTCTCTCCAAGGAAAAGCAATAGAAGAAGAGGGAAAATGGCTGGAGGTTGGAAAAACTTTTGGTGAACATGTGCTGCGGCTATAGAGTAGACTTTCTAAACAAGTATTGGTTTGTTACTATCCTGAAACCCTTTTGATTCTTTGCAGATTAAATAGGGTGGCATCAGGAGGTGATATATGTGGCTATTTGTAAAATTGGAAGGATGAGATTTCATATGCATTAATAATGTTGATGGGTTTTTTTAAAAGGTCTCCAGACAAGTGTGTGCCTTTTAAGCTTTAACCGGGACCTTTACCATGTGCTAAAGGCAGAATGCCTTGCCTAGACTAGACTTTTAAAAGGTGTTTGTTATCACGTTAGCCTCATGCTTTTAAATCTTCGACTGTGTCTTCACTGCCAAAACAGGTGTGTGTTTACAGCAAAAGAATGAGTGCAAATTAGCGCTCTCGCTGCAAAATCCTAGTGGAGACAAGGCGCAGGTAGTTTTTAGCTAAGACAGGTCTGCCCTATACCCCACACCTGTGGTTAACTTCACCTACCTCCAGCAAAAGCTACAGAGCCTTGTCTTCACTAGGATTTTACAAAGAGGTGGTTAATGCCTGATAGTTATCCCACTGTAAAACACACCTTTCTGGCAGTGAAGACATGGCCATTAAGGCCATGGTGAGAGACAGTCCCCTGCCCTGAAGAGTTCAGTCTGAACAGCCCAACAGAGGAAGAAGAAGGGTTATTAGTTGGGGATTGGTCCTGCTTTGAGCAGGGGGTTGGACTAGGTGACCTCCTGAGGTCCCTTCCAACCCTGATGTTCTATGATTCTATGATTATCCCCACCTTATAGAAACACACAGGTCCACAAGGTCAGAGAGGAAGTCTGCGGGAGAGCAGGGAACCAAATCCAGATCTTCTACATCCCAGTCCTGAGCCACAAGACAATCTGTCTGCCCTGCACAAAGCACGGTCCACTTGCAATAGTGGCATTCTCCTCACCTAGGGCCTGCACAAAGTGCAGGGCAAGGAGGCATGAAGCCCAGCGAGGTCCCAGGCCTGTGTGTCAAAGAGGGTGGGCTCAGTGCACGGAGGGCTTTGACACCCCAAGGTACTGATGGGGCAGAATGCAGGATGGGTACTCCACAGGCCTCAGAGTCTCCAAAACCTGGGTGGAAGGGGGACTTCTGTAGGTCTCTGATAGGCTAGGATATCAGCCACTGTACGTGGCGCATTCACCTTGCCAACCCCTGCTCTGTCTGCCAGGTGCCTGGATCATAACGGGTGGGTCCCACGCCGGTGTGATGAAGCAGGTGGGAGAAGCTGTGAGAGACTTCAGCATGAGCAGCAGCTGCAAAGAGGGCAAAATTGTTACCATCGGCATAGCCACCTGGGGGACCGTGTACAACCGAGGCAGCCTCATCTGCCCCATGGTGAGTGTCCAGCCTCTGTGGGGTATGGGGGCTGTGTGTTTGATTGCTGCGGGGTGGGGGTGGGGGGCTTTGTGTTTGTAGACATGTCCTGAATCTCACACACCCTCAGCGGATTAGAGACATAAAGGCCAACACTTATCTCCCAACCTCTTTGAAAACCTTGCATCAGAAAGGAAAAAGGAGAAGGAATTCATGATTGCTTGTTAATACCATGTATTTAAAATACCAAGCATGCAAATGGAACTCCTGACCTTGCCCGTTTCATGTTAGATATTTTCACACAATCTCAGCTGCGATAAGAGAAAAATAGACAGCCGAGAAAGACAGAAGGGGCCATATTATGACAAGGGTGAGGAAAATATGTCCTCCCCCTTGCAAACACATTTTAGGGCGCTTTTGGTTCTAAAATAATGTAGATTCCCTCCCCTCCCCCGCCCCCCCCACTCCCAACCTCTCAGAAGTTAACCAAATCTGTGACACATTTGCTTTTGTTTCAGGGAAATATACTGGAGAATGCCTGCCATATCTGCAGAACTCCAGCTTGAGTCTGTACTTACAGTGATAGGCCCCTCAGGAATACTTAAGGCAGACAGATTCGAGTCTAATGAGACAGTGTGACGTTATTAGGTGCCTAAATAAGTAGTCTGCCTTTCAGAAGGGCTGAGCATCCACAACTCCCATTGATTTCACTGAGAGCTGCTGAGAACTTGACGCTTTGGACAATCAGATCATTTATTTTGGGACTTGGGAGCCTAACTCCAGGCACCCCTACCCCTGTTTGAGACTCTTGGCCTCTATGCTGTGCAGTGTCCACCTTCGAATCACTGAGCTAACTGAGCTGGTAGCAATTTCAAATCCCTCCTTTGTGTATTTCTGAGCGGAAGATTCTCCCCTCTCGATTCCGTAAAGTATCAGGAGGGGCCCGGAAAGAGGGGGCCCCAGGCAGGTGGTGCAGGGAGCACTGCACAAGCTGCTGAGCTGAGAGGATTAAGTAACAGTCACTGTGAGAAACCGCTTGGGAGGGGCCGGGATGGCTATTTGTCAAAGATTGCTGCCCAGTCCTGATCCCGCCCTCTTCTGCTTTCTGGCTTTGCCTCTGTCACTACACTGGGCCATCTTGTCCATCATTCATTGATCCAAGTCAGGACTGTCCCCGTCTCTCCTCTCCCACCCCCCTGTGCGGACTCCCTCTTGCACACCTGCTGTTTTCACCACACCTGCTGGCCACCACCCTGCGCTCTTGTCTGCTTCCCTGGGGTTGTTCCTACGGGGTTCAGCCAGGGGACCCCCGCCTGCTCTGCTAATAGAGCTCTCCAAGTGAGAAGGGCCCAGCGAAATCCCCCTTTTGGTCTGTCTCTCTTTCCTCTGGCCGTTTGCAGGGCGGCTTCCCGGCTGAATACGTGCTGGATGAGGAGAGCCAGGGGAACCTCTCCTGCCTGGACAGCAACCACTCCCACTTCATCCTGGTGGATGACGGGACCCATGGCAGATACGGTGTGGAGATCTCCCTGAGGACCAGACTGGAGAAGTTCATTTCCGAGCAGACTAAGGTGAAAGAAGGTAATGGCAGCACAGGTCAGCCCTGCTCCGGAGCGGAGGGAGTGAAAGACGTGAGATCCGACAGACATTGGCACCAGGGCATGGGCAAGCCCCTAGATCTCTCTGGCATCCGGCAAGGAGGAGGTCGCATGTTAGCATCAGTGCATTCACTGTTGGCAGGTGGTGTCAGAGAGTCCAGGGAGCAGAGGCTTTGGAGAAGGAGCTCTGTTAGTGGATAACGTCTTTCCTGCCAGGCTTTGTCAGTGGCATGGGAGGTGAATATCATAGGCTGGGGGAGGATGTGCCTCCTCAAACAGCCAGGCATGGCCCCTCCCATGCTCTGCCCCCAGGCCCACCCCCCCTCCAGCTTCCTGCTCTGCGGATCCCCCTATGCAATTCTCTGGGGCTGGGGAGGCTGGAGCCGCGCCATCCACCCTCCCAGGGCTGGGGGCGCTAGCCTGGGGTGGGGGCTGGTGGTTGCGGTGGGGGGCTCTGGGCTGGAAGGAAGGGGCGGTGCTGGGTTCTAGCCTCCTGCAGCCGGCAGATCACACGCCACCCATGGTCAGTGGCGCAAGTCGAGGCAGTATTTCTGCTGGTGAAGTGACTACAAACCATCCCTGCCCTTCTGGCCAGTGCCTCCTGCTAGCTGATCTCTGGGAGCAGCTCTGCAAGCTGGCATGGGTTGGAAATACCTGTGGCTTGTCTTTTACTTGTAGCTATTTGAGGGAGATCCATGCTGGCCTGTCTTAGCAGGGCGGCTGATCTGTGAGAGGTCTGCGTCCAAATGGAGCTGACTTGAGTCCCTGCTTCCTTGCAGGAGTTGCCATCAAGATCCCAATCGTCTGCGTAGTGCTGGAGGGGGGACCTGGGACGCTCAATGTAAGTACACGGGAGAGAAGGGGACGAGCGCAGCTTCCTCCTCCCAGACAGGTCAGACAGGAAGTCAGAACTGCTGGGCCTGGAAAAGCTAAAACCATGACTGCACCCAATGACTTCCAAATAACAAAGGAGCAAACACTGTGGGGATGGCTCCCCCTGGAAATCCCCAGTGCAGAGACAAGCCAAGAGAGCCATGTGTTAGGGAGCCTTCACTTAGCCTGAGTGGAGGAGGACTGCGGGGGTGGGGGAGTGGGGGTGGGCTCGAAGCCCATCAGTGGTGACAGATGCAGAGACGCCACCAATGGGGGACTGTGTGTAAGCTGTGGGTGCCTCGGGCCTGATGCAAAGCTCACTGGAGTTAACGAGAAGGCTCCCCTTGATTCAAGTGGATTTGGGTCAGCCCTTCTAGCTCTGCATCTCTGTGTTGCAGACAATCTACAATGCGATCACCAATGGCACCCCATGCGTGATAGTGGAGGGGTCCGGGCGTGTAGCTGATGTCATTGCACAGGTGGCCAATCTGCCTCTCCCAGAGATAACCATCTCCCTGATTCAGAAGGAACTGAGCATCCTCTTCCGGGACACCTATGAGCTCTTCACCGAGGGCAAGATCGTGGAGTGGACCAAAAAGGTGAGATGCTCACACCCCATCTGCTACTCTGGCTGACATTCCCCCGAGCACTCGGATAACAGGGGAGGGCAATGCGTCACCCCTCCTGGGATCTGCAGTTACCACACAAGCCACTGAGGAGTGGGACCCCATGTGTGATGCTGGGGAAGTGTTCCAGACCTTAGCTATGCACCCCACTGTTGGGAGGGAGGGAGCCTGTGTCCTGTACTCACCACTCACCCTGGATGCACCTACAAACCCCATCATTTGTGTGTGCAAGCGGACATCTGTGTGAGCAAAGTGACTACGTGCACTGTGCAAATTGTCCAGAGGATGAAAGGTGAGTGTGCCTAGAGAGGGCAGGAGCGTTTCTGGGGACAAGAACACACGGGGTAAAATCCTGGTCCCACTGCAGCCAGGGGAAGTTTTGCCATCAACTCCAATGGGGCCACGATTTAACCTGCAGTCTTCTAGCAAGCAGCGGGCTGTCTGTGCATTCCAAGGACAGGGACTCGGTCTGCAGTTTGGTGGCTGGGACAGAAGTCATAGAATTAACCTCCAATGGGCTGGGAGGGGTAACAGGTGTCCAGGGCAGATGGGGATTTAACGTCAAATGGGCCATAAGGGGCCACAGATCGCAAGGCAGGAGCAGGGTATTAACTGAACTGGGCGGTCCAGCCAGGATCTTCAGGAAGAGCATTAACCTCACGTGAGCTGGGTGGCACGGCAAGGGATGCTGCTGCTGCAGGACATCTGATCCTCTGCCATTCCTTGCAGATCCAAGACATAGTGCGGAGCAGGCAGCTCCTGACCATCTTCCGGGAGGGCAAAGATGGCCAGCAAGATGTGGACGTGGCCATTCTTCAGGCACTGCTCAAAGGTGAGGGGCGGGGAAGGTGTTACCTGGCTCTGCTCTGGAGACTGGTGGGCATGTGCCTGCCACCAGGCGTCAGGATGCTGCCAGTTCACACCAGAGCTGGCCATGGGCTCACCAGTGCTTGAGCTGCTCCTTAGTGGCCGCGGTACTGAGTGCACCGGTTGTCACTCCCTGGTGCAGTGTCTCTGGGCTGTGTGGGGGAGAGTGAGGTATATGCAGAGGAAAGGGATGTGTGGACAGATGTTGGCTGCGTGTGTGTTCTCCCTGCGTGCAGTCCCAGCTCTGCGCAGAAAGCTGGCACCGCAGAACTCGAGCCAACCGCCCAATGACCACAAAATCCATTAAGGTACGAAGGCACCAGGCCAAGTTTATTGTCAACAAGCACAGTACTAGTATCCCGCAAACTCTACTGGACCACTAATACATGTATGCCTGTAACAATGGACCAGCTCAGTGAACAGCGGGACTTTCCATTCCTCCCTGGGCTAAACAAAAACACTCCCTCTAAAATACATCTTTATATCCTAATACAAACAAGTTAGTACTGCCCCTCTAACATAGTTAGTTACTGCCCCCTAGTTATTACCCATCACCTTTTACATGTTGCTTCAATAAAAACATCTCTATTACGTGCTGTCCTGACCGTATCTTTTAAAAGGGGACAGTGTGTTCCTGTTTTCCTTGGGGAACGTTTTTGTACCATCCTTAATATTGGGATGTTCTGGTACCACCCTTCTGGAATGTGTCTGAGTGAGTGCTCTGTGCCTAGCACCTCTTAGGAACGTGTGTTTTTGTAATATCAGCCCTGTTCTTGCCAAATTCTGTGAGCAGGGCTGGCCTCTAGCTCACAGTCTAATTTTTGCTTTATATCAGCAAAGTTTTGACTGCTACTATAGCCCAGGCCTCATACCAGGCCTCTAATACAAGAGTTTGTGTCTCAGGCTCTCTTCCTACTACAGGATGGAGCAGGGATGTTGTCAATTAATTTCCCAAGTGTTTTCACTGAGCATGACCAAAGAGCATCTGTCCCTGTGGGGTGCTGCTGCGTCTTGCCCCACATGAGGCGCTGTTTCACCATTTCACCAGAGGAAGGCTGTGAGGTGCTTTGAGATGCTTTGGCACTGTCTGAATGGAAGACATTTGCCCGGTAGTTATCTAGTGCCATGCACAGATCATCCAGCCCTTGCTCTCTGCCTTTTGCTCACTCAGACCCAGGGGAACGTGTGACCCTGCTTTTGGAGGGATCGCTGTTAAAACAACCACTGATCTATCACGAGACAATCGACACTCTTTCATGCTCTTCTGCTGGTCAGAAGAGTCCCCCCTGTGTATCCCACATGAGGGCAGAGTCAACCAATGTCTCTGCCCTTTCCCTTTTGGCTCATCGTCGTTGGTTACTTCACTGGCAG